>NW_026017213.1:1827040-1851279 GCF_020466585.1 Dendroctonus ponderosae
TGTTTTTGCTTTGTATTTTTAATTGAAAACTTTAAAATATTTTCAGAAATCAGTTTTTTCAAATATTGTTGTATTGTTTTTATGTATTTTCAGCTTTTGCGAGTTTTTAAGGATAGTTTCCACAAATCGTACTTAACTTCTCAACGTTGAATTTTTTTTTTCAATATTTTGCTCACTGCAAAATTTAAAATATTTGATAGAATTTCCCAGTCATTCATGTGCCTTTTGTTCAAATGCCTTAAGCGTGAAGATATAGATTGCTACTTTGAACTTTGAAGGCAAACTAAGCAATCGAGCATGAAGAATTTTTATCAGTCACAAAAATATTTATCAGAATACACTGATTTGAGCCTTGGCCAGTTCTTTGTGACGTTTCGCCAGCATCAGTGGCTTGCACCTTCAGAGGTGTTCTATCAAACACATTTATCATGCAGAACCTATCAAAATCATTGCAGCCTGTTCTCCAAAATATAGAAAAAGAGTGAAAACCCAACTGAATGATTGGCAAAATTGTGAGGAAAAACACACAGAAATACGAGCCACCAATATCCGATGGAATGAAACAAAGCTAAACTTTCATTTTCAAATCAAACTGTCTCCGGGAAACTGAGGACGAAACAAACATGCGCAACTAAAGAACTGAAACAGAAATAGCGCATGCTCGCCTTAAGAGCGCTGGACTGTTTATCGAACTAGAATTCCTGTTGTGAAAGGGAGCGCCACCTGTACAGCGTTCGGGAAGTTCAATAGAAATGAACATTAGTAGTGGMAATTTCACCACCCGAACTCTTCAAAGCACRGTTTTAACCTCAAGAAAAACTTTCAATTCAGTGAACCGTCTCTAGATCTTTCGGAGGCCCAAAACTGATTCGAATCATGCCAAGAAAACTACTTTYAAATGAATGAAGTAGGAAGGAAGCTGAAGAAAAATGGCAATTTAGARGGGGAAAACAGTGAAGGAAAAAAGKTACATAATYTTTGACAAAACACCTCAATTTTGGATCAAATTTTATCAAAAGACTATTTTTTCCAATTAGGACGCTGTCGGTCGGAAAAACCCTGTATGTATAAATGCAACCCTACAGCCCAACTGGGAAAAAACTGCAATTTCCCCAGGGCCCCATACCTTATCATCGATTTCCAGTCTATCGACTTTTATTGCCTTCGTTAGATAAGAGTAATGGCTTCTGCGGTAATCCAGCAAGGTCAGGTTTTTCCTTTGCTAAAAACAACTTTGAAAAAGATAAAACTATTAATCTTTAAAGGCGTAAGCAAAACATTTTCCAGAACTTGATGTTTATGGCTAAAAACAGCCAACATTGTTACATAGTTACAACAAGCCAAAGTTAAACTGTGGCCGAAAATGCCACAGTTTATCGCTCAGAGTTCAGCTGGGCGACTACACCTTAACATACGAGGGGTTAGCGCTATCATTACCGGGAATAAGCAACTAGGTCTAGGTTACTAAAAGCGTCGATATCTGGGGGCAGAATTTGAACAAATTTTATGTAATAAAATGATCTTAATTAAAAATGTTGAATAATTCGATATTTCTCGTGCACTTAACGGAAAGTTGCAATTTTCATAAAATTATGTGTGTCGTCCCATGGCAGGTTCAATACGTACTACCAACATCTTCGGCTGTTTCCTTTTTGCAACGTCCATGCCATTCTTCTGCATTTACTGCCGCCGCAAGGCGAACTTAATGGTCTGTCAGCTTGAAGACCAAATCAGTGTTAATGTCGACCGTGCTACCGGGTATTCAACATTGGCAAAATAATCACGTGCAACCAAGTCGCCTCAGCAACCAAAATAGTCGCAACCATCGTCAATAATACGGTGGTTGTCCTATCATAACTAACCGCAATCTGCATAAATTGAAGGCAACGATGTACGTGCCTACAGCAGTTCTGCGCTACTGATTCAGCGATAAGCAAAAAATCACCCATGATTTATTGCCTAACACAAATAAAAACTTGTTGTGCCACTTTGGATGCTAGAGGATATCGTCCAATGGAATTACCGTTTTCTGGCTGAAGAAGTTTCACTCAGCTGGCAATAGGCGAGGTCCGATTACGCATTTTTTCCTCAAGTATGTCAGCCGATTTCTGTACTATATGTTCTGTACATAGTTGCAACTGGGAAGTTGCACAAAAATTAAATTTGCAAAATATTACTCGCAACTGTAACTTAATACTAGTAAAAACCCCACGGTTTACAAAAAAACTCATTTTTTATTTCTATGTAAATAGTCTAAGCATGTAAAAACTGTATACTTCAAATCATTCTGGTAGTTGTGACGTCAAGTAGCTAGACGGCCGTGGCGGCTGCAATGTGGAGCATGTAAACATGTAACATCAGTTTAGATATTGTCGTTAAAACGTTTCTATAGTGTATTAGGAGAAAAAGAAAATATTTCAAAATGATTCACGCAGGTTTTGTAAAAGAACAATCTGACACTTTACCACCAGTGGATATGTTTATGCTGGCATCTTACATTAAAAACACCGAAAGTTTTTCTCTTGCTGAAGTTCGCGGTGTTAAAGCTAACAGGTAGATTTATAGACAAAATAGTCAATAGTTTTATATAAATCGATAAAATGTTAGGCTAGGGTTTTAATGGCTCCAATTTTCAAAATTCAAACAGTAGATAGCTATTGATCAAAATGTAAGTGATTCAACAAAAAATAAGAAAGTAGTGTTTTCATGCTAGTAAAAACTAAAATACATCATTAAAAGTGATTTGGTATTGATACAAAACATGCATGGATTTAACATACTTATTCATATCTTCTTCCCTAGAATAAATAAATAATATTAGTTACATAAAAATATTCTTTTTGCATGACCAAAATAGTATGTATTTAACGTAAATACACGACTATAAAACTAGGGTTTTCCTTCGCAGATACTTACTGTTTCTTTTTATCGTCTAGTATAGCAAATAACTATTTTTGAGTTTATTATATTCGTATATAATAAATACAGCAATAAATAAATAATTCAGCAGAGAAAAAACAAAACACAAATTCAAAATATCTATCAGTTATACAATAGACAAAATCAAATGTGTTTTTTATACTTACATCAAAATTATCTTCACATACATGGGCAGTAGTCTTCTTAGAAATGTCCTTGTGAGCTCTTCAGCTTCTTCATTTTAGACGCCGGCTTTAATCTCGTAGTACGCGAATAAATAGCTTATCTGGCGTTTTAAAAGTAGTACTAGGACACAGTGTCCCCATACAGCATTTGTAATATTGTTTTTGTGTTGGTTCCATTAAGCACAGCACGAATTTTGAATAGTCAAACCGTATTTTCTTATTGCTTTTCAATCGAACGAACTAGCGCTATGACGTCACGACTTGTCCTGTGCGTTTAGTGTCTTCAAATAAATAGCTTGCGGTTACTTTAATTATATTATAACATATTAAAGAAATAAAAAAAATGTTCAGGTTCCCAATTACCAACTTTCATCCGCTTCTTCAGCACTTTTTTCTCTTGGTTTCATCCAGTCATTATGTTTCCGATCTAAAGGTAATTTATCTTTAAGGTTTGTCCAAAGCCAAACTTTTTCTAATACATTTCTATTGTAGTTCTCTAGACTTCACGTTAACGATTGCAGCTTGAAAAACGCGCATGCGCTATTTCCGTTTCAGTTCACTTATCGCGCATGTTTCTTTTCTTCAATAAGGAAAATTTAATGGTTTCACTATGTGATTTAGGTGAATATGTGAACTATTTTCCACCTTCGTCTGTATGCTCCTCATTGATATTTTTGCTTAATGATTTCGTCAGTAATTTACTTCTTCACTTCTTTCGTCTATTTTATGTTTGCTCAAAGTTTTCTTCATTATTTTGGGTTGTTTTAACGCGAAAGAGTGTCAGTTGTTCTCCATAATAATGAGCTTTGTTTCCAACATGTTTGATTTCAGTTACAATTTTGTTTAAAGGCAATTTGTAATTAAAACATATTTGTGAAAATTTGGACAAAACTCAGTTAAATTTCCAAACTTTATTGCTCACAGAGCGTCAATTGCTCTATTGAGGCGTAAAGTACTTGTTTTTTTTTCATTATATATTTTTCCAAATAGAACTAGTTTCATAATATCAAAAATTTTTCTCTAAATTTTAAAACTAAGTTTTCCATTTTTTTACTAAAAGGGCCTCAATTGCGCTGTTGGAGGATTCAACGTGCTTTTCTTCATCTTGTTTAGTTTCTGAGTTATGATTTGTTTAAAGTCCATTTCACATAAACAATACTGAAAGTTTTTCAAATGGTAGAAAATTCATATCGTAATCCAATTTTGATGTTTTCTAACTTGTTTGACTGACGAATTTTTTAAATTAAATGTGTTTAATAATTTAAAACATTCTAAGTATTTGAGAAAAACTCTACTTGAATCAGCTAAGTTTCCATTTTTTTACTCAAAAAGCTCTATTGCTCTGAAAATTTTGCAGTGAAAAAGACTCTCTGCTCTATTGAAATGTTCAGAGTTTCCATTTGCAACTTCATTAGTTTCAGCGTTACAAACGTTGATTAAAAAAACAAAAATGACATTGTATAAGTAAAAAAATTTGACAAAAACTGAAACGCATTTTGCAACTTTTCCATTAAATTTTCGTGCAAACCACTGCACAATTTTGCATTTTCTTGGCATGTTTCCAGGCAGTTCTGCATCTGGTTTCATTTTGCGATTAGTCTGCAGGCGATTCATTGAATCAAACTGCGCTCCAGTCGGTTGCAGAAAATAAATTCCTCATGGGCCTTTTCATGTTCATTTCTATTGTGCTTCACGCTGGCGATTAGAGCTGAAAACGAGCATGCGCTATTTTCGTTTCTGTTCACTTATCGCGCATGTTTCTTTTTTTCCATAAGGAAAATTTAATGGTTTCGCTATGTGATTTAGGTGAATATGTGAACTATTTTCCACCTTCGTCTGTGTGCCCCTCATTGATATTTTTGCTTAACGATTTCGTCAGTAATTTACTTCTTCACTTCTTTCGCTTATTTTATGTTTGCTCAAAGTTTTCTTCATTGTTTTGGGTTGTTTGAACGTGAAAGAGTGCCAGTTGTTCTCCATAATAATGAGCTTTATTTCCAACATGTCTGATTTCAGTTGCAATTTTTTTTAAATGCGATTTTTAATTAAAACGTATTTGTGAAAATCTTAGGAATTACGTAAATCATGTTTCAATTTATTCACTGAAAGAGCCTCAATCGAACTATTGAAAAGTTAGGAGCTTCTTTTATCAATTTATTTGATAAAACAGAGTGGTCCAGCCTTTCTCCTTGCTTTTGTGTTGTGTGTGTTTTTTAATTAATTCTTTATACATTAACATAAATAATCATTTTGTTCATTTTAGAAAAATCGGCAAGATTTTTCAAAATAAAAAATTACGAGAACTTGAGAAAATCTGCAAGAGAAAATTAGTTTCTGCTAAAAACGCCTCGATTTCTTTATCGAATAAATTATCGATGTTTTCTTCAGTTTGTGTGATTTTTGAGTTACAGATTTTTGATTGAATTTTTTTTTAATTCGGGCGAAATTGCTACAAATGTTTCCAACTTTCCTACTAAAAGAACCTCAATCGTTCTATTGAAGAGTGAAGAATTTTTTGACTGTTTGATTCAGAACTACATTTTTGTTTGGAAGAGCGATTTTTCAAATGAAAAGATTTGTAGCAATTTGAGAAAACCAGGTTCACATTTTCCTACTTTTCTAGCCTAAATAGCCTCAATCGCTTTATTGGATAATTTGTCAATCTTTTCTTCAGTTTTCTCAACTTTTAAGTTTTTTCAAAAAAGAAATAGATGCTTAAATCTCTAATTGATTTTTTGTTATTGGACAAAACTCAGTTAAAAATGTTTAAAAAAATTATTGCAAATGCATCCGGAATACATTTTTTAATCAGAAAGGTTTGGAGGTTTTCTTGTTTGATTTACTTTTAGCCAGTTTCACCGGATTTATTTCGGAAAATTTGGTTTTGGCACGAAATACTTTTTCTTGATTTTCAATCATCCATGTTTGATGTTTTCCGGGCTTTAATTAGATTGTTTTCTTGTTTGAATTTCGTTATAATTAAGAGCCAAAAGATTCACTGGCTTCATCAATTATTGATTTTTTTTAAGGCTTCGAAGTAACAATGAATTCCTCGATAAAGTGACCACAACTGGGCAATTTTTCCGCAATCCTGTTCCTACTTCCTCATCAATATGCAAATTGCTTTGCGAAATGTTAAGTAACAACATCCAGCGCTATTAATTAATCTTGGATAATCGCTTAATATAATTGATTGATTAAAATGAATTAAAACAAGGAAATGAACCAACAGTGCGATGATGGGAAAGTTTGCATCGGCCAGTGGCGGCCGACACACTCCTTCGCCTCTTGCTAGAGGAAACAGTCGGATATTGATCGCGCACGCCACTGGTCCAGGCAAATTGCTCAAGTCGAGCTGAATTAAAGGCTCTTTATTGGCCCAATTAAAATTGTTTAGCATAGTTAATGAAAACATGGCGCCAGGCAATAAAATAGCGAAACATTTGCCGGTAGAGTAGCTGACGATTGTCTCTAACTAACTGCATTAAAACCATACAATTAACAAAATTAATTGAAACTGCAATTTCATTGCTTTTAGGCTAAAAAGAAACTCGCTCAAAAGGAAAGTCGCACATTGCAAGTGGTTGGGTATGCGTGCCAATTCGATGCATACATTGGTTCAACTGCCCGAGAATTCTACAATTCTCCTTTGGGGGGCTGCATCTATCTACGAAGATATTTTGGGGCCGCACAGAATCACATCTTGATGTTTTGCCCGAAGACACTGAAAGCGGATTCTCCAATTTCTATCCAACTAACAGCCATGGCCCGAAATCTCTGGTTGACTGCCATCAGATTCGCCAAGGTAAGAAGAAACGTTAGTCCTCGCATTTACGAGCCTCTTTCGTCGTAAATTACTTCTATTTTAGTACTTGCGCCAGGCCGTTAATCATAATTCACTTTAAGTTTATGGGCTTTTAACAAACACAGCGGTGTGACCGAACGACTCAGTGTACTACCAGTGCAGTCGATCTAACGCTTTTTGGTCTTCATTTCTATCGCAAGTCTCTTGCCTGAGTTCAGATGGCGCGGCCTTTCACTTCAAGCCAATTCGCCTTAATAGGCAACCAACCAATCTCCAACTTAGTCCACGCTAGGTCTGGGTGACACTGTGTTGTGTGGCCCTTTTGGGTCGATGCCGCTCTGTGCGTCATGCGTCAACACCTCGCTTCTCACGCTGTGATACTTTGAATAACACTTTGACTATCATTCTGTAATATAGAACAAGTTTGGGCAGTTTTAGGTGCATTTCCAGGCAATTTTTTGGACCGCGAAAAACTGAATGCTGCGCCTCTGAATTGCATACAGCCATTCCAAATTCATGAATTTGGGCTTTAATGGTCCTCCCGTTTTATGACCGATCGTAAAAATGTTGACGTCCGCGCCGGTTCGTAACCCATAACTTTCGTAGCAGCAGCGAAAATAAATCGCGTCTGAACAGGAAAAAATCCCAACACTTTCTAACGAAAATCCCGGTTCTCCATTTCGATTCATCCGGAACTGCATGAATTTTCCAAACTAATCTAGAATGAAAGTTGCGTCTTCGATTCATAAATTTTGCGTTTCAGTGTTAAGCACTCATGCGACGATTGACAACATCTTGATGTTTGCACGACACGGCAATAACTTGGAGTTTTTCACAGAAAAGTCTCTAATGTTTCCGCTGGCGCAGTCTATAATTATTATTTATATCCGCTTGTTGACCTTAAATAATGCTGGTTTATAGGCAGCGGCATGGATGAGAATTAACGGTGCTGGTCGACTTTTACGACCGTTTTCAATCCTCAAGATTATTTCCATTAGATTGATTAAAGGAAACCATGAGTTCATGATAATTATCGACTTTTTCCTCGATGACGGCATTTTGTGCTTGTTTTCTCGACTTCACTCTGGTAATATCTTCTTGCTAATTAGCCTTGTTACTGTTGAAAGGTTTCCTGCAGTTTCAGCTTCGAATTCATTTTAATTCAAAATTCTCTTCTCATTCCTTTGGCTGTTTTTTTCCAGGTGCATTTCACCAACACCTTTTTATATTTTGATTTATCGCTCTTGTTTATTTCTTCATTTTCTGCTTAGCTTCCTCTCTATTCGTTTCTTTTGTCGATTTTTCTTTGTTCGGGTGCATTTTTCTTGTTATGTTCCTTTCTCAGACCC
The DNA here is from genome assembly GCF_020466585.1 of Dendroctonus ponderosae. NCBI lineage: Eukaryota > Metazoa > Arthropoda > Insecta > Coleoptera > Curculionidae > Dendroctonus > Dendroctonus ponderosae. The sequence continues at coordinate 1,835,299 of NW_026017213.1, forward strand.
TGTTTTTCCTACCGATTTCTGCACCACTAGACACTTTCTTTCCTACCATCCATTGCCATCATCAACATTTTGCTACACTTACTCTGTTCTTCTTCATTCTCGAGATATTTTTATATCTCGTCCTTATGTTGCCTCTGTGCGCTCTTCCTGTAGTTTTTCTGCTCTGACTGCAGACCCGGTCATTTTTCTCCACTGGGCCCATTTTTCCGGTATTTTCCTTTGCATTTTCTTCATTTTCGCAATTTTTCTCGATTTCCTGCTCAACTAAGGATTTTATTTATTCTCGATGTTGTTCTTCCTGTTCGTTTCTTTGTTTTTTATTGCTCTTGCTTCTCTACATAGGTTTCTTCCTGGTAGTTTCTGTCTGAGTTTCGTTCTTGCTGTTGCTTATTTGCTTCAAGGCTGCATTTTTTGCCTTTTTATTATATTATAATAAATAAATATTATTTTTTATTTTTAAGCACTGTATTTCATGTTCACTTTTCTACACTAGGGATTGGTTTTTTTGAGTTCCGTTTCTTCTGTTGTTGTTTTCCCTTTTCAAACGTTGCCTTTCCTGTTATCCTTGTCTGATTGGCACTTTCCTTCCACTTCTTTCTTCAGGCCAACAAAAGGGAAACCGCTACTCTTTTGTTTTCTATTTCCTGTTCAACTCTTTCCTTAGATGTTTTCTTTACTCTTATTTTTCACCTAAAGGTTGTCTTCTTCTAATACAGTTTTTCCCGTTCTTTTCATACCAGTTTTATTCTGATTCATGATCTGTCTGTTTCATTTCCTCGGTTATTTTTTATTTCCTGCTCATCGTTCTTCTTTAGATGTTTTATTTATTGGTCGTTTTTGTCATCTGAGAGCGTTCTTCTGTCGCTTTCTTACACATTTTCCACATTTCTTGCTCTTTGTTCTCCTCTAATTTTTTTATGTCCTGTCGTCGTTTTTCCTATTCTCCTTTACTCTTTAAACATTTTGCTTCCTGTTTCTTTCTTTGTCTGTACGCATAGCTTCGATTGTTTTATTCGTTCAAACGCTGTATTTTACGTTGTTTTTTGTTTTTTCTTCCATTTGTTCCATTTCTTTGTTATGTCGTTTTTTCTCTTCATTAGCTGCCTTTCCTGTTCTGTCTTATCCTCTAGTTACTTCGTGTCTTCCTCTCGTCGTATCATCTTGTCTTTACTTTATACGTTTCCCCTTCCTGATTTTTTCTTCATCTGATGGCGTTCTTCCTATTGTACTTTTCTTCCAAACGCTATATTTCATGTTCATTATTTTATACTGGGATTTGATTTTTTGAGTTGCATTATTTCTGCTGTTTTTTTAATTCACACTCTGTCTTTGCTGTTATTCCTTGTCTGTTTGACACTTTACTTCCACTTATTCCTTCAGGTCAACAAAATGAAAATTGTATTTTCCTTTTGTTTCCTACTTCTACTTGTTACACTCTTTTCCTTGGGTGTTTTATTTCCTCTTTTTTTTTCGCCTAAAAGAGTCACTGTTGCTTTTCCCCTTCTGACGGAATTTTTTGTTCTTTTCATGCCAGCTTTAATCTGATTCATGATATTTCAGTTTAATTTCCTCGACTATATTTTATTTCCTGTTCATCGTTTATCTTGAGATGTTTTATTTACTGGTCGTTTTTTCAACTGAGAAAGTTCTTCTGTCGTTTTTCTCACGCATTCTCCACATTTCTTGCTCTTTCTTCTCCTTTGATTTTTTTCTGTCTTATCGTCTGTCATCTAATTCCTGCTTAGTATTCTCTATTCTCCTTTATTCTTTAAACATTTTGCTTCCTGCTTCTTTCTTTGTCTGCACGCATAGTTTTCATTGTTTTATTCGTTAAAACGCTGTATTTTACGTTTTTGTTCTGTTTTTGTCTTCCATTTGTTCCATTTCCTTGATTCTGTCGTTTTTTCTCTTCATTAGCTGCCTTTCCTGTTCTGTCTTCTCCTCTAGGTACTTCGTGTCTTCTTTTCACGTATTATCTTGTCTTTATGCTCCTTCAACTCTTTTCCTTAGGTGTTTTCTTTCCTCTTCTTTTTCGCCTAAAGGTTGTCTTCTTCTAATGCAGTTCTTCTGTCGTTTTACTCACACTTTCTCCACATTTCTTGCTCTTTCTTCTCGTCTGATTTTTTATGTCCTGCCGTCGTTTTCTCTATTCTCCTTTATTCTTTAAATATTTTGCTTTCTGTTTCTTTCTTTGTCTGCACGCATAGTTTCGATTGCTTTATTCGATCAAACGGTGTATTTTACGTTCTTTTTGGTTTTTTCGTTCCATTTCCTTAATTCTGTCGTTTTTCTCTTCATTAGCTGCCTTTCCTGTGCTGTCTTCTCCTCTAGTTACTTCGTGTCTTCCTTTCACGTATTAGCTTGTCTTGTTTAAATATTTTATTTCCAGCTCAACTTTATTTTATACATTTCTCCTACCTGATTTTTTTCTTCATCTGATGGTGTTCTTTCTATTGTAGATTTCCTCCAAACGCTCTTTTTTATGTTCACTCTTTTACACTAGGATTTGATGTTTTGAGTTGCGTTCTTTCTGTTGGTTTTTTATTTCACACTCTGTCTTTGCTGTTATTACTTGTCTGCTTGGCACTTTACTTCCACTTCTTCTTTCAGGTCAACAAAAGAGAAAATTGTATTTTTTTTTTATTTTCTACTTCCTGCTCAACTCTTTTTCTTAGGTGTTTTATTCCTCCTTTTATTCCTTTTTTTGCCTAAACTTTGCCTTTTTATACCAGTTTTATTCTGATTCCTGATATGTCAGTTTCATTACCTCACATATTTTTTATTTCCTGCTCATCGTTCTTCTTTAGATGTTTTATTTACTGGTCGTTTTTTATCTGAGAACGTGCTTCTGTCGTTTTTCTCACGCATTCTCCACATTTCCTGCTGTTTCTTCTCCTCTAAATATTTTCTGTCCTGTCGTCTGTCATCTAATTTCTGCTCAGTTTTCTCTATTCTCTTTTATTCTTTAAACGTTTTGCTTCCTGTTTCTTTCTTTGTCTGCATGCATCGTTTCGACTGTTCTTTTCGTTCAAACGCTGTATTTTATGTTCTTTGTCCACCTTTGAGATTTTTCAGTCTTGCTTAATTTGCCTTTCCTGCATTTCCTTAAATGCCTTTCCTGCATTTTCCTCTGTTTGTCACTTAAATTAATTTCTATTTAGTGTCTTCTATTATCCTTTATTCTCTAGGTGTTTTATTTCCTGTTCAACTTTTCTTCCTGGTCTTGTCTTTGTTTAAGTTTCGTTTTTTCTTGCTTTCCTTTGTTTTTCCTAATTAAGCGCTGTTTTTCCTGTCACTGCTTCTCTATTAGATACTTTTATTCTCTAGTCCTTTCTTTTCCTTCCATATCTCTATTCTGTTCGCTTTGTTTTCTCAATTTTTGTCAATTTCCTGTTGAGCTTTTTTCAATACGGTTTATTTCCTAGTTTGCCAACTAGACGCTTTCCTTCCGGTTTCCCCTTTTCCATCAGGCTCCCTGTCGTTCGTTTGATTTTTCCTGCTGTTTTTACTTGCCATGCAATTTTTTTCTCTGTGTGTATTATTTCTGGTTTTTCCATCAGAATGCTCCTTTTTCTTCACTCTGCTAAAATTTCTCAATTATTTTCTATTTATTGCTCAACGTTCCTCTACAAAATGATTTCTGTCTTTTGCTTTTTCGTCTGGGTGCGTTCAACGTTGTTGTTTTTTTTTCTTTGAATTTTTTTACTGAATTTCTACTTAACTAGAGTCACTGTCACTCCCGGTTCATCATTGATTCTAAGACTCTGTTCTTTCTTTTTAAGCTCCTCAATTATTTTTTATTTCCTGTCCCATGTTTTTCTGCCTGAACGAGTCCTTCATGCTGTTTTTCTGAATCAAATTTTCTTACTCATTTTCTTCTCTAGTGGATACTAGCGTTCCGATTGTTCTTTTTTGTTTCACTCTGTTCTGTCTGTTTTCGAGATTCTCAATTATTTTCCATTTTTTTTAAATTTCAGTGCCGTTTTTGCTAGTCATTTTGATCAACTTTCCATCCGGTGCTTCCTTTTGTTTCAAGCTTCTTTCTGCTGGCTTAATTTTCACTGTTGTTTTCTATTTCCTGTACAATTTTCTTCTCAATGAGTTTTCTGTCTGATTTTTGTCAGTTTTTTGTTTCCGATTATGTTTCATACTTTTATGACGGCTGCTCCATATATTTGCTTTCCTGATCACGTTTGCACTTGAATGTGTTCTTGTTGCTCATTTGCTCCTCTGGGCACTTTCTTCCGGTTCTTTCTTGCCTTCGGGCGTATTATTCTTCTTCCTTCTTTTTCCTTCGCTGCGACTTGCGCTTCATTTTTTGCCCAATTAATCACTTTTCGTGCCCAGTTTCTGATTGAATTTCAGTTCCCCACTGAAATTACGGCAATTTCTCCTCATTTTTCTACAGTTACTTTGCAAATTTGACGCTCATTTGCAGGCTTTTTCCCAGCAGTTTTTACACATCGAGTGCAGATGTGAAAACCTTTGCAGGTTGCATATTAAAATGAGTTATTTTCATTTCAGTATGGACCGAAGATTATCCAAGACTTCTTGACGTACCGAGCAGAACGTATGCAGTACGACGTGCTGTTAACCTGCCAAGCCGACCAGGTAAGTTTTCCCTATCAAGAAAGTTTATTTCTTCACTCTCAAGAGTAAGCTGAGATGCCAACCTGTATTACATTTTGATAGTTTGCCATTATCAAAAACTTTCAATCGCCCTGTATAACCAGTAGGGGGATCAGTCCCCAACACGCTCACACACAAAGAGGGAGGATTCCCAATAATTCACCCTCTAATCGGCGTTTGGGGTTCGCCCAAACATGTGTGCGAATTTCGCTCCATTCTTCATAAAACATTCGGTAAAACAACTAGAACACTAAAATTAATAGCTATGTGAACGAGGGCTGTTGGAAACTTCCTGCTTAGTATTTGAGTGTCAAACATATCAACACTAAACAGCAATAATGAAACTGAAAAATTACTGAAACACTGTAAAAGAAGCAGTAAAACAAACAAACCGACGACTTGAAAGACAGTGAATCCCAGCAGCAATTCAGCTGGTCGACTGCATTTCATATACGAGGGGGGTTCATTAACATCCCATTCGCGTCGGCTTCCTTCCCTGGTTAATGCGAATTGGGGCTTCCGCATGGCAACGAACAGAATTCGGTAAACTGATTATTATCGTTCTACAGTGGAATGGGGGGCTTTCATCAAGAAGCCGCCAAGCAGAGCACTTATTAATCGGTTAAACTCTATTTTAACAGCCTGGCAACAATAAAACAATTTGTAATGCAAATTGGAGTAATTCAATCGGGGTGCGATAAGCATCCRGATTTTTAGATTATCAATTATGGCTGCTTAATATGTAATTCATTATCGCTAGTTTCGTTTCTTTGTGGTTTCCTTCACCGGACTCCGCATGCAACRCAGTGAAATTACCCACAGAAATGGCCGAAACMACACCTGCTGCTACCGGGCGATTCTTTGAAGTTGGACCGGTTTTAATSATTTTTTTCGGTTTGTGTCTTCCTTATACTCCTGAACCTTGAAACRCGTCACTCCGATGGGATAAATGAGGAAAAAGAGGGAAAGTTCACGAGCTTGAAGGGTGAGAATTGCAGAAAGACCGGCACTCAGGCAAGCAAAACGACTCAGAAGAAACGCATTTATAGATGAAAATCGAACATCGAACAGGCAACAAGGGAACATGAGATGAAGTGGAAAACAAGAGGGACGCATTCAGATCGAAAAAAGAAACAGAAAGGAAACATCTGCAGAAAAACGTTGAGCAGGAGATGGGAAATATTTGTGAAACTTAGACAAAACAGAGTCTAGGGAAAGACAACAAACGGAGTGACAGTATTTTTCCTTTTTCATCAGGCTCCCTGTCGCTCGTTTGGTTTTCTCTGCTGTTTTTACTTCCCATGCAATTTTCTTCTCTATGTGTTTTCTTCCTGGTTTTTTTATCTGAATGCTCCTTTTACTTCACTCTGCTTAAATTTCTCAATTATTTTCTATTTATTGCTCAACGTTCCTCTACAAAATGATTTCTGTCTTTTGCTTTTTCGTCTGGGTACGTTCAACTTTGTTGTTTTTTTTTCCTTTAATTTTTCTATTAAATTTCTTCTCAACTAGACACTGTCCTCCCGGTTCATTTCTAGTACGGAAGGAATTTTGAAGGACAATTAGAAGAAAAAAACAACAGCAGTACGCATTCAGACCAAAAAAGAACTTGAGCAGGAGATAGAAAATAATTGGGACAGAATACAGGACACACACAGACAGGACAGAGTCAGAGGATAAATGAACCGGAAGGACAGGCTGTAGTTGACAAGAAATTTAGTTAAAAAAAAATAAAGGAAAAAAGAACAACAAGTTGGACGCATTTAGGTCAAAAAAGCACAAGACAGAAAACATCTAGAGATGAACGCTAAGCAAGGAATAGAAAATAATTCAAAAATTTAAACGGAGTGAACAGTGTTAGAAAAAAAGCAACAGTAAAGGTTAAAACGAGCATTTTGTTTGGAAAGGTTAGCTGGAAAAAGACCAGAAACACCATATAGAAAATTGTATGAAAAGTGAAAAAAGCAGAGAAAATCAAACGAACAGAAGAGAGTCTGAAGAAAAAGGAGCAACTGGAAGGAAATCGTCTGGTTAATTAATATAACCAGCAAAACCAGTACTAGAAGAAAACAGAGCATTCGGATGGAAAAAAAATAGGAAATAAACCAAATTGCAAAAAAACTCAACGGAGAGAAAAACGGAGAAAATAAAGCAAACAGAACAGATGTGGAAGAAAAATAAAGAACCAGAAAAGAAAAGTGTCTAACAGAGAAGCAATTACAGGAAAAAGAGAGCTTAATTGGCACAAACAAAAAAAAAGCGGAACAGAATCCAAGACAAGATCAGGAAGAAAAGTTGAACAGGAGGAAATCAAACATATAGGGAATAAAGGAAAAAGAAGAAGAGGAAGTTCAAAGAAGGCAGAAAGGAAGGTTCATAGTGAAGACTAAAGAATATAAAATTGAAAGCAAAAGTCGGTAAAAAAAACAAATAAATGAACAGGAAGAACAACATCGAGAGAATAAGTTCGAATTGGACATAAAATACCAAGTTGACTAGAAAATAGAAAAAAATTGCAAAAATTAGGCAACAGAAAGGACGCATCGAAACTGAAAAAGAACAGGAATGAAAACATCTTAAGAAAGAATAAAGTCTAACAGAAAATAAAGAAGAATAGCTAAAAGAAAGCGCTCAGAAAGGAGTTCTGAAGAATAAGAATCGTACGGAAAATGTCGAGTAGAGAAGAAATAAGTGGAGACACAGCGGTTGAAGGAATCAAATGGAAGGAAAAACGAAACTCAAGGAAAGAAACAATCAGGAAGGAAAGCATTTAAAGATGACGCTCGAACAGAAAATAGAACGTTTAAGAATGAAGGAAATAATAGCGAAAACTAAACAAAATCCTGACAAACAAAAGGAAGACTAGAAGGGAAATCCTTAGTGGAAAAATTGAGAGAGAAAAACAACAGGAAGGACGCATTCAGACAGATAAATAACATGAAAAGAAAAATCTAGAAAGGAACGCTGATGAGTAAATAGAAAATAATTGAGAAATTCAAACAAACAGAACAGAGTGAGGAAAAGTAAGGATCCAAAAAGAAAGTAGTTTGATAAAAAAAAATACAGCAAAAACAGCATTAGAAGGAGAAAGGAGTAGATTGGACGCATTCAGACGGAAAAAGACCAGATGGAAAATATATAGGGAACAAAACTGTACCGGGAATAGAGAGCAACAGGGAAAGTGAAACAAACAGAAGGGAAATAGGAGCACTATTTATCAATCTGTAATAAAAACGTGAGGAAATTCTGTCTTTTTTTAAGACAAAAATTTTTGAGGCAAAATACCCAGAAAGAAGTTTGTAAAAAAATGAATCCGCCTCAACAATATAGAACTTATCTAGAACAGAAGGGAGCTTCAAGGAAAGGAAATAACAGCAAAGTGTCGACAAAAAAACAGGAATAATCATATAGAAAAGAGAAAGAGCTCAACAGGAAATAGAAATAAATAGAGCAAAAACCGTTTAGGAAAAGAATCGAATAAAGTATGAGAAATAAAACATTTAAAGGCTAAAGGTGAATAGTGAAAACTAGCCAGTAATGCTATGAAATGGTAGGAAGATAGGAAAGAAAGCCCGCCGTAAAGTTGATTGAAGAAGCAAATATAGGATAGAAAGAACACGTTCAGACGAAGCAAGACTCCGGATGGAAAACATCTAGAAAATCAAGTGAAATTTATGCCTATGCAAAGAAATGTTCTTGGTTTAGTTAATTGGGTTAAGAAATCGGGAAAGCGAGCAATACAGATAAAAGGGCGAAAATCTTCCAAAGTAAAAATGCCTTCGATCTTTAATTCAAGTCATTTAGAGATTATACGCAAATATTCAAGTGAAGAGAGTGAAAAACGGTGCGAAAACACACGCGGGGTGCGCCAAATAAAGAAAGCGAACTGTCGATGACAATTGAAATCGAAGAAACTGTTACATATTGAGTACAATGTATGAGATGAAAGGCCTATGCTGTCAGCGGAAAGAGATCCGTGGCATGACGACGAAACCCATGGCTGAAGAAACAAAAATTACTTTAATGGTTTGCCAACCTTCGGAACAGCGACGGCACGTAAAGGAAAATAATACACCTTGGAAATATGGACGAGAAACATCCGCGTCGCCACAAAACCTGCCTTCTGCTTGATTGCTGCGACTGAAGGATATGCAGGGTAATAATTTGCTCGTCAAATCAACTTCCGACTATTTGAGAGTTCAAACCGATGTTGCTCTTGTTCAACTTCTTCCACTGTCCGATCTGATGGGCGTGAGATAAATTCGGTGCCCGCTAATGTAAAAACGCTCACTTGTTGGACCAATCATGAAATCATCTTGAAGACTTAATTAAGCGCTCTAAATCAGAAGTGAAACCAGTTGCAACAATGTTGCGTTCATTGATCAGCGAAATGCATGCTAATGGTTCCCCCAGCCAGATCTGATGGAAATAAGAGTTTCCACGTGTATCACCTTCCATTAGAACGAAAGGTAATGATAGCAGAGCGAACATGTGATGTGGCCGGATGGGTTCCATTGTTTTCAGCAAGTGGAAATATCCGTCTACAGGGTGATTCACTAAGAATGGCAAAAATGCTCTGTATGGAAAAAGTGCGCTGTAGGTTTTCCATACTAGTAAAACAGCTGAAATATGAAGTTTTGGTCGCCCAGTATATAGATTCTCAATTCGCACATCTTAATTCCAGCTTGACCACTCTGTATTTTTTCATATTTTCGTGCACAGTTTGGAGATTAAAAGTCAAGCCACCTTGTATCTGAGGGCCACAAAGCTACGAGATTTCCAACTTGAGGTAGAGGAGATTTTGCTGTTAAAGCTTCTTTGTTTGCGATATACAGTGTGCACATTTTTTGACAAGTAAGGCCTGCGCTATATTGAGAGTGTCCCAAAAATTGTCATAAGTGCGTTGTCTGAAGCACTTTTCCGGAAAGTTCCAGATGGTAAATTTGTCAGTAATTTTCTCGGGCACTACGACGGATTTTATTATTTTAATGTAAAACTGGGCATTTTAATGAGAAAACTCAAAAGAGCTTTTTTGTTCCCGACCTTTTTGCCGGAAGATAAAATATTAAGTAATGCGGTAACTGCAAAAACTGTTAACTTCAGCAAAAGAAGTCAAATAAGCTTTTTCGTTCGCAACTGCATGTAGAATTACAAAACAATTGTTTTTGCGGAAAAAACTAATGACGTGCACGTTTTTTTGTGAAACGTAGCTAGATTTTAAATTTTGTGGGCTTTTTTCGGCAACGTTTTTCATTTTTGAAATCAAAAGCTGTACATTTCAGCAATAAAATCTGAAAGGCTTTTTTTGCTCCCAACTGAAGATAGAATGAGAAAATAATTTATCCTTGTAGAAAAACCATTGGCGTGCGCCCTTCTGCGTGTTATTTTTCTTCATTTGCTCTTCAACTTTTTTCTCTAGATGTTTTGCTCCTTATTTTTTAGTTTCGATGGATTATTTTTGCTTGTTTTCGCCTCATTCATCTTCCCGTTCGTCCTTTTCCTTCAGGCTCCCTTATAATATTATTTTCAAATTATTTTCTCTTCAACATTTTTCGAGAAAAGATGTTGTCTTACTAGTTTTTGTTTCTTCATTTCAATGTATCGGTTCGGTGTTTTCCTCCTAATACTGTTCTTTTTGGCCAGTTGGCACTTTCGCTACGGTTCTTCATTTTCTTTCAAGCTTTGTTCTACTAGTTTTATTTTTATTCCGCCTTTTCATATGAATTAATTCCTGATCAACGTTCCTTTCTAGATGTTTCCTTTCATGTTCTATTTCCGTCTGAATGCGTCCTGCCTGTTGTTTTTCTCTCTCAATTTTTCCACTAGGGATTTCCCTTCTAGTCTTCCTTTTTGTTTATCAGGATTTTGTTTAGTTTTTGCTATTATTTTTGTGTCCTTAAACGTTCTATTTTCTGTTCGACAGTGATCTTTGGATGTTTTCCTTCCTGGTCGTTTCTTTGCCTGAGTTTCATTTTTTCTTCCATTTGATTCCTTCAAACGCTGTGTTTCCTCTAAATTCTTCTCTACTCGACATTTTTCTTACGATTCTTTATTGTTCAGAACTCGTTCCTGAGCGTTTTCTTTTTACTATTCTTTGCTATATCCTGTTCAACTTTATTCTTTAGATGTTTTCATCCCTGTTCTTTTTCAGCTTCGATGCGTCTCCTTTCTGTTGCTTTTCTCCTTGTAATCCATTTGAAGAGCGTTGCTAGCTTCCCCAATTTTCCCACCGATTTGTTTCACTGGAAATTCAATTTTAACGGGTTTTTATTTTTTGAATCAATAATGTGAACGTTTTAGCCAAAAGTAAAGTAAAAAAAAATTATTTTTGTTTGTATCAAAACAAACGTTTCTTGATGTTTCCTTCCTTGTTGGTTTTCAGTTGCGATGCGTCCTTTCTGCTTCTTTTCTCCTTCATTCATCATTTTTTCCTGTCTGTCTCACGCACCACTTTCCTTCCACTTCGTCTTTTTCCTTACAGATTATTTGTAGGAGAAATAATTTTTGAATAATTTTTCTTCTTTATCTTGAAGTTTCTTCGAGAAAAACGCCGAGTTTTACCAGTCTTCTTTTTCATTTGAATCCATCGGTTCGGTTGTTTTTCTCTTGACAATTCTGTGTTCTTCCAGTTGTGCACTTTCGCTACGGTTCTTCATTTTCTTTCAAGCGTTGTTCAACTAGTTTTATTTTTTCCATATTTGCTACTTCTTTCTCCGCGTTCTTCTACAGTTGTTTTATTTTTATTTCACCTTTTCACCTGAATTCATTACTTTCGTGGTTTTTCTCTCGGATTTACTGCCTTTCCTGTCTTTACGTCTCCTCCAGATATTTTCTTTCCTGTCTTCTTTTCACTTCATATCATTTCTAATTAGATTCCTCTATTTTCCTATATTCCTTAAATGTTTTACTTCCATTTCAACTTTGATCTCTAGATGTTTTCCATCCGGAATCTTTCTTCGTCTAAACCCGTTCTGTCTGTTGTATTTTTTCATCTTCCATTGTGCTTCTTTGTAGAAAAACCATTGGCGCTTATTGTTTCGGGCTCATACTTTTACGTTGTTTTATTTCCATGTCGGGTTTTCACCTGCATGCATCGGTTTTGTCGTTTTTCACTCTCATTTATTGCTTTTCCTGTCTTTTCCTCTTCTCCAGATATTTTCTGCCCTGTCTTCTTTTCACTTTATCTCATTTCTGTTTGGTTTCCTCTATTTTCCTTTGCTCCCTAAATGTTCATTTCCATTTCCTATTTATTCTCTAGATGCTTTGCAGCCGCATTCATTCCTCATTCGTTTAAACTTTCTTTTGTTCTTTGTTTGTGTTTTCTTTGTTCCTTGTTCAATCACACCTTACAAGCGATTTTTTTCTGTCTTCCTCCCATTTTGTCTCATTACTGTCTAGTTTTCACTATTCTCCTTCAGTTTTCATTTGTTCTATTTCCCATTGACCTTTTTTTCCTGGTCTTTTCTTTGTTTGAATTATGTTTTTTTTAATTTGTTTCCTTTTAGACAAAGAAGTTTTTGGTTCTTTCTTTGTTTTTCCTTTTCAGGAATTGTCTCTCCTGTAATATCTGCTTTTTTAGACACTTTTCGTTTCCGGTTCTTTATTTTCATTACAGCTGCATTATGTTGAATTTATGTTTTCTCTATTTCCTGTTGAATTTCTTTTCTATATGTTTTTCTTTCCTGTTTTTTCCATCCGAATTCGTCCTTCCTGTTGTTTTAGCCAAAATTAGAAATTAGAAAATAATTTTTGTTTGTATCAAAACCATCGTTTCTAGATGTTTTCTTCCTGGTTGGTTTTCAGTTTCGATCGTCTTTTCTGCTGCTTTTCCCCTTCATTCATAATTTTTTGCTGTTCCGTCTCATGCACTAAGCACTTTCCTTCCACTTCGTCCTTTTCCTTCCAGCTCTCCTATAAATAATTTTTGAATGGTTTTCCTTTTTTTTGTTGAACTTTCTCGGAGAAAAACGCCGAGTTTTACCAGTCTTCTTTTACATTTGAATCTATCCGTTCGGTTCTTTTTCTCTTGACAATTCTTTGTTCTACCAGTTTTATTTTTTCCATATTTGCTACTTCTTCCTCCGCGTTCTTCTACGGTTGTTTTATTTTCATTTCACATTTTCACCAGAATTCATTCCTTTTGTCGTTTTTCTCTCGCATTTACTGCCTTTCCTGTCTTTTCCTCTCCTCCAGATATTTGCTTTCCTGTCTTCCTTTCACTTCATATCATTTCTAATTAGTTTCCTCTATTTTCCTATATTCTTTAAATGTTTTACTTCCATGTCACCTTTGATCTCTAAATGTTTTCCATCCGAACTCTTGCTTCGTCTAAACCCGTTCTGTCTATTGTATTTTTTCATCTTCCATTGCACTTCTTTGTAGAAAAACCATTGGCGCTTATTGTTTCGGGCTCAAAAAAAAAATTAAATTCCAACTGAATGTTGAATGGAAAAATTATTTTTGTTTTCCGAAAAAACGTTTGAGTTTTCCTGGAAACTATCGGATGTTAAAAATTGAGACAATTTTATATTCAAATTATTTTTGTATTCAAAAACTGTTCAATTTAGCAAAAAAACCCTTAAGGACGTTTTTCTTCCCAACTAAATGTATAATTGAAAAGTAATTTTTATTTGCAGAAAAACCATTGAAGCATTCTGTTTTTTCTCTTGAAAGTATGGTGATAAAATGATAAAATTTGCGGTAATTTTCTGGCACTAAATTGAATAAAAAGTGATTGTTTATCAAAAGCCGTACATTTCGATCGAAAACCCCAAAAAGGATTTTGTTCCAAACTAAATAATATTTTTTGCAGACAATCCTTTGCCTGCGCGCTTTCTTTGTCTAGAAAATATAAGATGTTAAATTTGCATTAATTTTCTCGGACAATCCGTTGGACTCTTTTTTTAAATCAAAAACTGTGCGTTTCTGCAAATAAACCAAAAAAGTTTTTTTGTTCCCAACTGGATGCCAAATCAGAAAACACATTTGCTATGATGATTCATTTTGCGGTTATTTTCTCTGACAATAGGAACGATTTTATTTTTTTAATCAAAAACTGTTCTTTTGAGCGAAAAAACCCAAAACACCTTCTTTGTTCCCAACTTAATGTATAATTAAAATCAAACTTTTGCAGGCAGAAAACCCATTGGCGTGCATCGCTGTTTTTAGAAAGTAACAAATGTTAAGTGCTGCGGTAATTTTCTCGGATCATGCAAAGTTTTCATTTTTTTATTCAAAGACTGTACATTTAAGCAAACAAAGCTAAAAGATCTTTTTTGTTCCCAACTGAATGCAAAGTTAGAAAATAGTTTTTTTTTGGCCCAAAAACGATTAGCGTGCACAATTTTTTTTTGGAAAATTTTAAAAGTTAACTAGAGCGGTAATTTTCTTGCACAAAATGACGGCTTTTTTTTAAATCAAAATTGCCGCTTTTCGGAAAAAGCTCAAAGGGCATTTTGATTCCCAACTAAATTTTGCATATAAAATTAGTTTTTATTCACCGAAATCGCAGTGGCGTGCTTCGCTTCATTTTTTTGAAAAGGATCAATTTTTTCAATTTTTTTATCAAAAACTGCGTTTTTGCAAAAAAACCCAACCGAGCTTTTATAATGTCAAATGAATGTAGAACTGAAATTTCGTTTTTCTTTTCCACCTACTGGCGTGTTCTTCTGTTTTTTCTAAAAGTTATCGAATGTTAAATTTGCGATAATTTTCTCAGGCAATAAACGATTTTTATTTTTTTAAATCAAAACCAGTGCGTTTTAGTAAAAAATCCAAAAGCGTCTTTTTCTTCTCAAATGAATCTAGGTTCGGAAAATAATGTTGGTTGTCCGAAAAGATACTGCAGTAAACTTTTCAAATGTTAAATTTGCGATAATTTTCCGGGACAATCCAAACATTTTTATTTTTTTAATCAAAATCAGTGCGTTTTAGCAAAAAAACTCAAAAGAACATTTTGCGTCTCAAATGAATATAGAATTAAGAAATAATTTTTGTGTTCCGAAAAGATCTGGAGTGCTGTGCATTTTCTGATGCAAATTATCAAATGTTAAATTTTGCTCTACTTTTCTCGGACAATCCAACGGATTTAATTCATTTAATCAAAAACTATCATCTAAACTCAACTAAACGTAGAATTGAAAAATTATTTTTGCTTGTCAAAAAGCTCGTTATTTAAACTTAAAACTTCCGCAAAATCTCCGTCCACTAACCCTCAAACTGTCTGATGATCTGCATTTAAGTCATGAACGGCGTTGTTTCTCATCCACACATCCTTTTCCACACCATAACATTGCGCTTAATCAGTCTATAGATAGCGCCATACGAACGAAAGTCCATAGGAATAAAGTCAGGGCTGTGGGCTGGCCAAGGCAAATGGCTGTCGCGACCTATCCAACAATTATGAAAATTAGTGTTAAGGTGATGTGGCTGGGCTGGTAGAAGTGTGCTTGAGCACCATCTTGCATGAATTCAATGGAAAATTGTCTTAAAGGTCGACCAAGTGGTGTTGCAAAAGACTCTAGTTGGAGCCGAAAAATACGGATCGAAACAGAACGAAACGAAATCAACTGCATTAACAGCAAGGCAATAATTGAACGTGCAATAAATCACATGTACCTTCAATAATGCATCTATTTTTACCGGTGAATGTCTTAATAAAACAGACGGCTGTTTATATGAAAGCCACGGTTTTATCCAGCTAAAACAAACATCGACAGCGCCGTAAAAATGCAGCTTGCAAGCTTTACATATGTTCGTCATGTTTACAAACCCATATAAAAATTGGTGCGATATTGTATAGTTTATTTACACAAGGATGAGCGTCAGCACTCAAGCGTCGAACGCAAAATAATGCATTAAATGCGACTATTTTCGTTCACTTGGAGCAATTGTGCAACTTTATAGGACTGATGCGGGACTGGAAAGACACAATTGTTCCCACCAAATCGCTTATTGGCGCTGGAAATTAAGAAAGTTTCCAAGGCTAGCATGCAGTGTAAAATACAACATTGGGTAGCCAAAAGCGACAATTATTCCCACTAAATCAACACTTTCCAAGTGATTAGTTGATTTGCAGCTGGAAATGGGAAAAAAAATTTGAGCAAATGCTCCAATTTATGGAAACCGAGTTTGTTTGAAAAATGCACAATTGTTTCCACTAAATTGGAGATTTTTTCAAGAAAGGTGCAAATAATTGAGCCTGTATTTCATTTATTTGTCAGCTGTTGCCAATATTGAAGAAACTGTCTTCGTTTTGAACTGAAAAATGACAACTATTCCCACTAAATTGACCATTTCTTGGCATCTGACAGCAAACGATCGAAAACAATTGCTAATTTAGACTGGCAAATA
>NW_026017213.1:1851379-1853926 GCF_020466585.1 Dendroctonus ponderosae
GATGGTGGAAAAATACACCGAAACGTATTTTAATTGATAAATAAAGACAATAAATGACTGAAACCCAGGAATTAATTTTGATTTGGAATTGAAACGCAGTCAGGAAAGTATATTCTTTAAAAAGCAATGTACCTGCCAGCCCAATAAGCCCTTGATGGTGAGCCGCCAACGAATTGCCCTCGGTGCGCATTTTGTTAAACTTTCCGCCAAATTTTTGGGTCAGTTGCACTTTTCGGGCCTTCGACATAGTCAATCAAACACTGGAAAACTGGTCTCGGTAAACCAGTTCAGAACAGCATTGATCAGCGATCGAAATCATACTGAGTGAACTATTAAACTTGACGAAAACAACCGTGCTTGATTGAGTTTGATTAGAGCCAAACTTGCAGGTCAATATCAGGCGGCACCTGTTGACCGCAGGTCAAGACGATTTTTTTAAATATTTTCTTGTGCTTTTAAGCACGTGTGAGTTTTCTTTTAATTGCTTTATTGCCAATGGTTATTGCTTGGTTCAAGCTTGTGATTATCTAAGAAATTAATTCATTGGGTAAAATGGTTCAACAAAAGTTACTTCACCCGAGTTGAACAATTTTAACCCAACGCCCTGTAGAATATTGCAGATTCTGGTTAAACGAGTAAATCTACACGTCTTTTATGTTTGTGTGTATTTGTTTGGAAATATTTACATTTGGAAATAGGTACCAATTAATTATTATTTTCGATGGGGTTTTTTTCGAAAATCACCAGTCAGATGGAGAATTGTTTCATAGTCGATTGGGTAGAGACATTTTCGCTCTATTTGGTTGAAAACTATCGATTCTCTTAGTAAATTCGTCGATTTTTTCAAATTGTTTTTGTTTCAATGCTGCAGCTTGCTTTTGCGGGCAATCGGCGAGTTTGGAGTTTTTTCAAAAATTCACTAGTCAAAATCAGAACTAGGTGGACGATTGTGTTCTTGACTATTTTATAGAGAAATTTTAACTCTATGCGGTCGGAAAATATCGATTTTGTTGAGCATTACGGCGATTTTTGCCAAATGTTTAAGTGTGGATGGTCCAATTTGCTCTCGGCAACAATCGGCAGGTTAGGAGTTTGTTAAAAAAATCACTAGTCAAAATCTGGACTTTTCTAGATTTATCGAATTTTGATAGCGAAAGCTTGACCCTATCAGTAAAAGAGAATATCAAATTTCTTGCAGTGGAAATACATTTTTGCCGATTTTTTAAATTCCAATGATGCAATTTATTTCCTCACATCTTCAGCAGTTTAGGGGTTTATTCAAAAAAAATTCTCTCAAAATGAAGATCAACTACAGGGAAGCTTTATGGGCCAATTGATAGAGAGGTTTGAGCTCGATTAGTTCCACAAGTTTCAAATTTCGAGTTAAATCCATCAATTTTTGGTAATTCTTTAAATTTAGCTGCAGTCATTATCTTTATCACCAATTTTTTTCAACAATTCACCAGTCAAAATCCAGACCAGATAGAGAACCTTTTTCTAGACTATTTCATGCAGGTAACTACGCTCTTTTAGACCTGCAAATTTCCACTTTCTCGCAAATTCTCCCGATTTTTGCCAATAGCTTCAATTTGGAAAGTTTTTGGTAACAATCGCCAGGTTGGTTAGGATTTATTCCAAAAAATCCTGGTCAAAGTGAGTACCATGCACAGATCTACTTTATCTATTATTTGATAGAGAAACTTTGGCTCTATTTTGACGAACCCCATCGATTTTCTCCATAAAATGATAATTTTTTTGCAATTGTTTAAGTCTGAATGGTGCAATTGCTGGCGAGCTGCTTGAGAGGCCATTTGATAGAGAAATATTCGCTCTATCAGATATAGAAGAGCCGATTTCCTCTTAGCGGTTCTTGGCCCACTGTTTAAGCTTGAAAATTACTTTTTTTTAAATCCGTCAAAATCAGGGCCACGTGAAAGAATGCGTTATAGATAGAAAAGGCTTCGCTCTGTTTCTTCGGAAACTATTGAATTGCTTGAGCATTTCGGCTATAGACGGATATAGGATAGATAGGCAATACCAATCCTTAATATGATAACATTTAGAAATGTTTTCCGGGCTTTGAAAGTTAGTTTGGTTTAGACTCAATTTGCATAAACAACCATAAAATGATATCCCAAAATTGAAAAATTCTAACTTCTGGGCCTTTTAATTAAGACTAGTCTAACTCAGACGCCGAAAGTTTCGTCTAAAGATCATCAGGCGATTTAAAAAAATCTTCAATGAACGACTTGGACATCTCGACTCCAGTTGCTCAAGAATACATTTCTACGAGGCCAAGGAAGCTAAAAAGGGACGAATTTTTGGGTCGAATTCATGAGGAAAGTTTCAGCTCGAAAGCAGCATTAGGCGATTTTTGCTAAAAATCTCGTGTTAACCGATGGAGGAATAGATTTGAAACTGTTTATAAAACCGACGTTGAATTGAAAAATGACCCAAACCGTAGAAACTGACACATTTTTGAAATATTTAACCGCTGTGGCTCAAAGATGCATTTCCACAAATCCAAAAAAGTTCAAAATAAACGAA
>NW_026017213.1:1854026-1855257 GCF_020466585.1 Dendroctonus ponderosae
CCAAAATTGAAAATTTCTAACTTCTAGGCCTTATAATTAAGACAAGTCTAACTCAGAGGCCGAAAGTTTCGCTAAAGATCATCAGGCGATTTAAAGAAAATCTTCACTGAACGACTTGGACATCTCGACTCCAGTTGCTCAAGAATACATTTCTACGAGGCCAAGGAAGCTAAAAAGAGATTAATTTTTGGGTCGAATTCATGAGTAAAGTTTCAGCTCGAAAGCAGCATTAGGCGATTTCTGCTAAAAATCTCGTGTTAACCGATGGAGGAATAGATTTGTAGCTGTTTATAAAACCGACGTTGAATTGAAAAATGGCCCAAACCGTAGAAACTGACAAATTTTTGAAGCTTTTAACAGCTGTGGCTCAATCACACATTTCTACAGATCCAAAAAAGTTCAAAATAGACGAATTTTTACGATAAAATCCTGAAAACTGACTTCATGAACTTTGAAAGTTTCGTCTGTAAAACATCTGCAGGCGATTTCCATAAAAACCTACCAATGAGCCATTGACAAAAACCACTGAAAATGTTCACCAAACGCCTTATAAAATCGGCTGTAAAATACTCCAAAACTGCAAAACAGTAAAACTGGCAACTTTTCGCCTTAAAAACAAGTAAATCTAACTCAGAGCCTAAAAGTTTTATTTGACGACTATCGTCAAGCGATTTAAAAAAATCTCGCCAAAGAACGACTTGGAGACCGAAACTATGGAGTTGAAATAATCGCAAAAACAGAAATCGATTGGCGTAACATCAGGGCTTCCGGCAGGCCACGGTATTGAGCCTCTTCGTCCTATCCAGTGAAAGAAATTCTTCATCAAGATTATTCGATTGACGACAATATTAGGGATCCAAATTGAGTTATTTAAAAAAAATCACTAGATATTTCAATGTAAAATATCTTGAAAACGGTGCGAGATATCGACTTGAACCAAGTACCTACACATTTAAAATATCGAAGAACGGAAAATTTAACAGCAAAAAAGCGATATTTTAAAACCCAACAAATTTCTGATCTGTTAAATGGCTCGATACTATTACAGCCCTCTAGAAACTACAAGCTACACATATTTTGTAGAGAAAAGCACGCTCGTTAAGCAGAAAAATATTGGCTTTAAAAGCTTTGCGCACTATTCGACAAAATGCCACATTTGGTTTAGACTCAATTTGCATAAACAACCATAAAATTATATCCCAAAATTGAAAAATTCTAACTTCTAGGCCTT
>NW_026017213.1:1855357-1857007 GCF_020466585.1 Dendroctonus ponderosae
CTTTAGACGAAACTTTCGGCATCTGAGTTAGACTAGTCTTAATTAAAAGGCCTAGAAGTTAGAATTTTTCAATTTTGGGATATAATTTTATGGTTGTTTATGCAAATTGAGTCTAAACCAAATGTGGCATTTTGTCGAATAATGCGCAAAGCTTTTAAAGCCAATATTTTTCTGCTTAACGAGCGTACTTTTCTCTACAAAATATGTGTCGCTTGTAGTTTCTAGAGGGCTGTAATAATCTCGAGCCATTTAACACATCAGAAATTTCTTCGGTTTTAAAATATCGCTTTTTTGTTCTTAAATGTTTCGTTCTTCGCTATTTTAAATGTATACTTGGTTCAAGTCGATAGCTCGCACCGTTTTCAAGATATTTCACATTGAAATATCTAGTAATTTTTTTGAAATAACTCAAATTGTATCCCTAATATTGTCGTCAATCGAATAATCTTGATGAAGAATTTCTTTCACTGGATAGGACGAAGAGGCTCAATACTGTGGCCTGCCGGAAGCCCTGATTTTACGCCAATGGATTTCTGTTTTTGCGATTATCTCAACTCCATAGTTTCGGTATCCAAGTCGTTCTTTGGCGAGATTTTTTTAAAACGCTTGATAATAGTCGTCTAATAAAACTTTTAGGCTCTGAGTTAGATTTCCTTGTTTTTAAAGTGAAAAGTTGCCAGTTTTACTGTTTTGCAGTTTTGGAGTATTAAACGTAGTAAACGAGTAAATAAACGATGTTTCAACATTTTTACTTCACACTTTGGTTGAGACCCAGGAAAGATAGGAATATCATATTAAGGATTGGTATTGCCTATCTATCCTATATCCGTCTATAGCCGAAATGCTCAAGCAATTCGATAGTTTCCGAAGAAACAGAGCGAAGCCTTTTCTATCTATAACGCATTCTTTCACGTGGCCCTGATTTTGACTGATTTTAAAAAAGTAATTTTTAAGCTTAAACAGCGGGCCAAGAACCGCTAAGAGGAAATCGGCTCTTCTATAGAGCGATTATTTCTCTATCAAATGGCCTCTCAAGCAGCTCGCCAGCAATTGCACCATTCACTTAAACTTAAAGAAGACTTAAACAATTGAAAAAAATTGACCATTTTATGGAGAATATCGATGGGGTTTGACAAAATAGAGCCAAAGTTTCTCTATCAAATAATAGATAAAGCAGATCTGTGCATGGTACTCACTTTGACCAGGATTTTTTGGAATAAATCCTAACCTGGCGATTGTTACCAAAAACTTTCCAAATTGAAGCTATTGGCAAAAATCGACAGAATTTGCGAGAAAGTGGAAATTTGCAGGTCTAAAAGAGCGTAGTTACCTGCATGAAGTCTAGGAAAAGGTTCTCTATCTGGTCCGGATTTTGACTGGTGAATTGTTGAAAAAAATCGTAAATTGCGTTTGGTGACTGCAGCTAAATGTAAAGAATTACCAAAAATTGATGGATTTAACTCGAAATTTGGAACTTGTGGAACTAATCGAGCTCAAACCTCTTTATCAATTGGCCCATAAAGCTTCCCTGTAGTTGATCTTCATTTTGAGAGGATTTTTTTGAATAAACCCCTAAACTGCTGAAGATGTGAGGAAATAAATTGCATCATTGGAATTTAAAAAATCGGCAAAAATGTATTTCCACTGCAA
>NW_026017213.1:1857107-1863028 GCF_020466585.1 Dendroctonus ponderosae
TGGCTTTTGCCAGCATTGTTTCAAGTAAAGTCTATTTGTTTAGTGCGGAAAATTTCGAACTTATTTCGCAAAAACTTTACTGCGTTCGAGCAGGTTTCGATTTCTAATCATCCTCAGGCGGTTTCTGAGGAATTTTTCATTAGCCATTTGTTTGGAATTAAACACTTATTTACTTAGAAACAAGTTGAACTAAAGAGTGGCTTTTGCCAGCATTCTTTGAAGGAAAGTCCATTTGTTTAGTGCGGAAAATTTTGAATTTATTTATCAAAAACTTTTCTGCATTCGAGCAGGTTTCGATTTCTAATCATCCTCAGTCGATTTCTGACTAATTTTCCATTAGCCATTTGTTTGGAATTAAACATTTATCTACTTAGAAGCAAGTTGAACTAAAGAGTGGGTTTTGCCAGCATTCTTTGAAGTAAAGTCCATTTGTTTAGTGCGGAAAATTTCGAAGTTATTTCGCAAAAACTTTTCTGCATTCGAGCAGGTTTCGATTTCTAATCATCTTCAGTCGGTTTCTGACTAATTTTCCATTAGCCATTTGTTTGGAATTAAACATTTATTTACTTAGAAGCAAGTTGAACTAAAGAGTGGCTTTTGCCAGCATTCTTTGAAGTAAAGTCCATTTGTTAAGTGCGGAAAATTTCGAACTTATTTCGCATAAACTTTTCTGCGTTCGAGTACGTTTCGATTTCTAATCATCCTCAGACGGTTTCTGAGGAATTTTCCATTAGCCATTTGTTTGGAATTAAACATTTATTTACCTAGAAGCAAGTTGAACTAAAGAGTGGCTTTTGCCAGCATTCTTTGAAGTAAAGTACATTTGTTTAGTGCGGAAAATTTCGAACTCAAATCGTAAAAACTTTTCTGCGTTTGAGCACGTTTCGATTTATAATCATCCTCAGACGGTTTTTGAGGAATTTTCCATTAGCCATTTGATTTGTTTGGAATTAAACATGTATTTACTTATAGATAAGTTTTATATTGTTTAGGCGGATTCATTTTTTACAAACTTCTTTTTGGGTATTTCGCCTCAAAAGTTTTTGTCTTTACAGAAGACAGAATTATCTCACGTCTTTTATTACAGATTGATAAATAGTGCTCCTATTTCGCAATAAGAACGAATTATTTATCAAAAAGTAATCAAGAACTATCACCTAGTGGGTATCCTGCGACACACTTAGGCTCAAGCTGTAAGAGAAAATTCCAATTAGTAGAGAAATTAATTTGAAAAATTACCTTGACGTTTCCATAGGTTTCCATACGTTCCTACTTAGAAGCAAGTTGAACTAAAGAGTGGCTTTTGCCAGCATTCTTTGAAGTAAAGTGCATTTGTTTATTGCGGAAAATTTCGAACTTGTGGCCTCTTCAGGCAATTTTCCATAAACTTTCAATCGATGATCGAGATCGATGTGTTTTCGGGTTGATCTTTGCAAGTCTAAAGATTTCACTTATTTATTCGGAGAGCAGTACAAGTATGAAACTGCTTTTGCCTCTTTCGCAAAGAAAAAAATGCGTCTTTTCAATGGAACCAGTTTCGATTCCCTGCCATCTTCAGGGCATTTTCATTAATTTTCAATTTATATCGAGTTTTTTTCAACCACCAGACATTTTTCAGGATTAATTTTCTTAAAAACTAGTAAAGCCATGGCATACGTTTTTGCCAGTATTTCATAGGCAATACTCTGCTCTATAAGTAGACCAAGTTTCGATTTCAAGCCATCTTCAGGCAATTTCCTATTAAATTTGAGAAGTTGACTGGTTTGCCCAAGTTGTAATTGAAACTTTTTTCAATTGAACACGTTTCGAAGTGCAGTCATCTTCAGGCCATTTGAGGATTTTTCAACTATCCGTTTGTTTCGCGGAAAATATTAACCATGGCGGTGTTTAATATGTATTTATTTACATACTAGCAATGCTGAATAAGGATATTTGTCAGAAATTTTTAGTAGATATTCAACTCTATCTGCGAAAAAGTTTCTAATCTTCGGGTCATCTTCAGGCAGTCAGCTAGAATTTTTCAAAACTCGATGAGTTTTTGAGTTCTTCTTTACCTGTCTCAAGGTATAACTGATTTATCCAGAGAAAAGTAAAACCATCAAACTCTTTTTGTCCGGTGTTTTTAAGAAAAAGTGGCTTTTTAGCGGACCAAGTTTTCCCTTCCAGCCATCTTCAGGATTTTTTACTAATTTTAATTAGTGACTCGTTTCGAGGATTTATTTATCCATGGCTGAGTTTAACATTGATTTTCTTCAAAAGTGTCAGAGTTATCGATTTTTCGGCAATATTTTGTAGATAAAACTCTGGTCTATAAAATGAGTGAGTTTCGATTTTTTGTCGTCCGCAGGTACTTTTTCCGGAATGATCAAAAATCGATTTTTCTGCAAGTCTGAACGTGAAACATTTATTTTTAACATTAGGGAAGATGTCAGATTCTGTTGTGTAGAAAATAGTTTTCAGCGGTCCAGTACGTTTCAATTTCAAGTCATCCTCAGGCCGTTTCTGAGGCATTTTCCAATAGCCATCTGATTCGAATTAAGGATTTATTTATTAACAAAGGAGTTGCGCTAAAAATTGGCTTTTGCTCACATCGTTTAGAGGAAAGTTCGCTCTTTAAGCGGAACTGTTTCGATTTTAGAACATTTTCAGGCAATTCGCTACATTTTTTCAAATTTCGGTATGTTTTCACATCGGGATGTTCTTTTCAAATCTGAACATCGAACTTATTTTTTCAGAGAGTAGTCTAGATATGAAACTGTTTTTGCACGCTTTGTTAAGAAAAAGGTACGTTTTTTTCAGAAGAGCAAGTTTCAAATTCAGTTCAAATTCTCAAGAAAAAGGCAAAACATTTTTCAAATCTTGAGGGTTTTCCAAGTGATTGATGCAAGATTTAATGTGTAACATACTTCTTCGAAAATCAGCAAATGTACGAAGCTGATTATGCCCGCTGTGCATGGGGAAATAGCATGTGTTTCATGCCTGAAAGTTTCGATTTCTTGCCATCCTCAGGCAATTTTTGCCGAATTTTCAATCAGCCATTTGTTGAACTATTACAAGGTTCAATTTTTATTTTCTGGGAAACTAGCAAAGCTTAAACGTGTATTTTGCCTAGACATTGTAGACAAAACTCTGTTCTATTAGTAGCCAAAGGTTTTAGTTTTCTATTATCTGCATTCATTTTTTAAAGAATTTTCGAAAATCTGCTTGTTTTGGGGGTGCTGTTTGAAGGTCTGAAAGTGTAACGGATTTCTTCAAAGAATCGTGAATGTATGAAAAGGTTTTGCCTGCTTTCTATTAGAAAATAGGCATGTTTTTCGGTGCAAGTTTCGATTTGCTGCCATCCTCAGGTAATTTTTACGAATTTTTCATTATGAAATTGTTTCGAAAATTCGACTAACCGTGGGTAAGTTCAATGCTTATTTCCCGAGAAACCAAGCAAGTCCAAACATGATTTTCTATAGAAACTTGTAGAGTAATCCTGTTTTCTATAAGTTAAAAAGTTTCGATTTATGGTCATCTTCAGGCTATTCTGTAGATTTTTTAAATGTCGATGGGTTTTCAGGTTTTTTTTATGGTAGTCTGAACATGTTATTTATACCAAGGATGGTGAAGGTAAGACGCTGATTTTGCTGGATTTGAGGAGGCAAAATTGTATTTTTTAAGCGGAACAAGTTTCGATTTGTTGACATCTTCAGGTTATTTTTTGGGAATTTTCACTTAGCCACTTGTTTAACCAGAAGAGGAGCGAGTTCAGCATTTATTTGCCCGGAAACCAGTAGAGCTGGACACTTTGCCAATTTTTTTTTGACAAAAGTCTCTCCGCAAAAAGTTTCGATTTTTGGCCATCTTCAGGCAGTTCACTAGAAACCAGCTTATATAATAAATCTCGGTAATCAGACCTGGAGAGACAAAGTCTGGATATCGAATTAAAATCTCCTCCAGGAATATTTATAGACGAAGTTTACAGGGCTTTTAAAGAAACAGAACCATCAATCAAGCAGAAGCGTTTGGAAACCTTCCTTAAAGGGAACGTTGAATAAAGTATTCGGAGTATGATTTATTGTCGGAATCTGGTTGCGGTTGCATCATTTTTCAGCTAGGAGAGAATTTCACTTTACTTAATCTGTTTTTGGGGCAAATTGATTGAAATCTGGAAATCGACAAATTACTCGAAAATTGCAGGGTTTTATTACAGTTTGACTCCGAATACACATTTTGTGGAAGGCAAAAGTCAAGGAAACCAAGCAAGGAAAGGCTCAATTGTCGTCTTGTGCTTGCTTAGGGTAATTGATAATTTCATCCAGTCGCGAAAGTTACACTGTTGCCTGATCTCCAGAAAATTCTTGATTTTCATCCAAACGGGTTTTAAAATTCCTTTTGGGGACTGTGTAATGAGCCACTGGGTTCTACCGCAAATAGAACAGCGGCTCGATCCAGGCAACAAATGCCCTAGAAATTTGCTTTTAATGAAATTCTAAACTCACCGAAATAACCGGGATTTACTTGTTTTTTTTTTGTGGCTCGTTCTCCCGGCAACTTTGTATTTAACCTACAGTGAGTGATATTGCAGTCGACATGGCCTCATGCCCCCAAGCCAGTGGTGTCTGGTGGATGAGAATTTCTAATTTAAATTCCAACCGACAATGTCACGTTTTCTCCACTCGATTGCCAATGCTCAAAACTGACTGGCGAGTTTTTGCAAAGGCACGTTTCGTTCTGGTTTTGGATCTATTTGCTTTGCGAAATTGCTAAGTGAAAGAACACACGCTTCTGGGGTTGATGAAGAACAGTTTGTTCTGGCCCAAAGGCAAAAACGTGGCGGCATGTTCGAAATCTCCATGTTGAAAAACAGTGGCTAAAGTGTCGATTTTGAGGAGAAATCAAGCTTTTTCTACTATTTTTTTAATTTGATATTGGTTTTGGTGGTTCTGCAGGCCTTAAGTTCGGCAATTATTCTCCCAAAAACCAGTGAAGTGAGATTTATTTTCCTGTGCATTTTATAGAGCAAAGTGTGTTCTATATGTGGCAAAAGCTTAGATTGTGAGTCGTCCCAAGGGAGTTTGCGGGATTTTTTTTTAATGTTTCAATTTTGCCTTGTTTCAACGTTATTTCCTCAGATACTAAAGTCAAGTTAGGTATTGACTTTTGTATCAATTTTGCAGGATTTAATGGGTTTTTCGAGTGGCAAAAAGTTAGATTTTGAGTCATCATCAGGCTATGTTAAGATTTTTAAAATTTTGCTATAGAGTTTTCTGGTTGTTCTTGGCAGTTTGGCTTTTATTTTCTCAGAAACGAGTGAAGTGAGAAATTTACTTTCGGGTGCCTTTTGTGAAGCAAAGTGCGTTGCATCTGTGGAAAAGGTTTCAATTTTTTGCAAGTAGGCAATTTTTGAATTACTAATTCTACCTTGGCAAGCTTAAGTTTGGCATTTATTTTCTGAACATCGAAAAAATCTGGAGAGTCACTTTTGTATATATTTTTAAGATAATTTCGAATCATCTTCAGGAATTGTCAGGGATTTTCTGACAATTTCGAGTGTTTCGTGAATTTGTGATCCTTAAAAAAATGCAATTTTTAAACTAGAGCCAGAAAGAAATAAAAAACCACGATCTTTGAAAGACACTTGAGTCGAACATTGCTGAAAGTTTCATAAGAATCGCAGAGAATCTTGAATTTTTGCCAGCTTGAACAAATTGGGTTACACATCATGGGGTTTTTTCCTCAACGTAATCGCATTTAAAAATTTTCCATTTTTCAAAATAAGGCAAGTGAAAATTTGAAAATTTTCCTATACGAATTTAGAAGAGGCGTGGCCCTACAAACGCAAAAAGTTTAATGAAAATCCCTCTAAATCCAGGTTTTTGCCAGCTTTGTACATACTGGTCATAAACTGGATGTTTTTAGTCGTCTGCGCGTTTTCC
>NW_026017213.1:1863128-1869184 GCF_020466585.1 Dendroctonus ponderosae
GTGGAAAATCTAGTTTAGTGGAACCAATTGACCATTTTGCACTGGACGCTGTAAATCAGTAAACATTTGCACCGAATAATGCATGCATTTGCTTTTAAAGATTTTTTGGTGGGAACATTTGCCGTTTATAATTTACAAGTGGACATCTTAGCTGTATTGGAAGCATTTGTGTTTTTTTCTGCTGCCAGATGCCAATAAATAGTCAAATTGGTGGGAAAAATTTCAGTTCCAAACGAATTACGGTTTTCCAGGATTTCAGTGTTTTTAAACTCTGGTTTAGTAGAAACAATTGTGAATTTCGCACTAAAAAATTTAATCTATAAATCGTGCTTCTGTGAATTAAGCCATGAAAATTTTGAAAAAATCTATTTTCATCGGTAAAACTCGCCTTGAAAGTTGTACTTCTTTAGTGGGAACAATTGTCGCTGTTGGTTTCCATATTTTGCACAGTTTTACTGTATTTTATCCCTCAGTAATTTCCTTAATTTCCAGGGTAAATAATAAATGAGTAGAGATTTTTCAGGTTTAGTCAATTTGGTGGGAACAATTGACATTTTTTAGTTTCACAGCGGCGTCAGTTGGTCAAATTCATGCATTATCTGGTAAAACCGCACCCAATTTTTGTGCGTTTGTGCTTTAATTCAGTCGGAACAATTGTCCATATTGCAAAACATCTGGTTCTTTTGTGGGACCGGATGCTTTTCACCATTCTTCCACATATTCATGTTCACAGGCTTTAAGCGCTTAAAGTTTTTGGGTTGTGTTTTGAGTTGGAGGCTCCCAAAGTGTTTGCAATAAAACCGACTTGAAACGCATTTTTTTGGCATTTTTCCATAACTGGTTCAAAAACTAACGATCATTTTTCCTATTTGCGTTTAGACTTTAGGGGCAAATTTGCTATTAAAGAACAGAAAATCTTCACGCGGCTCAGCTCGAAAAGTATGCAAATCGCGATTATTGATAATTAACTAACAACAATTTATCGGACAGTATAATTACGATCTTATGGGTAAATGATTGTAAATTCATGTAAAATTATCTGATGCAATCTTTAGGGTCGGGTCCGCTTCTGTGGCGTGCGTTGAAGAAAAATATGATATAAAATCTAGTCAGCATTTACAAATGCAATATTTATTTACCTTGTGGCAATCGTCTGTAGTAAGTCGAAAACGGTTTTTGTTTAGCAAGCTGGCGTTTTCTGCCTTAGTCAACCGAATTTGTTTTATGCCACTCTGATGCCAAAGTTCAATGGACTGCACTAAAGTGTTTGAGCAAACGCTTGAAAAAGTGGTTTTTTGCGCTGGTTGATAAGGGAAAATTTTGCGCAAAATTACACACGTCAAACTGTTGCCAAATTTAATTACTTAATTACTGTACATTGGCGTTATCCAAGCTTCACTCGAAAATAAATCAACACGCACAAGAGATTAATTTTAATTGGCTTACAATTGCTGTCTTCGTTTCCGTCCTATCAGCGCATCATTTGCATTTGGTGCCAACTTACTTTATCTTTACTAGGACTTTTCTTCACTCTTTTTCAGCTTCTTTTTGTTTTTGTCGGAAAACCGTCAGGTAAACGGTGGTTTTTTCATAAGGTCCCATATTTTCCCAGCTTTCAAATGAAAGTTTCAAATTAGTGGGAACAATTGTGCGGTTCGGCTTTCGGCTTTTGGACACTCATAACCGAAATCAATTGACCCTAGTAGCTAGTTTTTTCACAAATTATCCAGTTTCACTTATTAAGTCCATTGAAGAGTCAATTTGGTGGGAATAATTGCATTTGAACTCTTTATTAAATAATTAGGTTAATGTGGTTTTCTCTGATAAATGCCCGATTTTCCCCAACTACTAACCAAAATACTCGCAATGTACAGAATGCGCAAGCTAAAATCAGCAATTGTTTCTACTAAAAACACTCTGGACGCAATTATTTATTATTATTTATCGAAGATCTCACTGATTTGCAAGTGTCGATGTTGCTTTGCCGGGTTTCGATCGTATGGATTTCTTGTCACTTAAACAAGCTTAAAATAAATAATGTTTTCTTTGCTTTTGCACATTTAGCCCAGTGTGTTCTGTTGATTTCTTCGACGTTTTTTTGGAATCCGTTCCCAAAAACGTATCAGGCAGCAGAAAAATGTTAAAATTTTACAGGATTTGCTTCGACCTCAGCCTCAAAGTTGTCGAATATTTTCATGAAATCTGGTTGTTTTGGAATCCATCCAACCAGCTGCATAAAGAACATTATCTGATTTTTAAGCGCAAACAGTATTGGGTGAGACCAATTTTCAAATGTGAATAAACAGAGTCCTGGCTGGGGTTTCGGTGAATTTTACGTGGATTTTTCGCGTTGAAATTTCCACAAACCGATTTTTGCACAACTCGCTTACGCAGTTTTATAAAAAGGGCTTCAAAAGGCAGATTTTGAGGAGGCCAAAAGTGTTGCGGTTTCACTAGTGCCTCAAAAACACCATGAAAAATCAAAAAAGAATTCGATTTTCAACTAGTCCCAGGTTTTTGAGGCATTTAATGCTTGCTGGCGAAGATGAAATTTCAAAAAATCATTCGTCCTTAAAGGAGTTTTAAAGTTTGTCTTCACCTGGGCATTTTTGAAAAAAATCGACTAAAAAAGCAGGCTTTAAAGGACCAAATGGCGTTGAGGCTTCAGCAGTGCCTCAAAAACGCTATTTGAAACCAAAGGAACTTTTCCAGATTTTTCGCTCATTTTCTCTGCAGACGCAAATGATTGTGGTTGACGAGACTTTTGTAAAACAACTGCGTTTTGGGATTAAAAGTAAAATCATTGAGTTTCCCATTAGTCCTCAAAATTCAACAAGTTTTTTTCCATAGTGGCCGACAAACGCCGTTTAAAATCAAAAGAAAAATTTGAAATTTTTCTTCGGTCAAACACTCAACTGTATTTTGAGTCGTCTTGCAAACTAAATGCATTTTCCTTCTGAGTAGCCGCCAAAGGACTTCGAACGTTCCTTTTTGCAAAATCCGAACATCGAGTGTTCAATTAGTTCTCAAGATCTATTCAAGGCTTTTGCAGGCATTCGATTCAAAACATCCAAAAAGCCTGCGGAAATAAAGAGGTTTTAAAACTTGCTTTTACCGGAAAACCTCTGTAAAAAATTGCCTTTAAAGGCAGATTTTGAGGCGCAAAAGATCCTTGAGGCCCCAAAAACACCATTTGCCGCAAAAAATTAATTTTCCAGTTTCTTCCGTTAAATTTTCACGCTTTTTAAACTCGTTTTTCGTCGGTCAAACGTTTTACTGCTCCATCCATTTAAAAAACAAACGCGGTTTTTTTCAGGCAATGCAAAAACTATTAGATGATTATTTCTGGGAAATCCAATTAGATGTCACATGGGCAACGTTGCTTTGTCTGGTGTTTAGTGTTTTGAAGTCAATTTTCTGTAAAAAAGGTTTGCGCTAAACTTTCCCCAAGCTGGTGTGTTCAAGTTTGTAACAAACATCTGTAATAGTTACATAAAAGTGTTTTTAAATGCAATTTTGGCAGATTTTTGCCAAAACTGCCAATACTTAACGAACGTTTCGACTACATTTCCCAGGATCTCGCCTACTTCCACTGCACCAAACCATCCTCAGATCCTCAGCATTCAACAGATACTCAATTTTACCTCACTTTTCACCCTCAATGCCCCGATATTGACGCCCAACCCTCTAAGGACAAGTAAAAAATGCAGATGGCTCTGTGTGTGTTGCATTGTGAACACCGCTTACGAGCCTACAGGGTGATCCAATAACAGATCGCAATAAGGAATATTATGCATTGCAACGAAACACGGGAGTTAATTAAGGATTTTTTCCACGCGAAACAATGTGCCATGTTCGCATAACAATAGACAATAAGTGAAGGTGTGGCCTGTAGAGGACCAACTCTTGCATGTGCATATTAATTGAGACCTCTGGCAACCTGAGCATATCGAAAAGAGGCTCGGCCTGATGAGAGCACCACTAAATGGGTCGAAACCCGGACGCAATCAATGCACGTGTCTTCAGTTGGCCAAGTTTCTACCCGAAAAAACCAACAAAAAAAATCTGAACCTTGGACGAATTTGTCGACATCGTTACACCGAAGAGCCAAATGGATAGATCATTATACCGTTCACTAGACGAAGTCGTTGTGCGAGGTTGTCGGTTTTACAAGCCGTTTTTTCGTGGGAGTTTCCCCAAGCAGAGCCCAGTGAAACTTAACAAAAATGCCCATTAATCATCTAAGGACTGAGTCACTGKGAAAGCTTGACCTGCCCGATTTCCAGATCTGACGCCTCTAGAATCATTTCGAAGGGACCATTTTGGGTTGTTGGAGAGAATTACTTTTGTGGCCARTTTTGCTAAAGTTGTAGTTGGCTTGACCTRCMCGATTTCCAGATCTGAMGCCTCTRGAATCATTTCSAAGGRACSMTTTTGGRTTMTTRGMSAGAATTGCTTTTGTGASCAATTTTGCTAAAGGTGTAGTTGGCTAGGCCTGCACGATTTCCAGATCTGAAGCCTCTGGAATCATTTTTCAAGGGACGATTTTCGATTCTTGGCCTGAATTGCTATTGTGACCAATTTTACTAAAGTTGCAGAATTGCCTTGACCTGCCCGATTTCCCGACCTGAAGCCTCTAGAATAATTTGTAAGCGACGATTTTGGTTTTTGTGGGAGTCTAGAAGATTTGTTCGATAAATTACTAATTTGTTACTGAAAAGTAGAAAATGACTGGGCATGATTCCGGTGATGGGATGTTTGAATTTTCTCTGATGAGCCGAAAGAAGGCAAGTTAAACGAGGCAACGTCGATGGAACGAGTACAATTCCAGTCCTGAGCGCAGGAACGTTTTCATTTGTCAGATGGTGTAAATGTAGATCGGCCGGTTGCGAAAGCAAGCAAACCAGTTGGCAACCGGCTTTAGATTGGTGCGGTTGGTCTATAGCCACGAAACGTGTCTTCGGCATAGCGCGATCGAAAGTAACCGCGACCTGTTCCTTTCTTTGTTCGGGTATTTTTGGGTTGAAAATTCGACGGTTTTCCTGCCGCCGGTCAAATCGACCGAAAAACCGAACGGTATATTGAGTTTTTAACGGAATTGAATGCTCGATTTGGTTCGCAGGTTGCTGTGAAACAAACTATCCAGATATATAGTTGCCTGGGCTTGGATATGTGCCATTGTTTTACAGCAACCTTCGGTAAAAAGCAGCCATTTCCTAATTGGTCGGCGATGATTCATTGCGTCCCATTGCCACCTACATTGTTCAATTGGTTGGAATCCTAATTTAATATCGCTGATCTTTCATTGATCGTTGATTGCTTGATCTTCAATCAACAGTAATTTGAATAATTTACGCATTTTTTCCCTCAGTTGCTTCGATTGAACATTTCCAGTAGGACGGGATTCCAATAGGTTGATTTTCATTTTTATCTTCTCTGAGCCTTCATTAAACCAACCAATTATCTTCAGTGCTGCGCTTCCTTTGGCTTTACGCACGACATTTTCGAAGTGAAGCTTCAGACATGGAAAGATGTTTGAAAATGTGCAATTTTTTTCTAAAGTCTTCAGCAATCTTAGTTCATTTGTGCCCCAATAAGCTGAAACTCTGTCCAAATCTTCTGAAATTTTGATTTTCTATAGGCTGCAATAGTGAATTTTGTGCTCCGCTCAGTTGCTTCCAACTAAACATTCCAACTTGAGAGGTTTTTCATCTTCCAACGGCTTCGTACAAATTTTCATCTTCTTCGTGGCTCAGTCATGGTTAAACCTACACGATTTTCTTATATTTATCTTCAATGCTGCGCTCCCTTTGGCTTCACACACGAAGTATCCAAAAAGAAGCTTCCGACACGGAAAAATGTTTGAAAATGTACGATTTTTCCTTAAAGTCTTCAGGAAGCTAGTTTATTTGTGCCCCAACCAGCTGAAACTGAGCCAAATTTTCTGAAATTTTGATTTTTTATAGGCTGCAATAGTGAATTTTTTGCTCCGCTCAGGTTCTTTTAACAAAACATTCAAAATTGGGAGGTTTTTCATCTTCCAATCGCTTCATACA
>NW_026017213.1:1869284-1875754 GCF_020466585.1 Dendroctonus ponderosae
AAGCCAAAGGGAGCGCAGCATTGAAGATAAATAGAAGAAAATCGTGTAGGTTTAACTATGACTGAGATACGAAGAAGATAAAAATTTGTATGAAGTAATTGCAAGATGGAAAACCTCCCAAGTTTGAATGTTTTGTTAAAAGAACCTGAGCGGAGCAAAAAATTCACTATTGCAGCCTATGAAAAATCAAAATTTCAGAAGATTTGGACAGTTTCAGCTTGTTGGGGCACAAATAAATTAAGATTGCTGAAGACTTTAGAGAAAAATCGCACATTTTCAAACATTTTTCCGTGGCGGAAGCTTCTTTTTGGATACTTCGTGCGTGAAGCCAAAGGGAGCGCAGCA
Organism: Dendroctonus ponderosae; assembly: GCF_020466585.1. NCBI lineage: Eukaryota > Metazoa > Arthropoda > Insecta > Coleoptera > Curculionidae > Dendroctonus > Dendroctonus ponderosae. The sequence continues at coordinate 1,869,630 of NW_026017213.1, forward strand.
TTGAAGATAAATAGAAGAAAATCGCGAATGCTTAACTATGACTGAGCTACAAAGAAGATGAAAATTTGTATGAAGTCGTTGGAAGATGAAAAACCTCTCAAGTTGGAATGTTTAGTTGAAAGCAACGGAGCGGAGCACAAAATTCACTATTGCAGCCTATAAAAAATCAAAATTTCAGAAGATTTGGCTCAGTTTCAGCTGGTTGGGGCGCAAACAAACTAAGCTTCCTGAAGACTTTATAGAAAAATTGGACATTTTCAAACATTTTTCCGTGTGGGAAGCTTCTCTTTGAATACTTCGTGCGAGAAGCCAAAGGGAGCGCATCATTGAAGATAAATAGAAGAAAATCGTGTAGGTTTAACTATGACTGAGATACGAAGAAGATGAAAATTTGTATGAAGCGATTCGAAGATCAAAAACTTTCCAAATTGGAATTTTTTTTTTAGTTGAAAGCAACTGAGCGGAGCACAAAATTCACTTCTGCAGCCTATAAAAAATCAAAATTTCAGAAGATTTGGCTCAGTTTCAGCTTGTTGAGTCACAAACAAACTAAGCTTCCTGAAGACTTAAGAAAAATTGCACATTTTCAAACATCTTTCCATGTCTGAAGCTTCACTTCGAATATGTCGTGCGTAAAGCCAAGGGAAGCGCAGCAATGAAGATAATTGGTTGGTTTAATGAAGGCTCAGAGAAGATAAAAATGAAAATCAACCTATTGGAATCCCGTCCTACTGGAAATGTTCAATCGAAGCAACTGAGGGAAAAAATGCGTAAATTATTCAAATTACTGTTGATTGAAGATCAAGCAATCAACGATCAATGAAAGATCAGCGATATTAAATTAGGATTCCAACCAATTGAACAATGTAGGTGGCAATGGGACGCAATGAATCATCGCCGACCAATTAGGAAATGGCTGCTTTTTACCGAAGGTTGCTGTAAAACAATGGCACATATCCAAGCCCAGGCAACTATATATCTGGATAGTTTGTTTCACAGCAACCTGCGAACCAAATCGAGCATTCAATTCCGTTAAAAACTCAATATACCGTTCGGTTTTTCGGTCGATTTGACCGGCGGCAGGAAAACCGTCGAATTTTCAACCCAAAAATACCCGAACAAAGAAAGGAACAGGTCGCGGTTACTTTCGATCGCGCTATGCCGAAGACACGTTTCGTGGCTATAGACCAACCGCACCAATCTAAAGCCGGTTGCCAACTGGTTTGCTTGCTTTCGCAACCGGCCGATCTACATTTACACCATCTGACAAATGAAAACGTTCCTGCGCTCAGGACTGGAATTGTACTCGTTCCATCGACGTTGCCTCGTTTAACTTGCCTTCTTTCGGCTCATCAGAGAAAATTCAAACATCCCATCACCGGAATCATGCCCAGTCATTTTCTACTTTTCAGTAACAAATTAGTAATTTATCGAACAAATCTTCTAGACTCCCACAAAAACCAAAATCGTCGCTTACAAATTATTCTAGAGGCTTCAGGTCGGGAAATCGGGCAGGTCAAGGCAATTCTGCAACTTTAGTAAAATTGGTCACAATAGCAATTCAGGCCAAGAATCGAAAATCGTCCCTTGAAAAATGATTCCAGAGGCTTCAGATCTGGAAATCGTGCAGGCCTAGCCAACTACACCTTTAGCAAAATTGSTCACAAAAGCAATTCTSKCYAAKAAYCCAAAAKSGTYCCTTSGAAATGATTCYAGAGGCKTCAGATCTGGAAATCGKGYAGGTCAAGCCAACTACAACTTTAGCAAAAYTGGCCACAAAAGTAATTCTCTCCAACAACCCAAAATGGTCCCTTCGAAATGATTCTAGAGGCGTCAGATCTGGAAATCGGGCAGGTCAAGCTTTCMCAGTGACTCAGTCCTTAGATGATTAATGGGCATTTTTGTTAAGTTTCACTGGGCTCTGCTTGGGGAAACTCCCACGAAAAAACGGCTTGTAAAACCGACAACCTCGCACAACGACTTCGTCTAGTGAACGGTATAATGATCTATCCATTTGGCTCTTCGGTGTAACGATGTCGACAAATTCGTCCAAGGTTCAGATTTTTTTTGTTGGTTTTTTCGGGTAGAAACTTGGCCAACTGAAGACACGTGCATTGATTGCGTCCGGGTTTCGACCCATTTAGTGGTGCTCTCATCAGGCCGAGCCTCTTTTCGATATGCTCAGGTTGCCAGAGGTCTCAATTAATATGCACATGCAAGAGTTGGTCCTCTACAGGCCACACCTTCACTTATTGTCTATTGTTATGCGAACATGGCACATTGTTTCGCGTGGAAAAAATCCTTAATTAACTCCCGTGTTTCGTTGCAATGCATAATATTCCTTATTGCGATCTGTTATTGGATCACCCTGTAGGCTCGTAAGCGGTGTTCACAATGCAACACACACAGAGCCATCTGCATTTTTTACTTGTCCTTAGAGGGTTGGGCGTCAATATCGGGGCATTGAGGGTGAAAAGTGAGGTAAAATTGAGTATCTGTTGAATGCTGAGGATCTGAGGATGGTTTGGTGCAGTGGAAGTAGGCGAGATCCTGGGAAATGTAGTCGAAACGTTCGTTAAGTATTGGCAGTTTTGGCAAAAATCTGCCAAAATTGCATTTAAAAACACTTTTATGTAACTATTACAGATGTTTGTTACAAACTTGAACACACCAGCTTGGGGAAAGTTTAGCGCAAACCTTTTTTACAGAAAATTGACTTCAAAACACTAAACACCAGACAAAGCAACGTTGCCCATGTGACATCTAATTGGATTTCCCAGAAATAATCATCTAATAGTTTTTGCATTGCCTGAAAAAAACCGCGTTTGTTTTTTAAATGGATGGAGCAGTAAAACGTTTGACCGACGAAAAACGAGTTTAAAAAGCGTGAAAATTTAACGGAAGAAACTGGAAAATTAATTTTTTGCGGCAAATGGTGTTTTTGGGGCCTCAAGGATCTTTTGCGCCTCAAAATCTGCCTTTAAAGGCAATTTTTTACAGAGGTTTTCCGGTAAAAGCAAGTTTTAAAACCTCTTTATTTCCGCAGGCTTTTTGGATGTTTTGAATCGAATGCCTGCAAAAGCCTTGAATAGATCTTGAGAACTAATTGAACACTCGATGTTCGGATTTTGCAAAAAGGAACGTTCGAAGTCCTTTGGCGGCTACTCAGAAGGAAAATGCATTTAGTTTGCAAGACGACTCAAAATACAGTTGAGTGTTTGACCGAAGAAAAATTTCAAATTTTTCTTTTGATTTTAAACGGCGTTTGTCGGCCACTATGGAAAAAAACTTGTTGAATTTTGAGGACTAATGGGAAACTCAATGATTTTACTTTTAATCCCAAAACGCAGTTGTTTTACAAAAGTCTCGTCAACCACAATCATTTGCGTCTGCAGAGAAAATGAGCGAAAAATCTGGAAAAGTTCCTTTGGTTTCAAATAGCGTTTTTGAGGCACTGCTGAAGCCTCAACGCCATTTGGTCCTTTAAAGCCTGCTTTTTTAGTCGATTTTTTTCAAAAATGCCCAGGTGAAGACAAACTTTAAAACTCCTTTAAGGACGAATGATTTTTTGAAATTTCATCTTCGCCAGCAAGCATTAAATGCCTCAAAAACCTGGGACTAGTTGAAAATCGAATTCTTTTTTGATTTTTCATGGTGTTTTTGAGGCACTAGTGAAACCGCAACACTTTTGGCCTCCTCAAAATCTGCCTTTTGAAGCCCTTTTTATAAAACTGCGTAAGCGAGTTGTGCAAAAATCGGTTTGTGGAAATTTCAACGCGAAAAATCCACGTAAAATTCACCGAAACCCCAGCCAGGACTCTGTTTATTCACATTTGAAAATTGGTCTCACCCAATACTGTTTGCGCTTAAAAATCAGATAATGTTCTTTATGCAGCTGGTTGGATGGATTCCAAAACAACCAGATTTCATGAAAATATTCGACAACTTTGAGGCTGAGGTCGAAGCAAATCCTGTAAAATTTTAACATTTTTCTGCTGCCTGATACGTTTTTGGGAACGGATTCCAAAAAAACGTCGAAGAAATCAACAGAACACACTGGGCTAAATGTGCAAAAGCAAAGAAAACATTATTTATTTTAAGCTTGTTTAAGTGACAAGAAATCCATACGATCGAAACCCGGCAAAGCAACATCGACACTTGCAAATCAGTGAGATCTTCGATAAATAATAATAAATAATTGCGTCCAGAGTGTTTTTAGTAGAAACAATTGCTGATTTTAGCTTGCGCATTCTGTACATTGCGAGTATTTTGGTTAGTAGTTGGGGAAAATCGGGCATTTATCAGAGAAAACCACATTAACCTAATTATTTAATAAAGAGTTCAAATGCAATTATTCCCACCAAATTGACTCTTCAATGGACTTAATAAGTGAAACTGGATAATTTGTGAAAAAACTAGCTACTAGGGTCAATTGATTTCGGTTATGAGTGTCCAAAAGCCGAAAGCCGAACCGCACAATTGTTCCCACTAATTTGAAACTTTCATTTGAAAGCTGGGAAAATATGGGACCTTATGAAAAAACCACCGTTTACCTGACGGTTTTCCGACAAAAACAAAAAGAAGCTGAAAAAGAGTGAAGAAAAGTCCTAGTAAAGATAAAGTAAGTTGGCACCAAATGCAAATGATGCGCTGATAGGACGGAAACGAAGACAGCAATTGTAAGCCAATTAAAATTAATCTCTTGTGCGTGTTGATTTATTTTCGAGTGAAGCTTGGATAACGCCAATGTACAGTAATTAAGTAATTAAATTTGGCAACAGTTTGACGTGTGTAATTTTGCGCAAAATTTTCCCTTATCAACCAGCGCAAAAAACCACTTTTTCAAGCGTTTGCTCAAACACTTTAGTGCAGTCCATTGAACTTTGGCATCAGAGTGGCATAAAACAAATTCGGTTGACTAAGGCAGAAAACGCCAGCTTGCTAAACAAAAACCGTTTTCGACTTACTACAGACGATTGCCACAAGGTAAATAAATATTGCATTTGTAAATGCTGACTAGATTTTATATCATATTTTTCTTCAACGCACGCCACAGAAGCGGACCCGACCCTAAAGATTGCATCAGATAATTTTACATGAATTTACAATCATTTACCCATAAGATCGTAATTATACTGTCCGATAAATTGTTGTTAGTTAATTATCAATAATCGCGATTTGCATACTTTTCGAGCTGAGCCGCGTGAAGATTTTCTGTTCTTTAATAGCAAATTTGCCCCTAAAGTCTAAACGCAAATAGGAAAAATGATCGTTAGTTTTTGAACCAGTTATGGAAAAATGCCAAAAAAATGCGTTTCAAGTCGGTTTTATTGCAAACACTTTGGGAGCCTCCAACTCAAAACACAACCCAAAAACTTTAAGCGCTTAAAGCCTGTGAACATGAATATGTGGAAGAATGGTGAAAAGCATCCGGTCCCACAAAAGAACCAGATGTTTTGCAATATGGACAATTGTTCCGACTGAATTAAAGCACAAACGCACAAAAATTGGGTGCGGTTTTACCAGATAATGCATGAATTTGACCAACTGACGCCGCTGTGAAACTAAAAAATGTCAATTGTTCCCACCAAATTGACTAAACCTGAAAAATCTCTACTCATTTATTATTTACCCTGGAAATTAAGGAAATTACTGAGGGATAAAATACAGTAAAACTGTGCAAAATATGGAAACCAACAGCGACAATTGTTCCCACTAAAGAAGTACAACTTTCAAGGCGAGTTTTACCGATGAAAATAGATTTTTTCAAAATTTTCATGGCTTAATTCACAGAAGCACGATTTATAGATTAAATTTTTTAGTGCGAAATTCACAATTGTTTCTACTAAACCAGAGTTTAAAAACACTGAAATCCTGGAAAACCGTAATTCGTTTGGAACTGAAATTTTTCCCACCAATTTGACTATTTATTGGCATCTGGCAGCAGAAAAAAACACAAATGCTTCCAATACAGCTAAGATGTCCACTTGTAAATTATAAACGGCAAATGTTCCCACCAAAAAATCTTTAAAAGCAAATGCATGCATTATTCGGTGCAAATGTTTACTGATTTACAGCGTCCAGTGCAAAATGGTCAATTGGTTCCACTAAACTAGATTTTCCAC
>NW_026017213.1:1875854-1882506 GCF_020466585.1 Dendroctonus ponderosae
CAATATAACGCCACCAAATTATTGGTTTAAATTTGTAATTATTAATGAAAGTTGATTCAAAATTTTCCATAACTAAATTACTGAAAAATGGGGATAGTGGTGACCCCATAGCCATTCCAAAATTTTGTTGATAAAAATTGTCATTGTATTGAAAGTAAGTTGACTTTACACATATTGTTAAAAGTTCAATAATGGTGTTAATGCTTAGTTGTGTGCGTTCTTTAAGATTGGTGTTATTTTGTAATTTTTGTTTGATGATATTTAAAGTTTTATCAACAGGAACGTTAGTGAATAGACTAACAACATCAAAACTTACTAGAATATGGTTTGGGTTTATGTCTATGTCTGACAATTTTTGTAAAAAATGTTCAGAATTTTTAATATAGGAAGTCGTGTTATTTATTAGGGGATTTAAAATGTTTAAAAGATATTTGGCTAAGGGATGTGTAGGTGAATTTATGCTACTAACTATTGGTCGTATAGGAATATTAACTTTATGAATTTTTGGATCTCTCTTATGAACAACTTACTTATGAACTCCGTAAAAATGTGATGTTTTACTATTGTGTGGTGTTAATTTTGATCTAACGTAAATTTGAATTCATGTTTACATTTTTTTAAAGTGTTATCAATTTGTCTTTCAAAACGTTCTCTTGGATTTTTGTTTAATTTTGAATAACTTTTGTCATTTAAAAGTTCATTAATTTTTTGATCATATATATTATAATCCATGATGACGGTTGCATTACCTTTATCAGCAGGCAAAATTTTGATTGTTTTGTCTTTTTTTAAGGACATTAATGCTTTTTGCTCTATTCAGCTTATGTTTGTTTAATTTTGAAAGGTTTTCCTAGAATTATTTTTGATCTTATACGAAATTCTTCCTGTTGTTCTTCAGGTAAATTTTGAGTTGTTTCTTCTATACTCGAAATCAAAACACGTTTTGGAAGGGTTTTTGGTGTAATTGAAAAATTTAAACCTTTAGAAAGAACGAGTTTTCCGGCTTCAGTTAATGATTTATTAGATAAATTTATAATTGTTTTGTCCAGAAATTGTTTATTTTTTATACTAAAAATGTCTTTTTTGATTTTTTCGTTGAATAATTTTTCTAGTTTATGGTTATTAATTTGTTTTTGAATAATAAATTTTCTTTTATAGGTTTTATTAACGGAATTACATATATGATTAATCGTAAGTTTTCTTTTATGTCATGTATTTCGTTTTTGAGTTTGATTTTATTTAATCTGTGATATTGAATTCTTTCTCTAACTATAATTATATGATATGATAGTTCTTGATTACTTTTTGATAAATAATTCGTTCTTATTGCGAAATAGGAGCACTAWTTATCAATCTGTAATAAAAGAYGTGASGAAATTMTGTMTTTTTTAAAGACAAMAATTTTGAGGCAAAATACCCAAAAAGAAGTTTCTAAAAAARGTAAAAATGTAATGTCGATAATTAGATAAACAGTGCCGGATTTGYCTTCAATGYAGTGGCCACCATTCTGAAGATATCGCGGTGAAATTTTGCACAAGTATAGATGAAGGAGCCCTGTGGGGCTCTCGTGAAAACCGTMGAAATGCGAAGGGGCTTAGCCCCTTCAATGGGGCCCCAAACTTTAAATGCACTGTACGTTAACTGAATTATTGCGCAGCAATAGACAGTCGAATCCAATTGAAAATATTCGCTTTTAGCGAATTTCACATGGTAGTATTGACTCTTCCCATTCCTGCTGGCAGCTTGCTAATGGGCGAATCTCCCACGCAAACCAATCGTGAACATTCAAGTGCAATTAGCATAATCGCAGAAAATATAAATACCGATTATTCTTTCGGGTGTTAAAACCTGTTCATCTGATGACTTGCAAGCTACTAAATAAGCGGCCAGGTACACTTTAATGCCATTACGTAAGTGAGCTGGACGTCCTCATATGTGACGCCAATGCTGAGCGTCCGAATTTTATTTGTGGCCGGGAGAGCGCGCGTCTGCAGGTCGTTGCTTCATCAAGGCCGCTGGACAATGTGCTAAAGATCACGTTGGCAAAATTCTTTAAAAAATCAAACACCTGATGGGCGGCTTGGAGCCCATCCAACAGGCTCCCTCGAAAAATATGCGCCAACCCACGTGTAACCGTCTCCATGTAAGATGGAGCAATCGCATCTAATAACTCCCCCAGATAATTTCTACGGGTTTTGTCAACGCACTTTACTGGAGAAAGTTGTCCGCGATTTGTTCAGCATGAAAGCGGCCGCAGCTTTAGCACATCTGCTAGGTGAACATGCCACATAGATAAATGTTCCCCGGATTGCAAAGTATCAGCAGGAGAAAGTTTGGAGTTGGGGAGTGTATTGGAGTGACTATGGGCTATTGAGCTAGGATAGTTTCAAGATGGTGGCACTTCCGGTTTTACCGGAAGCAGACACTAACTCGCTTATTTTTATTGAAACACCCTGTATGTTATTCCAGTTTTGAAATCTGCGGAAAATTTAAATAATCTTTCATGTATAACACCCTATACCTAAATCTAACGGTTTCTGCTTCTGGCATTGTTAAACAATTCAAGATTTGAACAACCCACTTTAGACGCTAACCACAAAAACGCTGTCGCCCTGACAGGTTTTCCGGCAAATAATCTCCCGGGTGACTCATAACAATATCTCACTCTCACTTTATACCGGCATTACCAAATATTTTTGGACTTAAATGGAGTTTTGGACTTACCCATTGGTCCCAGCTGCTAGGAGTTTTGCTTGCGCAGCTTGTCGACTCAGGCTTCCATGATAGTATTGTTGAGTAGAGTGCACTCCGTTGGCAAACGCCTCTCGCGGGATTTGCTCGTACTGCTCAAACCTGAAAACAAATAAAAAATGACTATGTCCATTTCGGCTGATTAAATGGCAAACACTTCACCTCAAAACTCTCGGACTTGTGTCCTCTTCCTGGGACTCATTGAGGGCAACTAGCCTTCCTACTCCGCTGGAGAAATCCATTGGGACTTTTGTCGGCTGCAACAAAATTTTTCGGTTAGTTTGTGCTTGAGCACGTTACGAATTGTGACTTGTTTGAACTGAAGATGCTGTTCGTTCTTTGGATTTTTTGCCAATTCGGGAAGATTTAGAAGTGTTGGAAATCCTCAATGTGACGATCTGTGTTTTTGCGATGAGTAAACTGAGTAAAGTGTCGCCCTTTAAGTCGTTTAACTGGTGATTAAATGCCAAGGCAAATAACTTTTTCTGCTTCGTCAAGGTTTTTACACTATTTAACCCAAACTCTTCAACTTCTGCTAACACTATTGTAGCTTCTCTTGCCCCCCTTTCTAGTCTTATTAAAAGCGAATGTTGCCAAAGTTATTCCGTAATTATTTTCAACTACATATCTGTTTTTTCAGAGCGTTTAAAAAACTATATTTTGTCAGTCAAATTTTAGCCTCAAAAACCCGAAATTTAAGCTAAATTAAAACATTGTTGAGGCTCTGCAGTTTAAACACCCTGTATCTCAGAAACGGTTGAAATTGGCCAATCAGTTTTTGGGAGGCTTGCGATAGCCGTTCTCCAGAGCTGTATTTTTCATATTAGATAGTATTCGAAATTCCTAACCCCAAAGAAATAGCAGCCAAAATATACAAATTTGAGACAATCAGCGCTTAAAACACTCTATATCTCAGAAACTATTGCAAATTTCTATTCAGTCCATAAGACCCTTTTGACAGCCCATCTTAAGAACTGTCTTTTCCATTTGGGTTTTATATAAAAATCTTAACCTCTAAAGCGATACAAGAAAAACCAAAACATTTTTGAGGCACTGAAGTTTAAACACCCTGTATCTCAGAAACGGTTAAAATTGGCCAATCAGTTTTTGGGAGGCTTGCGATAGCCCTTCTCCAGAACTGTATTTTTCGTATTAGATAGTATTCGAAATTCCTAACCCCAAAGAAATAGAAGCCAAAATATTAAAATTTGAGACTACCAGCGCTTCAAACACTCGATATCTCAGAAACTACTGCAAATTTCGATTCAATCCATAAGACCTGGGTCTTAAGAACTGTCTTTCCCATTTGGGTTTAATAAAAAAAATCATAACCGCTAAAGCGATACAAGCTAAACCAAAACATTTTTGAGGCTTTCAAGTTTAAACACCCTGTATCTGAGAAACGGTTGAAATTGGCAAATCAGTTTTGGGAGGCTTGGGATAGCCCTTCCCCAGGGCTGTATATATTAGATAGTATTCGAAATTCCTAACCCCAAAGAAATTGCAAGCAAAATATTTAAATTTAAGACTACCAGCGCTTAAAACTCTCTATATCTCAGAAATTATTGCAAATTTTATTCAATCCATAAGACCCTTTTGACAGCTCGTCTGAAAAACTGTCCTTCCCATTTGGGTTTTATTAAAAAAGCATAACCTCTAAAGAAATATAAGCTAAACCAAAAAAATGGAGGTTCTGAAGCTTAAACACCCTGTATCTCAGAAACGGATAAAATTGGCCAATCCGCTTTTAAGAAGTTTGCGCTAGCCCTTCTCAAGAACTGCTTTTTTTTATTAAACGGTAGTCAACATTTCTAACCCCAAAGAAATACCCCAAAAAAACCCAAATTATTCAAATTTGAGACTACCAGCGCTTAAAACACTATATCTCAGAAACCATTGCAACCATCTATTTAATCGATAAGACTTTTTCGACAACCAGTATCAAGAGCTATCTTTTTCATTTGGAATTTATTTAAAATTACGAACCTCTAAAGAGATAGAAGCGTATATCCAAAAAATTTCCGGGTTTGAAGCTTAAACACCCCGTATCTCAGAAACGGTTAGAATTGGGCAATCAGCTGTTAGGAAGCTTGCGATAGCGGTTATTAAGAAGTGTGTTTTTCTCGTTCAAGAATATTCGCAATTCCTAACCCCAAAGAGATAAAATCCAAAATTTCGAAAATTAGATATCTGCGGTTCAAAACGCTATATCTCAGAAACCAGTACAAATAACGCCTTAACCCATGGAACCTTTTTGATAGCCCGTCTTAAGGTTTGTATTAATCACTCAGTTCTTACAGGAAATTCCTAACCTCTAAAGAGATAGAAGCCAAAATCCAAAAATCGGCGGCTTTGTAGCTTAAAACCCCCGTATTTCAGAAACGGTTAGAATTGGGCAATCAGCTGTTAGGAAGCTTGCGATAGAGGCTATTGAGAAGTGTGTTTTTCTCGTTCAATAATATTCGCAATTCCTAACCCCAAAGAGATAAAATCCAAAATTTCGAAAATTAGATATCTGCGGGTTCAGAACGCCATAGCTCAGAAACCAGTACAAATAACGCCTTAACCCATAGGACCTTTTCGATTGCCCGTCTTTAGGTTTGTATTAATCACTCAGTTCTTACAAGAAATTCCTAACCTCTAAAGATATAGAAGCCAAAATCCAACAAATTTGCGGCTTTGTAGCTTAAAACACCCCGAATTTCAGAAACTGTTAGAATTGGGCAATTATCTGTTAGGAAGCTTGCGATCGCGGTTCTCGAGAACTGTTTTTCTTGTTCAATAATATTCGCAATTCCTAACCCTAAAGAGATAAAATCCAAAATTTCAAAAATTAGATATCTGCAGTTCAAAACGCTATATCTCAGAAACCAGTACAAATAACGCCTTAACCCGCAGGACCTTTTTGATAGTCCGTCTTTAGGTTTGTATTAATCACTCAGTACTTATAGGAAATTCCTAACCTCTAAAGAGATAGAAGCCAAAATCCAAAAATCGGCGGCTTTGGAGCTTAAAACACCCCGTATATCAAAAACGGTTACAATTGGGAAATCAGCTGTTAGGAAGCTTGCAATAGCGGTTATTGAGAACTGCGTTTTTCTAGTTCAATAATATTCGCAATTCCTAACCCTAAAGAGATAAAATCCAAAATTTCGAAAATTAGATGTCTGCGGGTTCAAAACGCTATATATCAGAAACCAGTACAAATAATGCCTTAACCCATGGAACCTTTTTGATAGCCCGTCTTAAGGTTTGTATTAATCACTCAGTTCTTACAGGAAATTCCTAACCTCTAAAGAGATAGAAGCCAAAATCCAAAAATCGGCGGCTTTGTAGCTTAAAACACCCCGTATATCAAAAACGGTTACAATTGGGCAATCAGCTGTTAGGAAGCTTGCGATAGCGGTTATTGAGAACTGCGTTTTTCTAGTTCAATAATATTCGCAATTCCTAACCCTAAAGAGATAAAATTCAAAATTTCGAAAATTAGATGTCTGCCGGTTAAAAACGCTATATCTCAGAAACCAGTACAAATAACGCCTTAACCCATAGGACCCTTTTGATAGCCCGTCTTTAGGTTTGTAATAATCACTCAGTTCTTACAGGAAATTCCTAACCTCTAAAGAGATAGAAGTCAAAATCCAAAAATCGGCGGCTTTGCAGCTTAAAACACCCCGTATATAAAAAACGGTTACAATTGGGCAATCAGCTGTTAGGAAGCTTGCGATAGCGGTTATTGAGAACTGCGTTTTTCTCGTTCAATAATATTCGCAATTCCTAACCCTAAAGAGATAAAATTTAAAATTTCGAAAATTAGATGTCTGCCGGTTAAAAACGCTATATCTCAGAAACCAGTACAAATAACGCCTTAACCCATAGGACCCTTTTGATAGCCCGTCTT
>NW_026017213.1:1882606-1889156 GCF_020466585.1 Dendroctonus ponderosae
CCTTTGGCTTCACGCACTTTTTTCTTTTTCTTTAAAGCCGTCAGGAAGCTTGGTTTGTTTGTGACTGAACAAGTTGAAACTGAGTCTAAATCTTCTGAAATTTTGATTTTTTATAKGCTGCAATAGTGAATTATTCGCTCCGCTGAAGTTCTTTTAACAAAACATTCAAACTAGGGAGGTTTTTCATCTTTCAATCGTTTCATACATATTTTTATCTTATTCGTATCTTAGTCATAGTTAAACCTACACGATGTTCTTCTAATTTTCTTCAATGCTGCGATTCCCTTGGTTTCACGCAGGAAATATTTAAAGAGAAGTTTCAGACACGGAAAAAAGTTTGAAAATGTGCAATTTTTCTTAAAAGGTCTTCAGAAAGCTTAGTTCATTTGTGCCCCAACAAGCTGAAACTGAGTCTAGATCTCGTATTACTCAGGCACAGCGGGCGACACAACTCTGAAGGTGGTAGTTATGCGTGCTAGCGAAACGTCAAGACCAAATTCCTATCGACAAAAGCTTCTAATTACATTGGGTGTTTTAGCACTTTTGAGTTGAACCAAACCAGTTAACTAGCAGATTGGCCTGCACGCTTTCCAGATCTGAAGCCTCTTGACGTATTTTTAATTCATTTCACTGATTGGCGTTGTAACTGTGCACTTTTGAACTAAAAATAAACGAATTCGGCCCATACGCGAAGCGAACGATAAAAGCAAAAGCTCAAGAGAGTCAAGACATTCAATTTAAATTGCAACTTTGTTGCAAACCTGCAACATTTATATAAGGTGTATTACACGTTGTCCACAAAAACCCCTTCATCATCGTTGATGATGATTAATGAATCGATCTGTGTATGAGCACGCTTCTGTTATGCACCGTTGCGAATTCAGTAACGATTATCTGCGAGATGCATTTGATGTTTTAAGCGTCATTGTTAACTCTTGATTGTGTTTTTCGCAAAGTGAAAAGTTTTCGAATTTTCAGTTGTAGATAGACAACCGTTTGGTTCACTCACACTCACTGTATGCTCATATATCATGAGACGATAAAGCCCCATTTTATCTTCTAACCGATAAAGCTCGCTTTGTATGTACACCCCCAAAGTTAAGCCCATTAAAATACAAAGGAGCGCACTGTTTACAGTTTCCATGTTCAGGCTTTATGCGCGAAAGTTCCGAAAGCATTTCCAAGACATTTAATTGCGCCGTGAAACTTCCATTAAATCCAAGACGGGTTTTCGTAGTCGACACCCGAAAGCATTCAATTCTTCGGTAAAAATTCAACGTTTTACGAAAGTACCAATGCGAAGCCACATAGCCAGTGGATTGAGTGTAAACACTATCTCGAACTGTATGTGATAATGGGCTGTTTCAAGGCAGTGTTGGGGAAACTGAAAAAGGACGTACAGAAGAAGATGGGGAACATGCCCGTGTTCAAAATGAACGACGACAAGTTCGAAAGAATGAACGAGGAACGTTGCTCGAAAAAATCGCTCAACGCTTCACTGCTGCCGGACTGGATGGAGGTAAGCGGTAGCTTTGGACTGATGTGGAAGAGCTTTGAACCCTTTATCGCAACGGTTGCCTCAACAATCTGACTCAAACTGTAAATATCCTCGGGTAATTAACTGATAGTGTTTAATGTAAATAGCGCACTGCTATCAGACGCGTAATGAATGGATAATTTACCAGGATACACATCCATCCAGGCCATGGATTAAAACAAACTGATAAGATTTGGTGAATCGAATGATTCCAACTAATTCAAAAATTCTACCAATATCAAGCAACTAGATTGTTGCAAGTGTGCTAAGTTACAATAGAAGTAGATATTGAAGCAAATTTTGAAAAAGCTTTCGAATTTAAGAGTTATTACAAGCAAATTTTGACTTCTATATATTTAGAGGTTAGGAATTTCTTGTAAGAACTAAGTGATTTAGGCAAAGCTTAAGACGGGCAATCAAAAAGGTCCTACGGGTTAAGGCGTTATTTGTACTGGTTTCTGAGCTATAGCGTTCTGAACCCGCAGATATCTAATTTTCGAAATTTTGGATTTTATCTCTTTCGGGTTAGGAATTGCGAATATTATTGAACAAGAAAAACACACTTCTCAATAACCGCTATCGCAAGCTTCCTAACAGCTGATTGCCCAATTCTAACCGTTTCTGAGATACGGGGTGTTTTAAGCTGCAAAGCCGCCAATTTTTTGGATTTTGGCTTCTAAATCTTTAAAGGTTAGGAATTTCTTGTAAGAACTGAGTGATTAATACAAACCTAAAGACGGGCAATCGAAAAGATCCTATGGGTTAAGGCGTTATTTGTACTGGTTTATGAGCTATAGCGTTTTGAACCCGCAGATATCTTATTTTCGAAATTTTGGATTTTATTTCTTTGGGGTTAGGAATTGCGAATATTATTGAACGAGAAAAACACACTTCTCAATAACCGCTATCGCAAGCTTCCTAACGACTTATTGTCCAATTCTAACCGTTTCTGAGATACGGGGTGTTTTAAGCTACAAAGCCGCCGATTTTTGGATTTTGGCTTCTATCTCTTTAGAGGTTAGGAATTTCCTGTAAGAACTGAGTGATTAATACAAACCTTAAGACGGGCTATCGAAAACGTCCTATGGGTTAAGGCGTTATTTGTACTGGTTTCTGTGCTATAGCGTTCTGAACCCGCAGATATCTAATTTTCGAAATTTTGGATTTTATCTCTTTAGAGGTTAGTAATTTTAAATAAATTCCAAATGAAAAAGATAGCTCTTGAGACTGGTTGTCGAAAAAGTCTTATCGATTAAATAGATGGTTGCAATGGTTTCTGAGATATAGTGTTTTAAGCGCTGGTAGTCTCAAATTTGAATATTTTGGGATTTTTTGGTGTATTTCTTTGGGGTTAGAAATTTTGACTACCGTTTAATAAAAAAAAGCAGTTCTTGAGAAGGGCTAGCGCAAACTTCTTAAAAGCGGATTGTCCAATTTTATCCGTTTCTGAGATACAGGGTGTTTAAGGTTCAGAACTTCCATTTTTTTGGTTTAGCTTATATTTCTTTAGAGGTTATGATTTTTTAATAAAACCCAAATGGGAAAGACAATTTTTCAGACGAGCTGTCAAAAGGGTCTTATGGATTGAATAGAAATTTGCAATAATTTCTGAGATATAGAGAGTTTTAAGCGCTGATAATTTCAAATTTGAATATTTTGGCTGCTATTTCTTTGGGGTTAGGAATTTCGAATACTATCTAATATGAAAAATACAGCCCTGGGGAAGGGCTATCGCAAGCCTCCCAAAACTGATTTGCCAATTTCAACCGTTTCGGAGATACAGGGTGTTTAAACTTCAAAGCCTCAAAAATGTTTTGGTTTAGCTTGTATCGCTTTAGAGGTTAGGATTTTTTTATAAAACGCAAATGGGAAAGACAGTTCTTAAGACGGGCTGTAAAAAGGGGCTTATGGATTGAATAGAAATTTGCAATAGTTTCGGAGATATAGACTGTTTTAAGCGCTGGTAGTCTTAAATTGGAATATTTTGCCTGCAATTTCTTTGGGGTTAGGAATTTCGAATACTATCTAATATGAAAAATACAGCCCTGGGGAAGGGCTATCGCAAGCCTCCCAAAACTCATTTGTCAATTTTAACCGTTTCTGAGATACAGGGTGTTTAAACTTCAGAGCCTCAAAAATGTTTTGGTTTAGCTTGTATCGCGTTAGAGGTTAGGATTTTTTTTATAAAACCCAAATGGGAAAGACAGTTCTTAAGACGGGCTGTCAAAAAGGTCTTATGGATTGCATCGAAATTTGCAGTAGTTTCTGAGATATCGAGTGTTTTAAGCGCTGGTAGTCTCAAATTTGAATATTTTGGCTTCTATTTCTTTGGGGTTAGGAATTTCGAATACTATCTAATACGAAAACTGCAGTTCTGGGGAAGGGCTATCGCAAGCTTCCTAAAAACTGATTGGCCAATTTCAACCGTTTCTGAGATACAGGGTGTTTAAACTTCAGAGCCTCAAAAATGTTTTGGTTTAGCTTGTATCGCGTTAGAGGTTAGGATTTTTTTTTATAAAACCCAAATGAGAAAGACAGTTCTTAATACAGACTGTCAAAAGGGTGTCATGGATTGTATAGAAATTTGCAATAGTTTCTGAGATATAGAGTGTTTTAAGCGCTGGTAGTCTCAAATTTGAATATTTTGGCTTCTATTTCTTTGGGGTTAGGAATTTCGAATACTATCTAATACGAATAATACAGGTCTGGAGAAGGGCTATCGCAAGCCTCCCAAAAACTGATTGGCCAATTTTAACCGTTTCTGAGATACAGAGTGTTTAAACTTCAGTGCCTCAAAAATGTTTTGGTTTTGCTTGTATCGCTTTGGAGGTTAAGATTTTTATATAAAACCCAAATGGGAAAGACAGTTCTTAAGATGGGCTGTCAAAAGGGTCTTATGGACTGAATAGAAATTTGCAATAGTTTCTGAGATATAGAGTGTTTTAAGCGCTGATTGTCTCAAATTTGTATATTTTGGCTGCTATTTCTTTGGGGTTAGGAATTTCGAATACTATCTAATATGAAAAATACAGCTCTGGAGAACGGCTATCGCAAGCCTCCCAAAAACTGATTGGCCAATTTCAACCGTTTCTGAGATACAGGGTGTTTAAACTGCAGAGCCTCAACAATGTTTTAATTTAGCTTAAATTTCGGGTTTTTGAGGCTAAAATTTGACTGACAAAATATAGTTTTTTAAACGCTCTGAAAAAACAGATATGTAGTTGAAAATAATTACGGAATAACTTTGGCAACATTCGCTTTTAATAAGACTAGAAAGGGGGGCAAGAGAAGCTACAATAGTGTTAGCAGAAGTTGAAGAGTTTGGGTTAAATAGTGTAAAAACCTTGACGAAGCAGAAAAAGTTATTTGCCTTGGCATTTAATCACCAGTTAAACGACTTAAAGGGCGACACTTTACTCAGTTTACTCATCGCAAAAACACAGATCGTCACATTGAGGATTTCCAACACTTCTAAATCTTCCCGAATTGGCAAAAAATCCAAAGAACGAACAGCATCTTCAGTTCAAACAAGTCACAATTCGTAACGTGCTCAAGCACAAACTAACCGAAAAATTTTGTTGCAGCCGACAAAAGTCCCAATGGATTTCTCCAGCGGAGTAGGAAGGCTAGTTGCCCTCAATGAGTCCCAGGAAGAGGACACAAGTCCGAGAGTTTTGAGGTGAAGTGTTTGCCATTTAATCAGCCGAAATGGACATAGTCATTTTTTATTTGTTTTCAGGTTTGAGCAGTACGAGCAAATCCCGCGAGAGGCGTTTGCCAACGGAGTGCACTCTACTCAACAATACTATCATGGAAGCCTGAGTCGACAAGCTGCGCAAGCAAAACTCCTAGCAGCTGGGACCAATGGGTAAGTCCAAAACTCCATTTAAGTCCAAAAATATTTGGTAATGCCGGTATAAAGTGAGAGTGAGATATTGTTATGAGTCACCCGGGAGATTATTTGCCGGAAAACCTGTCAGGGCGACAGCGTTTTTGTGGTTAGCGTCTAAAGTGGGTTGTTCAAATCTTGAATTGTTTAACAATGCCAGAAGCAGAAACCGTTAGATTTAGGTATAGGGTGTTATACATGAAAGATTATTTAAATTTTCCGCAGATTTCAAAACTGGAATAACATACAGGGTGTTTCAATAAAAATAAGCGAGTTAGTGTCTGCTTCCGGTAAAACCGGAAGTGCCACCATCTTGAAACTATCCTAGCTCAATAGCCCATAGTCACTCCAATACACTCCCCAACTCCAAACTTTCTCCTGCTGATACTTTGCAATCCGGGGAACATTTATCTATGTGGCATGTTCACCTAGCAGATGTGCTAAAGCTGCGGCCGCTTTCATGCTGAACAAATCGCGGACAACTTTCTCCAGTAAAGTGCGTTGACAAAACCCGTAGAAATTATCTGGGGGAGTTATTAGATGCGATTGCTCCATCTTACATGGAGACGGTTACACGTGGGTTGGCGCATATTTTTCGAGGGAGCCTGTTGGATGGGCTCCAAGCCGCCCATCAGGTGTTTGATTTTTTAAAGAATTTTGCCAACGTGATCTTTAGCACATTGTCCAGCGGCCTTGATGAAGCAACGACCTGCAGACGCGCGCTCTCCCGGCCACAAATAAAATTCGGACGCTCAGCATTGGCGTCACATATGAGGACGTCCAGCTCACTTACGTAATGGCATTAAAGTGTACCTGGCCGCTTATTTAGTAGCTTGCAAGTCATCAGATGAACAGGTTTTAACACCCGAAAGAATAATCGGTATTTATATTTTCTGCGATTATGCTAATTGCACTTGAATGTTCACGATTGGTTTGCGTGGGAGATTCGCCCATTAGCAAGCTGCCAGCAGGAATGGGAAGAGTCAATACTACCATGTGAAATTCGCTAAAAGCGAATATTTTCAATTGGATTCGACTGTCTATTGCTGCGCAATAATTCAGTTAACGTACAGTGCATTTAAAGTTTGGGGCCCCATTGAAGGGGCTAAGCCCCTTCGCATTTC
>NW_026017213.1:1889256-1905347 GCF_020466585.1 Dendroctonus ponderosae
CCCAAAATGCCGACGTTTCCGCTTCTATCTTTTTAGAGGTTAGGAATTGTTGCTAAAACCGACCAGCTACTATATTAACTTATATTATATAACTATACCTACTGTTATTGGGACGTTCAACCGAAACGGTCCAAATAATAATTCTAACACTTTGAACTTGGAAATTGGCAAGAATTCATCAAAGTTTGGGTTTTGACGTTAAATAATTGGGTCTGAACRSTGTAGRTGAAAAATAACTCACGAAACGTTMTCTGGAAATGGTTCTTTTTCCCCTCTTCTCCTATTTTCTATCGCTTGACAGTGTCTTAAAGTTTACCGTTTGCTTCTTTGAGCTTCTAGCTCTTTAGGGRTTCGAAAATTCTGACAAAACTTCCCAAAGCGCTAGCAAAAAAGTCCTTATGACTGATCGGATATTTGCAACCGTTTCTGATTTTARGGTGTTTTAACCGTTAAAAGCCCCACATTGTCTTAAGTTTGGCCTCTAACGCTTTGCTAGTTAGGAGTTTGAAATACTGCTCAAAAACTGGTCTGYAGACTTTCCATTGAGAAGTTGCCAACTGCTCATTGAATGGTTCTGTGCATGGGAGTCSTGGTATTTTGGCTTTTCGACCTTTAGAGGTTAGAATRAGTAGCAGATTTTCCGGAAGGACTTTCCAGTTTCAGACACTTAGAGAGTGTTTGAAGGCTCCCTGCTCTCAAAATTTAAATATTTTTGATGATGATCTGTTTAGAGGTTAGGAAACTCTGATGAATTTTCAGACCTGTTGTGAAAAATTACTAACGGCTATCTGGATATTTGCAACTGTTTCTGAGATGCAGGGTGTTTTAAGCGGTGAGAGCCTCTAATTAATTTTTTATTTTGGCTTCTATCGTTTTGCTGGTTAGGAATTTTCAGTACCACCTAGAAACAGTTCTCGAAACGGCCTATCAAAAAACTGAGGAATGGTTTGGGCATATGTACTTTAGGAAAATGATAATAGTTTATGCCCTGAGAGTCAGGGACTTTTTGTTGATATTTTGACTTTTATCTCCTTAGAGGTCAGGAATATTTGATAAAACCCAATATGTAAACAAAAGCCCTTGAGCCTCTCGATTAAAATGGTTATTCAAGCTAATGCGATATCTTCAGCCATTTCGGAGATATCAGGAGTGTTAAACTGCAAAGGCCCGAAGAAACTGCCCAAATTTCAGGAGATTGTTTGAGGCTCTAAACGGCTCCTTACGCACATGTAGACAGCAAATTCGCATTTAACTGTTAAGGAAGTGAAACAATCAATGACTCTTGCCGGTCATAGTTGCTTCGCGATCGCAACTCCCGGAAAAGTTACCCGATCATCCCCCATATATTAAGCACTGACGGTCGGAGACCCTCATGACTACTTATAGATATTTTGGCTTCTATCTCTTTAGAGGTTAGGAATATCTGATAGAGCTCAATATGTAAACTAAAGCCCTTGAGCCTCTCGATTAAAATGGTTATTCAAGCTGATGCGATATCTTCAGCCATTCCGGAGATATCAGGAGTGGAAAACTGCAAAGGCCCGAAGAAACTGCCCAAATGTCACGAGCTTCTTTGGGGCTCTAAACGGCTCCTTACAGACATGTTGACAGCAAATTCGCATTTAACTGTCAAGGAAGTGAAACAATCAATGACTTTTCCAGTTCGTGTTTGCTTGGCGATCGCAACTCCCGGAAAAGTTACCCGATCATCCCTCATATATTAAGCACTGACGGTCGGAGACCCTCATGGCCACTTATAGATATTTTGGCTTCTATCTCTTTAGAGGTTAGGAATATCTGATAGAGCTCAATATGTAAACTAAAGCCCTTGAGCCTCTCCATCAAAATGGTTATTTAAGCTGATGGGATATCTTCAGCCATTCCGGAGATATCAGGAGTGGAAAACTGCAAAGGCCCGAAGAAACTGCCCAAATGTCAGGAGCTTCTTTGAGGCTCTAAACGGCTCCTTACAGACATGTAGACAGCAAATTCGCATTTAACTGTCAAGGAAGTGAAACAATCAATGACTCTTCCAGTTCGTGGTTGCTTCGCGATCGCAACTCCCGGAAAAATTACCCGATCATCTCCCATATATTAAGCACTGACGGTCGGAGACCCTCATGACCACTTATAGATATTTTGGCTTCTATCTCTTTAGAGGTTAGGAATATCTGATAGAGCTCAATATGTAAACTAAAGCCCTCGAGCCTCTCGATCAAAATGGTTATTTAAGCTGATGCGATATCTTCAGCCATTCCGGAGATATCAGGAGTGGAAAACTGCAAAGGCCCGAAGAAACTGCCCGAACTTCAGGAGTTTCTTAGGGGCTCTAAACGGCTCCTTACAGACATGTAGATAGAAAATTTGTATCTAACTGTTAAAGAAGTGAAACAATCAATGACTCTTCCAGGTCATGGTTGCTTCGCGAAAGCAATTCCCGGAAAAATTACCCGATCATCTTCCATATATTAAGCACTGACGGTCGGAGACCCTCATGGCCACTTATAGATATTTTGGCTTCTATCTCTTTAGAGGTTAGGAATATCTGATAAAGCTCAATATGTAAACTAAAGCCCTTGAGCCTCTCGATCAAAATGGTTATTTAAGCTGATGCGATATCTTCAGCCATTCCGGAGATATCAGGAGTGGAACACATCAAAGACCTTCAAAATTTCAGGAGCTTTTTTGAGGCTCCAAACGGCTCCTTACACACATTTAGACAGCAAATTCGCCTTTAACTGTTTAGGAACTGAAACAATCGATCTCTCTTCCAGGTCATGGTTGCTTCGCAACAGCAACTCCCGGGATAATACCCTGATCATCTCCTATATATTCGAGGGCCGGTTTTACCATAAGAACATCTCAGCTGCTCCCTACGTCGACCAATCGAGCCAATCGGGCAGAGATCGCATTTACGTTGCCACCCTCGACCACATACTGGCTTTCTACGATGTTCACAGTCTCTTAGAGTTCTACAGACTCAATACTGGGGAGGAGTTGGCGTGCATGTGAGTAGTTGATCTACACCCACACTGGTAATGTTATATATATAATAAACCTTCTTTAGGCTCGGTACAAGTGTGAAGAATCCAAACCAGCCCAATAGCAGCCCGGCCAGATCCCAGGTACCCGTTAGGAGAGATGATGACACGCGTGTGGGCACGCAGAGGCCGTTTACAAGGTCCCAACAGATGTTGGCTGACCAATTTTCTGAAACTCCTAAACTTGCGGGAACAAGCGTTCAACTTCCGGGAACAAGCGCTCAAGTTCCGGGAACAAGCACTCAACTTCCGGGAACAAGCACTCAACTTCCTGGAACAAGCACTCAACTTCCGGGAACAAGCACTCAACTTCCGGGAACAAGCATTCATCTTCCGGGAACAAGCACTCAACTTCCGGGCACAAGCGTTCAATTTACGGGAACAAGCGTTCAACTTCCGGGAACAAGCACTGGAGGATCTGCCGATTTGGTTTCATCGCCAGAAGAGAGAGCTGCTTCAAGTGACGAAGTCAGCACTGATGCAGCAGCAGAATCGCTTAATTTAGATCCAGTCGAGGAACCGTTGCCGGAAGCCAATTAGCTTGTCCACCGTAAGTTGCGTAGTTAGGCCATGTTTTGAGTGGCTCTCCTTCGAATGTTGTCACTAAATTGGGCAAAACTGCCAAGAAATCCGCTAATTTTGCCAACGTGATATTGCTTTGTGATAAGTGTTCTACTCTATGTGATCCCGCTTTGAATAGGAACGGTTGAAGCCAAAGACACGAGGAAGTCGCTTAAAATGTGGCCTAACAATGCCGGAGTTTTTGCGAACAGGTTCATTTAAGCGAAAATTGCTTCCTCCAGTATAAACGAATTTATTATTTGTAGGTTTCCCAGGCGCATTATATTCATAAATTATTATTATTATTCTTATTATTAGGGGGGGTGTTTGAATAGTTTATTGGAGACCAAACCCCCGTAATGGTCTCAGGATTGCATCCCGATGCGACATTCGAATTGTATTAATTATCCAATTTAACTCTTTTAACTTTAAGGACTTTGTGATCGATCGGAAATGTTTGCATGTGTAGGCGTGGTGTGTTTCTTTCAGTATTAATATGATTTCAATGTACAGGGTGAACTAGAATAGGATTAGCAACTAGAGCAGGTCGAATATCCGACTAAAGCGCTGGGTGTTGGTTTCCGGATGATTCGTTTACTCGAAATATTTACCAAATGTCCAAAAAACATTATCACACCTTTTCAATACACTTAGGCTAAGTTTAT
The DNA here is from genome assembly GCF_020466585.1 of Dendroctonus ponderosae. Classification (NCBI taxonomy): domain Eukaryota; kingdom Metazoa; phylum Arthropoda; class Insecta; order Coleoptera; family Curculionidae; genus Dendroctonus; species Dendroctonus ponderosae. Next base: position 1,893,524 of record NW_026017213.1, read on the forward strand.
GTAATCTACGATAGGCAATCAGCAAATATTAGAAGCAATACTTAACACATTTTGCGAGGTTTGAGTAATAGGAGATAAATAGGCGCGATTTAGTAGCCGTCGTTACTCATTCCTCCCCGAAAATTCCCTATATGAGTAGCATGTGATATTTTACTTTTAAGAATAGTATTTTCAGCTAAATAGCGTCGTAGTACAAAATCAGTACAGTGATAGATACGTGTGTTTAATTCTTCGGTGTTTTCTATATGAAATTGTTAAGGGAGAAATGGGACTGTTTGCAACAGCTTCTTAAACTGGACGCTCTAAAGCCGTTCATTTTCCTACATCTGCATAACGCATATTTTTGTAAACGTTTTTCTACGTCAATCCGTGCGATTGGACCCGAATGAAACGAAAATCTGTGAAATTCTCTACCCGTTTTCCACGCGGTAATTTTGCATGCATTTCAACGCTTTACTCAAATATGCTTCTTTTACATTTCGGGGCTTTTTGAAATTTTACATCAACCAAACAGCGGGAAAACAAAACAAAAATGCGCACATTAAGGTATTCCCTGAATTTCCATGTATATATCTCTATATTCTAAGTACGAATACGCTTTTCTTTTTTACACATTTGTTAGCTTTTTATACAATAATTCATTTATCGACTAAGGCGCATAACCAGGAACAGTAGCTCTAGGTGCATATATTAACTACAAATTAATTTCCCGCCGGTATATTACGTATTTTTTGTATTTAATAAGTAGAATGGATTAATAAAAAAAAATCTCCACAAAAAATGTTTGTTTCCTGACTTTTATTTCAAACACTCTGTAGATTCTGTATCAGATTCCGATACAGAGAGATTTGTCTGACTTATCGTGTGAGTTTGGTTCCATTCGAACAAAAGGTGCCTTCATAACGAATTTTTTACTTTTGGGTAGTTCTTGGTTAGACACGAAGCTCTTCTGAAGAAGGTTTCTGAACAATCGATAGAGACATCGGAACATGGGTTACCGCTCTCGATAAAGGAAACCTTAGCTAAGGTTCGTCGAGCGAATTTGGTTCCATTCGGACAAATGCTTCCTTCATATGGTGTTTTTAAAGTTTCGTTCCTTTTGATGCGTTTTTTTCATTTTTGATCTTTTGAAGCTTGTTGCTCAACAACAAGTTGTGATATTGAAACCAAAGCTTCTGATCCCGATAAAAAGAGCTTCGCCATACATGTGGTGTGAATTTTGCTCCATTCGAACAAATGGTTTCTTCATAATGGATTTCTTCTGAGTCGAGTTATGTGACTCAGGGTTTTAGCAACATTCGGCAACTAAATTGTTATTTAATATAGGGCGAGAATTTCGTTCCATTTGAACATATGGTGTCTTCTTTACAAATTTTTAAACTGGAAGGTTTTAATGCGATTTCTTAATTTTTTGCACCATGCCCTTCTGAAGCCGGTTGCTGAACAACCAGTAGAGGTAGCGGCATAAAGCGTTCAGTTCTGGGTCAAGAGAGCTTTTCTTGGCGTGTGGCGCAAAGTTGGTTTTATTCCAATCAATCGTTCCTTCATAATTCATTTTTAAACTCTGAAAGGTTTTAATACGTTTTTTATGTTTTTTTTGCGGYATGCTCTTCTGAAGCCGGTTTCTGAGCAACCAGTGAAGATAGCAGAATAGCGGTTACTGGTCGGAATAAGAAAGTATTTGCTTTGCATGTGGTGTAAATTTGGTTTCATTCGAACATACGGTTCCTTCATAATGAATTTTCAAACTATCAAAAGCGCTGTGCGGTTTTTTGCTTATTCACCGATGCTATTCTGTCGCAGATTTTTGAGTTCTGAGTTCAGTTATGTGAGTCAGAGTTTTAGCACTCGGTTATTAAATTGTTATTTAATATAGGACGAGAATTTCGTTCCATTTGAACGGATGGTGCCTTCTTTACAAATTTTTAAACTGGAAGGTTTTGATGGGTTTTCTTCGATTTTTACGCCATGCCCTTCTGAAGCCGGTTACTGAACAACCAGTAGAGGTAGCGGAATAAGGCTTCCAGTTCTGGATAAAAAGAGCTTTTACTTGCGTGTGGTACGAATTTCGTTTTATCTAAATCAATGGTTCCTCCAGAATTAATTTTTTAACTCTGGAAGATTTTGACGCGTTTTGTATTTTTTTTATGGCGTGCTCTTCTGAAGCTGGTTTCTGAGCAACCAGTGAAAATAGCAGAATATCGGTTCCTGGTCTGGATAAAAAGGTATTTGCTTTGCATGTGGTGTAAATTTGGTTTCATTCGAACATACGGTTCCTTCGTAATGAATTTTCAAACTATCAAAAGCGTTGGGCGGTTTTTTGTTTATTCACTGATGCTATTCTGTAGCAGGTTTCTGAGTTCTGAGTTCAGTTATGTGAGTCAGAGTTTTAGCACTCGGTTATTAAATTGTTATTTAATACAGGACGAGAATTTGGTTCCATTTGAACGTTTCTTCTTAATGAATTTTTAAAATTTGGATGGTTTTAATGCATTTTTTAATTTTTTTTATGCCATGCTCTTCTGAAGCCGGTTTCTGTACAACCCGCTGAGATAGCGGAATAAGGGTTTCCGCTTTGAATAAAGAGAGCTTTTATTTGCGTGTGATGCAAATGTAGTTTTATTCAAATAAATAGTTGCTTAATAATTAATTTTCAAACTGTAGAAGGTTCTGATGCGTTTTTAATTTTTTTTTGCGCTATGTTCTTCTGAAGCTGCATTCTGAGCAACCAGTGGAGATAGCGAAATAAGGGTTCAGTTTAGTCTTGATAAAGAGAGCTTTGGTTTGCGTGGGACCCAAATTTGGTTTTATTCAAATAAATTGTAAGTAAGTAAGTAAGTAAAGTAAAAACTGGTCAAAAATGGCATTTTCCTAGTCAATTGATTATCTATAAGGAAGCCAATTTTTAACTTCCAACTTTATCTTGGGCAAAATCCTTCTTAACTAAAGGCTTTTGCCTTCCGTCACCACGCCCTATGGCCTTTCAGTCAAACCGGCAACATCAGAAACCCCAAAAACACTGACAGCTGCTTAACCCTGTGGCTTAACCTATAAAGCTGACGAGTGGGTGACGTTGTACACGTCCACTTTTATTGTATTCAAGAGGTTTTTTGCTTGCAGAATATAAAAACCTTTGAAATATGTGGAAATTTGTGGCGGTTTTCGCGGTGTTTTCCATGGCAAACGGCCTGGAACACATCGATGACAGTTTAATTAATAAGAACGTTCAGAGAACTATCGATTTGAATTCGCAACTTGTAAAGATCGGCGGCACTATCACGATAGAGAACACCGGCGAAGGAAGCGTTGCCTCTTATTTACTTGCAATAGAAGATCCTGATTCCTTCAGCTCTATTACTGTACAGGACTCGCAGAAGAATCCCCTGAAAATCGAGCAGTTCCGAGCGAGATTCCAAGGTAGTTTAACGGCAATAAACCGCTGCCCAGTAGGGCTAATTATGGTGCTTTGCAGGTCCCGAGCGAATTGCATTCAAAGTCCATCTGCGGCCAAGTTTGGAACCAGGCAAAACCACCACGATAATCTTCGAATCGTTTTTCACCAACAGTTTGAAATTCTGCCCGAAGTGCGTCACGCAGAAGGAGAAACAGCTGGTGAAATATGAGGGAAATTACTACTTCTACTCGCCCTATGTGACGAAAACGCAAAAAACCGATGTTCTGGTAAGCGCAGTTCAAGCTACGAACAAGAACAGTTGTAGAAATGCTGCTTGCAGGTAAACTCTCGAGTGGTGGAAAAGTACTCGAAACTGAAGCCTGTTAGTCAAACAGACTCCACTATCACCTATGGACCTTATACGGATATTGAGCAGTTTGCAAGGGATTCTTTAAGCGTTCACTATGAAAACAATGGTCCATTCCTATCAGTTTCCAGGTAAAATGCACTGTTTATATGCAAAAACCTATGTTTGACTGTCTTCAGTAAATTATTAACAATTACTGAGGACTTGATGATGCCCCCAGGCCCAAAAGCAACGAAATTTGCACATTTAGAGGCCCAAATGCTTATTAGCTTCTTCTTCTTTCAGACCAGTAGGAGGTTTTTCCAACTCCAAAGTTTCTATTTCTTCAAAGCATTTAATTGTTCCGGGAATTGAAGAAAATGGAAATTTTCAGCTGAACTCCTTTTTCTTTCCCTTTTCAACCACTGATAATCTAAAGTTTCTTAAATAATCGCTCCAAAGTTGAGCGCCACAAAAATTGGCAATTTTTAAGCATGCCGATGCTCTATGGGGCGCCAATTTGAAACTTAGAAGCAGAATAACCGGAGAAGTCTGCTGAATGTTGAGTCTCTTGTATATGTACGCGTGTAAAACGTTTTTGAGCGTTCAAAATTGGATTGAAAGACAAAAACTACCATTCTGAAGGGAGAAAAAAAGGCAAAAGTGCTAGCCTCTAAGCCCCTCAAATTCTTCAATTTTCCATCCGATTCGGTCACTATTAAACATCCCATAATTGTCTTTTTAAACTCTAATGGCGAGCACTGTCATTGATCAGATCTGAGCTGATTTCTTCTGATGCTTCTCAGATTGCAGCGCACTATTGAAGTATCGCATTGGGGCAACATTGCAATTGAAGAAAATATTGATCTCAAACACACGGGGGCTCTGTTAAAGGGCTCGTTCTCCCGATACGACTACCAAAGGGACACAGTTGCCAACCATCACAGCATCAGAAGCTACGTTACTGTTCTACCAGCGCTGGCGCACAGTATCTACTACCGGTAAGCATGACAATAGCTTGTAGCTGGATTTTTCGGTTAATTCGAGCGTTTGTAGGGACATGAACGGCAACATTTCCACCTCTAATGTGAGGACTCACAAGGATTACATTGAGGTTGAGCTGAAGCCCAGATTTCCGTTGTTTGGAGGTTGGCGCAGCTCGTACACTTTGGGTAATTGATCCCACAACGTCTATGTGGTTTGGTCTATAGAAGTTGTTTTTTTTGCAGGTTACAGCGTTCCTAGTTCCCGCTACTTGTTCCGGAAGCCTTCAGGCGAATTTTTGCTGAAAGTGCGCCTGATTGATCATGTTTTCGATGATATGGCAGTTGAGGACCTGGAAACAGACATTGTGCTGCCAGTCGGGGTAACGGATATTAAAGTGAAGGCGCCCTATGAAGTAAAGCGGTTAGATGATAAAGTCGCCTACAAGTACCTGGATACTATTGGAAGGCACGTGGTTTAGTCCGCCGGACTGGCACTGTTTAGTTATTAATAAATTTTGCTTTACAGGACTGTAATCAGGCTGTCCAAGCAGAACCTAGTGGAGCAGCACATCCAAGACGTGGAGATCAGCTACAATTGGAATACGCACATGCTACTGCATGAGCCAATTCTACTGTTTCTTGCCTTGTTTTCGCTCTTTATCGCGGTTATTATCTACGTTCGATTGGACTTTTCCATTGCAAAACCCGAACACTCGAAGAAGGAGTGATGTGAATAGTGGAGCCAATGGAATTTGTTGTCCTAAAACTGACTTTTTCTGTTTAACAGGATTTAGGGGTTGCCTATAGAGTATGTATAGGCATTTTTGTCTAATTTTCACCAAATGTCCCTAATAAATTCAATTTAATTAAAACAATCGTGTTTTCGTACGCAGACCCATCCTTGAAACATTCTTGTTTTTGAGGCCGCAAAACTTCGACGGTGTTTTCCGGCTTAAAACATCCATTTTGCTAAACGCACTGTTTTCGAGAAAATTGATAAAATGTTCATAAAAAAAGTGCTGACAAATCGACGCCTTGGACTTACGCAGAGGACTTTTGCTCATAAGGAGCAGTTGAATGATTTTAGCCGCCTTTGAGGCTCTTGAAATCTTTACATTTCAAGATATGCAGAGTCGGAAAATAAATGCTACAAAATTGGGCGCACAGTTTTATGCAGTGCTTCGTTTCACGCGAAGCATTTGTGTAACACATTTTGAGACCGCAAAACTTTGACTGTGTTTTTCCGATTTAAAAAACGATAGTCTTTCGGACTACTCAGTTAGTTTAGAGTGTTTTTTGCCTCGTGGAAGATTTTTGCTAGACGCACTGTTTTCTAGACAATTGTTAAAATTTTCATAAAAAAAGATACAGACAAATCCACGCTTTGGACTTAGGCAGAGGGCGTTTGCTCATACGGAGCAATTGAATGATTTTAGCCGCTTTTGAGGCTCTTAAAATCTTTACATTCAAAGATATGCCGAGTAGCAAAATAAATGCTACAAAATTGGGCGCACTGTTTTATGCAGTGCTTCGTTTCACGAGAAGCATTTGTGAAAGACACTTTGAGACCGCGAAACTTTGACTGTGTTTTTCCGATTCAAAAAACGATAGTCTTTTGGACTCCTCAGTCAGTGTTTTTTGCCTCTTGGGAGTTTTTCGCTAGACGCACTTTTTTCGAGAAAAGTGTTAAAATATCATCAAATGTTCTTAAAGAAGTGCAAAAATGAAAAAAGTCCTTTGCGGCGAGCGTTTGCTCTAAAGATACAATTGAATGCTTTGGTCTATTTTTGATGCTATAAAAATCTTACAGGGAAATAAATGTAACAAAATAAGTGTTTCGTTATTAACGAAGAACTCGTTTTAGAGACTTCAGCCTTTGAGACCGCAAAACTTTAACTGCGTCTTTTTTCTTTTTACAAAAGCGATAGTTTTTTCAAAAACCCATTAAATCCAGAATATTTCTTGATTGTGCAAAGTTTTTTGTTAAAAGCACTGTTTTCGAAAAAATGTTAAATATCATCAAGTGCATTAAATAGCACGCCTTGTAAAGGATAAATTGAATGCTTCTGATATTTTTTAAATCTTTAAAAATATTTATTTCTGAAGATATACGGATTGTGCGGGAATAAACGCAACAAAATTGGCCACATAAAATTTAATTAAGTGCGCGTTTCTATGCGAAAATCACCCTTTCAACGTATCCGGTTTTTTTAATCAGCAAAACTTTGCCTGAGTTCTCCAGATTCGATAGATCCAGATAAAGCATTTAGTTTAGAATGATTTTTGCCTCTTGACCGTTTTTCGCAAAACCTGTGTGTCCGAGAAAAATGTGATGAAATGCTCAGAAAAATCGTCGTAATTTCGATGTCTAAACAATATTAATTACAATTTCGATTAAAAATTAAGTGCAAAAATTCAGAAAAACAGTTTAAACATAAACATTCTAATGCTTCTGCATTTTCTGTTTAAAAATATGGTAGGAAATCCTTACAAATACCTGCGCAGTCTATCTATCTCTCTCTCTCTCGATCGAAACAATCTGGATTCAAAGAGTGACATTTCTGGCTGTCGCCGAAATCTGTCAACCCTTTTGGACTCAGTGAACTTTCCTGTTTGGAAACTAGGAAAAACTCAAATTGCAGCCCATTTTCATCTGCTAGGAAACTCTAACTTTCACCTGAGTAAGTAGAGCTAGTGACAAGCAATCAGTAGGCGGCTCATTATCCCAAAGCTGCCGCTTATCTAATGCATTGAAGTTATGTAATGTAAACATTGAGGTTATATAGCAATTTTCCTTTGCAAAATTCTGCGATTTCTTCAATTTCCAGCCTCACAATGGCCGCAATGAGATCAGTATCCCGTCTCCTATCCAGCAGGGCTCTGAGCACCACAGTCAAAAGGGGCTATGCTGAGGAAATGAGCTTTACATTCGCCTCAGGAAACCAGGCAAGTTCCACTTGATCTTTTTTGCCTTAACCGACGTTGTCCAGGGGTGTCTTCACTTCGTATTACTTTGCTTTCATCTGCGGTTTGTTTCAGATATTCTACGAAGCTAAAAGTGTGCGGCAAGTGGATGTTCCTTCGTTCTCGGGCAGTTTTGGTATCCTGCCCAAACATGTTCCCACTTTGGCAGTGCTGAAGCCCGGAGTTGTTTCTGTATATGAAAACGAGGGCAATGTGAAGAAGATCTTTGTCTCCAGTGGAACAGTCACCATCAACGAGGACTCTTCAGTACAGGTACTTCGTGATTTATTCAATGTAAGCAGCTCAAGTTACTCAACTGAGTGTTCACATAGATTTTGGCAGAAGAGGCGCATCCAGTAGAAAACATTGATGCTTCCGCTGCCAGGGAATTGCTGACCAAGTCTCAAAGTCAGCTCTCATCAGCTGCCAATGATCAAGTAAGTTGAGTCGGCCGGAAACGCTGCAGTTGCTCATCTCAATGTTTTACAGGCCAAGGCTGAAGCTGAGATTGCCGTTGAGGTGTCCGAAGCCTTAGTGAAGGCCGCTGAGTAGATTTGTGTAAATATGGTTGATTTTTTGTTATTAAATAAGAACAAACGTACGAAAGAGCAGATGAACTAGGGGCTGTCAAGCCATAGATCCGAGGAAATTTGTATCTTTTAAGAAATACATTGCAATAATGTCCAAGACCGATTAATTTTTATTCAGATTGGGTTTTCCTTGTAATCTCCATAATACGAATTAAATGTTTTGTGGGGGAAAGCTGGTAATCATTTGAAGGTTCTACAACATTCAAATGTAATGACGGGAACAGTGAGATTTTCGCCTCAAGACACATAACTCGTTGAGTTGCGAAGCTTTAATTGCCTTTACGAGATGGAGACTTAAAATGCACACCTTTTTATATAAAACATCGTTTTCGAACTGTTTTTAGTTTTCAAGGGAAATGCAAAAATTCAAAATCAAAGCAGGTCTTGCAAACTGTTCTTTGCTTTTTTTTGGTTCATATGTTAAGAACCGGAAGAGTTGCAAAGCTCTAGTTGCCCTCGCGATATGGAGACTGAAAATGCGTATCTTTTTATAAAAAATGTCGTTTTTGAATTGTTTTTAGTTTTCAAGGAAAATGCAAAATTTGAAAATCAAAGCGGGTCTGGCAAAACGCTCTTAGCCTGTGGCTCATATGTAGGGAACCTTAAGGCTGCAAAGCTATCGTTACCCTTGCGCGATGGATACTGAAAATGTGTATCTTTTTATATAAAATATAAAAACGTCGTTTCCGAACAGTTTTTAGATTTCAAGAAAAATGCAAAAAATCAAAATCAAAACGTGTTTCGCAAACCGCTCTTAGCTTTTGGCTCATAGTTAGAGAACCGGAAGAGCTGCCTTTGAATAGAGCCTTCAAATKCGCTCTATTTTRTATAAAACATCGTTTTCAAACTGATTTTAGTTTTCAAGGAAAATGCAAAAATTCAAAATTAAGRCGGGTCTGGCAAATCGCTCTTAGSCTTTCGCTCATATTTAGAGCACCGGAAGAGCTGCAAAGCTATYGTTGCCCTTGCGAGATGAAGACTGAAAATATATATGTTTTTATATAAAACGTCGTTTTCTAACAGTTTTTARGTTTCARRGAAMATGYAAAAATTCAAAATTAAGGCGGGTCTGGSAAACCRCTCTTAGCYTTTCGCTSATATTTAGAGAACCGGAAGAGCTGCAAAGCTCTCGATGCCCTTGCGAGATGAAGACTGAAAATGGGTATCTTTTTATATARAAGTTTGTTTTCGARTSGTTTTYAGTTTTCAARGAAAATGCAAAAATTCTAAATCAAAACGSGTTTTGCAAACCGCTCTTAGCTTTTGGCTCATATTTAGAGAACCGGWWGWGCCKMAARGCTCTARTTKKCATTGCATCGATAGAGCGGTAAATTKYGCACTATTTTATATAAAATATAAAAACRTCGTTTTCMAACTGTTTTTAGKTTTCAWGGAAAATGCARAAATTCAAAATCAAARCSGGTTTTGCAAACCSCTCTTWGCTTTTGGCTCATATTTAGCGATTAGCGAACCGGWWGAGCMKMAARGCTYTAMTTKSCATTGMYSGATAGAGCSKTCAAWKKTGCGCTWWTWTTTTATRTAAAASAYCGTTTTCGAACTGTTTTKASKTTTSAAGKAAAATGCAAAAATTCAAAATTAAGGCGGGTCTGGSAAACCGCTCTTAGCCTTTCGCTGATATTTAGAGMACCGGAAGAGCTGCAAAGCTCTCGTTGCCCTTGCGAGATGAAGACTGAAAATGKGTATCTTTTTAYATAAAAMGTCGTTTTCGAACAGTTTTTAGGTTTCAWGGAAAATGCARAAATTCAAAAYCAAARCGGGTTTTGCAAACCGCTCTTWGYTTTTGGCTCATATTTAGMGAACCGGWWGAGCWSMAAAGCTCTARTTKKCATTGMYSGATAGAGCSKTMAAWKKTGCAMTWTTTTATATAAAAAMAYCGTTTTCSAACTGTTTTTAGGTTTCAAGGAAAATGCAAAAATTCAAAACCAAAGCGGGTTTTGCAAACCGCTCTTAGCTTTTGGCTCATATTTAGAGAACCGGAAGAGCWGCAAAGCTCTATATGGCGTTGCTCTAATAGAGYYTTAATTAATAGCKCTAMTTTTTTAAACAGMACATTTTTTYAAAATGCTTTTARTTTTCAAGGAAAATGCAAAATTTCAAAATGAAAGCGGGTTTTTCAATCCGCAYTTAGTCTTTRGCKCGTATGTAGARAACWGGAAGAGCTAAAAAGCTCCAGTTGTCCTTGCGAAACTGCAAACGTTTTTATATGAAACATCGTTCATAGCAAAAAATGTGTTTAGTTGCCAAGAAAAATGCAAAAAATTCAAAATTAAACCGGATTTTGCAAACCGCTCTTAGCCTTTAGTTCATATCTATAAAACCGGACGAGCTGCAAAGATCTACTTCTCGATAAGAGATAGAGCCCTAAAAGGCTCACTTTTTTATATAAAACATTGATTTCGAGAAAAATGCAAAATTTCAAAATTAAAGCGGGCCTTGCAATCGGCTTTTAGTCTTTGGCTCATATTTAGAGAACCAGAAGAGCTGCAAAGCTCGAGTTGCCCTCGCGCGATATAGCCTTAAAATGCGCACTTTTTTGTAACAAAAATCATTTTAGGAATGTTATCAGTGATTATGCAAATTGCGAAATTTTAAAATGAATGCATGTGTTGAGAGTCGCTCCTAATATTTGGCTCATATTTAGAGAACCCGTTCAGATGCAAATATTCAGTTCTGATATTAAGATAGAGGCTTAAATTGCGCACTTTTTTATACAAAACATAATTTTGGGAACTTTGGGAGGCGACAGAATAATTGGTAAATTCGTCTCACGTTGGCAAATGCGCCTAATAAAAATAGGCAAATCTAACGTTTTCGGACAGTATTTTGGAAACAGATGTTACAACATCAATAGAGGACTCTAGAGGAATTCAAAAGGCTTGGAATTTTTTTAATTGAGAAAACACATTGGACATTTTTGGGGGCAATTTTGCGAATGCATCTACCAGTGAAAAATGTAGAATTTCGCATCTAAATCGATTTCAGACAATAATTTGGAATTGTTTTCGTCAAGCAACAACGATCGAGATCAAGTCAAAGATCTTTGAAAGACACTTGAGTCGAACATTTCTGAAAGTTTCATAAGAATCGCAGAGAATCTTGAATTTTTGCCATCTTGAACAAATTAGGTTACACATAATGGAGTGTTTTCCTCAACGTAATCGCACTTTAAAATATTCCATTTTCCAAAATAAGGCAAGTGAAAATTTAAAAATGTTCCTATACAAATTTAGAAGAAACGTGGCCCTACAAACACAAAAATGTTAATGAAAGTCTCTGTGAATACAGGTTTTTGCCAGCTTTGTGCATACTGGTCATAAACTGGATGTTTTTAGTCGTATGCGCGTTTTCTTTTCAAAATTCGCTCCTTTCAAGCAAAAACGAGTACAAATCCAGAATTTTTGCCATCTCTAAAAGACACTTAACTCAATGGTTACTGAAAGTTCCATCAAAATTGCTGAGAGTGCTGATTTTTAGCAGCTCGGTAAACCTGGGATCAAAATTAGTAAACATGGGTCGGATAATG
>NW_026017213.1:1905447-1921145 GCF_020466585.1 Dendroctonus ponderosae
GTAACCCAATTTGTCCAAGCTGGCAAAAATTCAAGATTCTCTGCGATTCTTATGAAACTTTCAGAAATGTTCGACTCAAGTGTCTTTCAAAGATCTTTGACTTGATCTTCATCGTTGTTGCTTGACGAAAACAATTGCAAATAATTGTCTGAAATCGATTTAAATGCGAAATTCTACATTTTTCACTGGTAGACGCATTCGCAAAATTGCCCCTAAAAATGTCCAATGTGTTTACTCAATTGAAAAAATTCCAAGCCCCTTGAATTTCTCTAGAGTCCTCTATTGATGTTGTAGGATCTGTTTCCAAAATACTGTCCGAAAACGTTAAATTCGCCTATTTTTAGTAGGCGCATTTGCCAACGTGAGACGAATTTACCAATTATTCTGTCGCCTCCCAAAGTTCTTAAAATTATGTTTTGTATAAAAAAGTGCGCAATTTAAGCCTCTATCTTAATATCAAAACTGAAGATTTGCATCTGAACGGGTTCTCTAAATATGAGCCAAATATTAGGAGTGACTCTCAACACATGCATTCATTTTAAAATTTCGCAATTTGCATAATCACTGATAACATTCCTAAAATGATTTTTGTTACAAAAAAGTGCGCATTTTAAGGCTATATCGCGCGAGGGCAACTCGAGCTTTGCAGCTCTTCTGGTTCTCTAAATATGAGCCAAAGACTAAAAGCCGATTGCAAGGCCCGCTTTAATTTTGAAATTTTGCATTTTTCTCGAAATCAATGTTTTATATAAAAAAGTGAGCCTTTTAGGGCTCTATCTCTTATCGAGAAGTAGATCTTTGCAGCTCGTCCGGTTTTATAGATATGAACTAAAGGCTAAGAGCGGTTTGCAAAATCCGGTTTAATTTTGAATTTTTTGCATTTTTCTTGGCAACTAAACACATTTTTTGCTATGAACGATGTTTCATATAAAAACGTTTGCAGTTTCGCAAGGACAACTGGAGCTTTTTAGCTCTTCCWGTTYTCTACATACGMGCYAAAGACTAARTGCGGATTGAAAAACCCGCTTTCATTTTGAAATTTTGCATTTTCCTTGAAAAYTAAAAGCATTTTRAAAAAATGTKCTGTTTAAAAAAKTAGMGCTATTAATTAAGGMWCTATTAGAGCAACGCCATATAGAGCTTTGCWGCTCTTCCGGTTCTCTAAATATGAGCCAAAAGCTAAGAGCGGTTTGCAAAACCCGCTTTGGTTTTGAATTTTTGCATTTTCCTTGAAACCTAAAAACAGTTSGAAAACGGWTKTTTTATATAAAAWAKTGCAMMWTTKAMSGCTCTATCSRKCAATGMMAAYTAGAGCTTTGYRKCTCWWCCGGTTCKCTAAATATGAGCCAAAARCWAAGAGCGGTTTGCAAAACCCGYTTTGRTTTTGAATTTYTGCATTTTCCWTGAAACCTAAAAACTGTTCGAAAACGACKTTTTATRTAAAAAGATACMCATTTTCAGTCTTCATCTCGCAAGGGCAACGAGAGCTTTGCAGCTCTTCCGGTKCTCTAAATATCAGCGAAAGGCTAAGAGCGGTTTSCCAGACCCGCCTTAATTTTGAATTTTTGCATTTTMCTTSAAAMSTMAAAACAGTTCGAAAACGRTSTTTTAYATAAAAAAAWAKYGCAMMWTTGAMSGCTCTATCSRKCAATGSMAAKTARAGCCTTKYRKCTCWWCCGGTTCGCTAATCGCTAAATATGAGCCAAAAGCWAAGAGSGGTTTGCAAAACCSGYTTTGATTTTGAATTTYTGCATTTTCCWTGAAAMCTAAAAACAGTTKGAAAACGACGTTTTTATRTTTTATATAAAATAGTGCARMATTTACCGCTCTATCGATGCAATGMMAAYTAGAGCCTTKYRGCWCWWCCGGTTCTCTAAATATGAGCCAAAAGCTAAGAGCGGTTTGCAAAACSCGTTTTGATTTAGAATTTTTGCATTTTCYTTGAAAACTAAAAACCATTCGAAAACRAMYTTYTATATAAAAAGATACCCATTTTCAGTCTTCATCTCGCAAGGGCATCGAGAGCTTTGCAGCTCTTCCGGTTCTCTAAATATSAGCGAAARGCTAAGAGYGGTTTSCCAGACCCGCCTTAATTTTGAATTTTTRCATKTTCYYTGAAACYTAAAAACTGTTAGAAAACGACGTTTTATATAAAAACATATATATTTTCAGTCTTCATCTCGCAAGGGCAACRATAGCTTTGCAGCTCTTCCGGTGCTCTAAATATGAGCGAAAGSCTAAGAGCGATTTGCCAGACCCGYCTTAATTTTGAATTTTTGCATTTTCCTTGAAAACTAAAATCAGTTTGAAAACGATGTTTTATAYAAAATAGAGCGMATTTGAAGGCTCTATTCAAAGGCAGCTCTTCCGGTTCTCTAACTATGAGCCAAAAGCTAAGAGCGGTTTGCGAAACACGTTTTGATTTTGATTTTTTGCATTTTTCTTGAAATCTAAAAACTGTTCGGAAACGACGTTTTTATATTTTATATAAAAAGATACACATTTTCAGTATCCATCGCGCAAGGGTAACGATAGCTTTGCAGCCTTAAGGTTCCCTACATATGAGCCACAGGCTAAGAGCGTTTTGCCAGACCCGCTTTGATTTTCAAATTTTGCATTTTCCTTGAAAACTAAAAACAATTCAAAAACGACATTTTTTATAAAAAGATACGCATTTTCAGTCTCCATATCGCGAGGGCAACTAGAGCTTTGCAACTCTTCCGGTTCTTAACATATGAACCAAAAAAAAGCAAAGAACAGTTTGCAAGACCTGCTTTGATTTTGAATTTTTGCATTTCCCTTGAAAACTAAAAACAGTTCGAAAACGATGTTTTATATAAAAAGGTGTGCATTTTAAGTCTCCATCTCGTAAAGGCAATTAAAGCTTCGCAACTCAACGAGTTATGTGTCTTGAGGCGAAAATCTCACTGTTCCCGTCATTACATTTGAATGTTGTAGAACCTTCAAATGATTACCAGCTTTCCCCCACAAAACATTTAATTCGTATTATGGAGATTACAAGGAAAACCCAATCTGAATAAAAATTAATCGGTCTTGGACATTATTGCAATGTATTTCTTAAAAGATACAAATTTCCTCGGATCTATGGCTTGACAGCCCCTAGTTCATCTGCTCTTTCGTACGTTTGTTCTTATTTAATAACAAAAAATCAACCATATTTACACAAATCTACTCAGCGGCCTTCACTAAGGCTTCGGACACCTCAACGGCAATCTCAGCTTCAGCCTTGGCCTGTAAAACATTGAGATGAGCAACTGCAGCGTTTCCGGCCGACTCAACTTACTTGATCATTGGCAGCTGATGAGAGCTGACTTTGAGACTTGGTCAGCAATTCCCTGGCAGCGGAAGCATCAATGTTTTCTACTGGATGCGCCTCTTCTGCCAAAATCTATGTGAACACTCAGTTGAGTAACTTGAGCTGCTTACATTGAATAAATCACGAAGTACCTGTACTGAAGAGTCCTCGTTGATGGTGACTGTTCCACTGGAGACAAAGATCTTCTTCACATTGCCCTCGTTTTCATATACAGAAACAACTCCGGGCTTCAGCACTGCCAAAGTGGGAACATGTTTGGGCAGGATACCAAAACTGCCCGAGAACGAAGGAACATCCACTTGCCGCACACTTTTAGCTTCGTAGAATATCTGAAACAAACCGCAGATGAAAGCAAAGTAATACGAAGTGAAGACACCCCTGGACAACGTCGGTTAAGGCAAAAAAGATCAAGTGGAACTTGCCTGGTTTCCTGAGGCGAATGTAAAGCTCATTTCCTCAGCATAGCCCCTTTTGACTGTGGTGCTCAGAGCCCTGCTGGATAGGAGACGGGATACTGATCTCATTGCGGCCATTGTGAGGCTGGAAATTGAAGAAATCGCAGAATTTTGCAAAGGAAAATTGCTATATAACCTCAATGTTTACATTACATAACTTCAATGCATTAGATAAGCGGCAGCTTTGGGATAATGAGCCGCCTACTGATTGCTTGTCACTAGCTCTACTTACTCAGGTGAAAGTTAGAGTTTCCTAGCAGATGAAAATGGGCTGCAATTTGAGTTTTTCCTAGTTTCCAAACAGGAAAGTTCACTGAGTCCAAAAGGGTTGACAGATTTCGGCGACAGCCAGAAATGTCACTCTTTGAATCCAGATTGTTTCGATCGAGAGAGAGAGAGATAGATAGACTGCGCAGGTATTTGTAAGGATTTCCTACCATATTTTTAAACAGAAAATGCAGAAGCATTAGAATGTTTATGTTTAAACTGTTTTTCTGAATTTTTGCACTTAATTTTTAATCGAAATTGTAATTAATATTGTTTAGACATCGAAATTACGACGATTTTTCTGAGCATTTCATCACATTTTTCTCGGACACACAGGTTTTGCGAAAAACGGTCAAGAGGCAAAAATCATTCTAAACTAAATGCTTTATCTGGATCTATCGAATCTGGAGAACTCAGGCAAAGTTTTGCTGATTAAAAAAACCGGATACGTTGAAAGGGTGATTTTCGCATAGAAACGCGCACTTAATTAAATTTTATGTGGCCAATTTTGTTGCGTTTATTCCCGCACAATCCGTATATCTTCAGAAATAAATATTTTTAAAGATTTAAAAAATATCAGAAGCATTCAATTTATCCTTTACAAGGCGTGCTATTTAATGCACTTGATGATATTTAACATTTTTTCGAAAACAGTGCTTTTAACAAAAAACTTTGCACAATCAAGAAATATTCTGGATTTAATGGGTTTTTGAAAAAACTATCGCTTTTGTAAAAAGAAAAAAGACGCAGTTAAAGTTTTGCGGTCTCAAAGGCTGAAGTCTCTAAAACGAGTTCTTCGTTAATAACGAAACACTTATTTTGTTACATTTATTTCCCTGTAAGATTTTTATAGCATCAAAAATAGACCAAAGCATTCAATTGTATCTTTAGAGCAAACGCTCGCCGCAAAGGACTTTTTTCATTTTTGCACTTCTTTAAGAACATTTGATGATATTTTAACACTTTTCTCGAAAAAAGTGCGTCTAGCGAAAAACTCCCAAGAGGCAAAAAACACTGACTGAGGAGTCCAAAAGACTATCGTTTTTTGAATCGGAAAAACACAGTCAAAGTTTCGCGGTCTCAAAGTGTCTTTCACAAATGCTTCTCGTGAAACGAAGCACTGCATAAAACAGTGCGCCCAATTTTGTAGCATTTATTTTGCTACTCGGCATATCTTTGAATGTAAAGATTTTAAGAGCCTCAAAAGCGGCTAAAATCATTCAATTGCTCCGTATGAGCAAACGCCCTCTGCCTAAGTCCAAAGCGTGGATTTGTCTGTATCTTTTTTTATGAAAATTTTAACAATTGTCTAGAAAACAGTGCGTCTAGCAAAAATCTTCCACGAGGCAAAAAACACTCTAAACTAACTGAGTAGTCCGAAAGACTATCGTTTTTTAAATCGGAAAAACACAGTCAAAGTTTTGCGGTCTCAAAATGTGTTACACAAATGCTTCGCGTGAAACGAAGCACTGCATAAAACTGTGCGCCCAATTTTGTAGCATTTATTTTCCGACTCTGCATATCTTGAAATGTAAAGATTTCAAGAGCCTCAAAGGCGGCTAAAATCATTCAACTGCTCCTTATGAGCAAAAGTCCTCTGCGTAAGTCCAAGGCGTCGATTTGTCAGCACTTTTTTTATGAACATTTTATCAATTTTCTCGAAAACAGTGCGTTTAGCAAAATGGATGTTTTAAGCCGGAAAACACCGTCGAAGTTTTGCGGCCTCAAAAACAAGAATGTTTCAAGGATGGGTCTGCGTACGAAAACACGATTGTTTTAATTAAATTGAATTTATTAGGGACATTTGGTGAAAATTAGACAAAAATGCCTATACATACTCTATAGGCAACCCCTAAATCCTGTTAAACAGAAAAAGTCAGTTTTAGGACAACAAATTCCATTGGCTCCACTATTCACATCACTCCTTCTTCGAGTGTTCGGGTTTTGCAATGGAAAAGTCCAATCGAACGTAGATAATAACCGCGATAAAGAGCGAAAACAAGGCAAGAAACAGTAGAATTGGCTCATGCAGTAGCATGTGCGTATTCCAATTGTAGCTGATCTCCACGTCTTGGATGTGCTGCTCCACTAGGTTCTGCTTGGACAGCCTGATTACAGTCCTGTAAAGCAAAATTTATTAATAACTAAACAGTGCCAGTCCGGCGGACTAAACCACGTGCCTTCCAATAGTATCCAGGTACTTGTAGGCGACTTTATCATCTAACCGCTTTACTTCATAGGGCGCCTTCACTTTAATATCCGTTACCCCGACTGGCAGCACAATGTCTGTTTCCAGGTCCTCAACTGCCATATCATCGAAAACATGATCAATCAGGCGCACTTTCAGCAAAAATTCGCCTGAAGGCTTCCGGAACAAGTAGCGGGAACTAGGAACGCTGTAACCTGCAAAAAAAACAACTTCTATAGACCAAACCACATAGACGTTGTGGGATCAATTACCCAAAGTGTACGAGCTGCGCCAACCTCCAAACAACGGAAATCTGGGCTTCAGCTCAACCTCAATGTAATCCTTGTGAGTCCTCACATTAGAGGTGGAAATGTTGCCGTTCATGTCCCTACAAACGCTCGAATTAACCGAAAAATCCAGCTACAAGCTATTGTCATGCTTACCGGTAGTAGATACTGTGCGCCAGCGCTGGTAGAACAGTAACGTAGCTTCTGATGCTGTGATGGTTGGCAACTGTGTCCCTTTGGTAGTCGTATCGGGAGAACGAGCCCTTTAACAGAGCCCCCGTGTGTTTGAGATCAATATTTTCTTCAATTGCAATGTTGCCCCAATGCGATACTTCAATAGTGCGCTGCAATCTGAGAAGCATCAGAAGAAATCAGCTCAGATCTGATCAATGACAGTGCTCGCCATTAGAGTTTAAAAAGACAATTATGGGATGTTTAATAGTGACCGAATCGGATGGAAAATTGAAGAATTTGAGGGGCTTAGAGGCTAGCACTTTTGCCTTTTTTTCTCCCTTCAGAATGGTAGTTTTTGTCTTTCAATCCAATTTTGAACGCTCAAAAACGTTTTACACGCGTACATATACAAGAGACTCAACATTCAGCAGACTTCTCCGGTTATTCTGCTTCTAAGTTTCAAATTGGCGCCCCATAGAGCATCGGCATGCTTAAAAATTGCCAATTTTTGTGGCGCTCAACTTTGGAGCGATTATTTAAGAAACTTTAGATTATCAGTGGTTGAAAAGGGAAAGAAAAAGGAGTTCAGCTGAAAATTTCCATTTTCTTCAATTCCCGGAACAATTAAATGCTTTGAAGAAATAGAAACTTTGGAGTTGGAAAAACCTCCTACTGGTCTGAAAGAAGAAGAAGCTAATAAGCATTTGGGCCTCTAAATGTGCAAATTTCGTTGCTTTTGGGCCTGGGGGCATCATCAAGTCCTCAGTAATTGTTAATAATTTACTGAAGACAGTCAAACATAGGTTTTTGCATATAAACAGTGCATTTTACCTGGAAACTGATAGGAATGGACCATTGTTTTCATAGTGAACGCTTAAAGAATCCCTTGCAAACTGCTCAATATCCGTATAAGGTCCATAGGTGATAGTGGAGTCTGTTTGACTAACAGGCTTCAGTTTCGAGTACTTTTCCACCACTCGAGAGTTTACCTGCAAGCAGCATTTCTACAACTGTTCTTGTTCGTAGCTTGAACTGCGCTTACCAGAACATCGGTTTTTTGCGTTTTCGTCACATAGGGCGAGTAGAAGTAGTAATTTCCCTCATATTTCACCAGCTGTTTCTCCTTCTGCGTGACGCACTTCGGGCAGAATTTCAAACTGTTGGTGAAAAACGATTCGAAGATTATCGTGGTGGTTTTGCCTGGTTCCAAACTTGGCCGCAGATGGACTTTGAATGCAATTCGCTCGGGACCTGCAAAGCACCATAATTAGCCCTACTGGGCAGCGGTTTATTGCCGTTAAACTACCTTGGAATCTCGCTCGGAACTGCTCGATTTTCAGGGGATTCTTCTGCGAGTCCTGTACAGTAATAGAGCTGAAGGAATCAGGATCTTCTATTGCAAGTAAATAAGAGGCAACGCTTCCTTCGCCGGTGTTCTCTATCGTGATAGTGCCGCCGATCTTTACAAGTTGCGAATTCAAATCGATAGTTCTCTGAACGTTCTTATTAATTAAACTGTCATCGATGTGTTCCAGGCCGTTTGCCATGGAAAACACCGCGAAAACCGCCACAAATTTCCACATATTTCAAAGGTTTTTATATTCTGCAAGCAAAAAACCTCTTGAATACAATAAAAGTGGACGTGTACAACGTCACCCACTCGTCAGCTTTATAGGTTAAGCCACAGGGTTAAGCAGCTGTCAGTGTTTTTGGGGTTTCTGATGTTGCCGGTTTGACTGAAAGGCCATAGGGCGTGGTGACGGAAGGCAAAAGCCTTTAGTTAAGAAGGATTTTGCCCAAGATAAAGTTGGAAGTTAAAAATTGGCTTCCTTATAGATAATCAATTGACTAGGAAAATGCCATTTTTGACCAGTTTTTACTTTACTTACTTACTTACTTACAATTTATTTGAATAAAACCAAATTTGGGTCCCACGCAAACCAAAGCTCTCTTTATCAAGACTAAACTGAACCCTTATTTCGCTATCTCCACTGGTTGCTCAGAATGCAGCTTCAGAAGAACATAGCGCAAAAAAAAATTAAAAACGCATCAGAACCTTCTACAGTTTGAAAATTAATTATTAAGCAACTATTTATTTGAATAAAACTACATTTGCATCACACGCAAATAAAAGCTCTCTTTATTCAAAGCGGAAACCCTTATTCCGCTATCTCAGCGGGTTGTACAGAAACCGGCTTCAGAAGAGCATGGCATAAAAAAAATTAAAAAATGCATTAAAACCATCCAAATTTTAAAAATTCATTAAGAAGAAACGTTCAAATGGAACCAAATTCTCGTCCTGTATTAAATAACAATTTAATAACCGAGTGCTAAAACTCTGACTCACATAACTGAACTCAGAACTCAGAAACCTGCTACAGAATAGCATCAGTGAATAAACAAAAAACCGCCCAACGCTTTTGATAGTTTGAAAATTCATTACGAAGGAACCGTATGTTCGAATGAAACCAAATTTACACCACATGCAAAGCAAATACCTTTTTATCCAGACCAGGAACCGATATTCTGCTATTTTCACTGGTTGCTCAGAAACCAGCTTCAGAAGAGCACGCCATAAAAAAAATACAAAACGCGTCAAAATCTTCCAGAGTTAAAAAATTAATTCTGGAGGAACCATTGATTTAGATAAAACGAAATTCGTACCACACGCAAGTAAAAGCTCTTTTTATCCAGAACTGGAAGCCTTATTCCGCTACCTCTACTGGTTGTTCAGTAACCGGCTTCAGAAGGGCATGGCGTAAAAATCGAAGAAAACCCATCAAAACCTTCCAGTTTAAAAATTTGTAAAGAAGGCACCATCCGTTCAAATGGAACGAAATTCTCGTCCTATATTAAATAACAATTTAATAACCGAGTGCTAAAACTCTGACTCACATAACTGAACTCAGAACTCAAAAATCTGCGACAGAATAGCATCGGTGAATAAGCAAAAAACCGCACAGCGCTTTTGATAGTTTGAAAATTCATTATGAAGGAACCGTATGTTCGAATGAAACCAAATTTACACCACATGCAAAGCAAATACTTTCTTATTCCGACCAGTAACCGCTATTCTGCTATCTTCACTGGTTGCTCAGAAACCGGCTTCAGAAGAGCATRCCGCAAAAAAAACATAAAAAACGTATTAAAACCTTTCAGAGTTTAAAAATGAATTATGAAGGAACGATTGATTGGAATAAAACCAACTTTGCGCCACACGCCAAGAAAAGCTCTCTTGACCCAGAACTGAACGCTTTATGCCGCTACCTCTACTGGTTGTTCAGCAACCGGCTTCAGAAGGGCATGGTGCAAAAAATTAAGAAATCGCATTAAAACCTTCCAGTTTAAAAATTTGTAAAGAAGACACCATATGTTCAAATGGAACGAAATTCTCGCCCTATATTAAATAACAATTTAGTTGCCGAATGTTGCTAAAACCCTGAGTCACATAACTCGACTCAGAAGAAATCCATTATGAAGAAACCATTTGTTCGAATGGAGCAAAATTCACACCACATGTATGGCGAAGCTCTTTTTATCGGGATCAGAAGCTTTGGTTTCAATATCACAACTTGTTGTTGAGCAACAAGCTTCAAAAGATCAAAAATGAAAAAAACGCATCAAAAGGAACGAAACTTTAAAAACACCATATGAAGGAAGCATTTGTCCGAATGGAACCAAATTCGCTCGACGAACCTTAGCTAAGGTTTCCTTTATCGAGAGCGGTAACCCATGTTCCGATGTCTCTATCGATTGTTCAGAAACCTTCTTCAGAAGAGCTTCGTGTCTAACCAAGAACTACCCAAAAGTAAAAAATTCGTTATGAAGGCACCTTTTGTTCGAATGGAACCAAACTCACACGATAAGTCAGACAAATCTCTCTGTATCGGAATCTGATACAGAATCTACAGAGTGTTTGAAATAAAAGTCAGGAAACAAACATTTTTTGTGGAGATTTTTTTTTATTAATCCATTCTACTTATTAAATACAAAAAATACGTAATATACCGGCGGGAAATTAATTTGTAGTTAATATATGCACCTAGAGCTACTGTTCCTGGTTATGCGCCTTAGTCGATAAATGAATTATTGTATAAAAAGCTAACAAATGTGTAAAAAAGAAAAGCGTATTCGTACTTAGAATATAGAGATATATACATGGAAATTCAGGGAATACCTTAATGTGCGCATTTTTGTTTTGTTTTCCCGCTGTTTGGTTGATGTAAAATTTCAAAAAGCCCCGAAATGTAAAAGAAGCATATTTGAGTAAAGCGTTGAAATGCATGCAAAATTACCGCGTGGAAAACGGGTAGAGAATTTCACAGATTTTCGTTTCATTCGGGTCCAATCGCACGGATTGACGTAGAAAAACGTTTACAAAAATATGCGTTATGCAGATGTAGGAAAATGAACGGCTTTAGAGCGTCCAGTTTAAGAAGCTGTTGCAAACAGTCCCATTTCTCCCTTAACAATTTCATATAGAAAACACCGAAGAATTAAACACACGTATCTATCACTGTACTGATTTTGTACTACGACGCTATTTAGCTGAAAATACTATTCTTAAAAGTAAAATATCACATGCTACTCATATAGGGAATTTTCGGGGAGGAATGAGTAACGACGGCTACTAAATCGCGCCTATTTATCTCCTATTACTCAAACCTCGCAAAATGTGTTAAGTATTGCTTCTAATATTTGCTGATTGCCTATCGTAGATTACATAAACTTAGCCTAAGTGTATTGAAAAGGTGTGATAATGTTTTTTGGACATTTGGTAAATATTTCGAGTAAACGAATCATCCGGAAACCAACACCCAGCGCTTTAGTCGGATATTCGACCTGCTCTAGTTGCTAATCCTATTCTAGTTCACCCTGTACATTGAAATCATATTAATACTGAAAGAAACACACCACGCCTACACATGCAAACATTTCCGATCGATCACAAAGTCCTTAAAGTTAAAAGAGTTAAATTGGATAATTAATACAATTCGAATGTCGCATCGGGATGCAATCCTGAGACCATTACGGGGGTTTGGTCTCCAATAAACTATTCAAACACCCCCCCTAATAATAAGAATAATAATAATAATTTATGAATATAATGCGCCTGGGAAACCTACAAATAATAAATTCGTTTATACTGGAGGAAGCAATTTTCGCTTAAATGAACCTGTTCGCAAAAACTCCGGCATTGTTAGGCCACATTTTAAGCGACTTCCTCGTGTCTTTGGCTTCAACCGTTCCTATTCAAAGCGGGATCACATAGAGTAGAACACTTATCACAAAGCAATATCACGTTGGCAAAATTAGCGGATTTCTTGGCAGTTTTGCCCAATTTAGTGACAACATTCGAAGGAGAGCCACTCAAAACATGGCCTAACTACGCAACTTACGGTGGACAAGCTAATTGGCTTCCGGCAACGGTTCCTCGACTGGATCTAAATTAAGCGATTCTGCTGCTGCATCAGTGCTGACTTCGTCACTTGAAGCAGCTCTCTCTTCTGGCGATGAAACCAAATCGGCAGATCCTCCAGTGCTTGTTCCCGGAAGTTGAACGCTTGTTCCCGTAAATTGAACGCTTGTGCCCGGAAGTTGAGTGCTTGTTCCCGGAAGATGAATGCTTGTTCCCGGAAGTTGAGTGCTTGTTCCCGGAAGTTGAGTGCTTGTTCCAGGAAGTTGAGTGCTTGTTCCCGGAAGTTGAGTGCTTGTTCCCGGAACTTGAGCGCTTGTTCCCGGAAGTTGAACGCTTGTTCCCGCAAGTTTAGGAGTTTCAGAAAATTGGTCAGCCAACATCTGTTGGGACCTTGTAAACGGCCTCTGCGTGCCCACACGCGTGTCATCATCTCTCCTAACGGGTACCTGGGATCTGGCCGGGCTGCTATTGGGCTGGTTTGGATTCTTCACACTTGTACCGAGCCTAAAGAAGGTTTATTATATATATAACATTACCAGTGTGGGTGTAGATCAACTACTCACATGCACGCCAACTCCTCCCCAGTATTGAGTCTGTAGAACTCTAAGAGACTGTGAACATCGTAGAAAGCCAGTATGTGGTCGAGGGTGGCAACGTAAATGCGATCTCTGCCCGATTGGCTCGATTGGTCGACGTAGGGAGCAGCTGAGATGTTCTTATGGTAAAACCGGCCCTCGAATATATAGGAGATGATCAGGGTATTATCCCGGGAGTTGCTGTTGCGAAGCAACCATGACCTGGAAGAGAGATCGATTGTTTCAGTTCCTAAACAGTTAAAGGCGAATTTGCTGTCTAAATGTGTGTAAGGAGCCGTTTGGAGCCTCAAAAAAGCTCCTGAAATTTTGAAGGTCTTTGATGTGTTCCACTCCTGATATCTCCGGAATGGCTGAAGATATCGCATCAGCTTAAATAACCATTTTGATCGAGAGGCTCAAGGGCTTTAGTTTACATATTGAGCTTTATCAGATATTCCTAACCTCTAAAGAGATAGAAGCCAAAATATCTATAAGTGGCCATGAGGGTCTCCGACCGTCAGTGCTTAATATATGGAAGATGATCGGGTAATTTTTCCGGGAATTGCTTTCGCGAAGCAACCATGACCTGGAAGAGTCATTGATTGTTTCACTTCTTTAACAGTTAGATACAAATTTTCTATCTACATGTCTGTAAGGAGCCGTTTAGAGCCCCTAAGAAACTCCTGAAGTTCGGGCAGTTTCTTCGGGCCTTTGCAGTTTTCCACTCCTGATATCTCCGGAATGGCTGAAGATATCGCATCAGCTTAAATAACCATTTTGATCGAGAGGCTCGAGGGCTTTAGTTTACATATTGAGCTCTATCAGATATTCCTAACCTCTAAAGAGATAGAAGCCAAAATATCTATAAGTGGTCATGAGGGTCTCCGACCGTCAGTGCTTAATATATGGGAGATGATCGGGTAATTTTTCCGGGAGTTGCGATCGCGAAGCAACCACGAACTGGAAGAGTCATTGATTGTTTCACTTCCTTGACAGTTAAATGCGAATTTGCTGTCTACATGTCTGTAAGGAGCCGTTTAGAGCCTCAAAGAAGCTCCTGACATTTGGGCAGTTTCTTCGGGCCTTTGCAGTTTTCCACTCCTGATATCTCCGGAATGGCTGAAGATATCCCATCAGCTTAAATAACCATTTTGATGGAGAGGCTCAAGGGCTTTAGTTTACATATTGAGCTCTATCAGATATTCCTAACCTCTAAAGAGATAGAAGCCAAAATATCTATAAGTGGCCATGAGGGTCTCCGACCGTCAGTGCTTAATATATGAGGGATGATCGGGTAACTTTTCCGGGAGTTGCGATCGCCAAGCAAACACGAACTGGAAAAGTCATTGATTGTTTCACTTCCTTGACAGTTAAATGCGAATTTGCTGTCAACATGTCTGTAAGGAGCCGTTTAGAGCCCCAAAGAAGCTCGTGACATTTGGGCAGTTTCTTCGGGCCTTTGCAGTTTTCCACTCCTGATATCTCCGGAATGGCTGAAGATATCGCATCAGCTTGAATAACCATTTTAATCGAGAGGCTCAAGGGCTTTAGTTTACATATTGAGCTCTATCAGATATTCCTAACCTCTAAAGAGATAGAAGCCAAAATATCTATAAGTAGTCATGAGGGTCTCCGACCGTCAGTGCTTAATATATGGGGGATGATCGGGTAACTTTTCCGGGAGTTGCGATCGCGAAGCAACTATGACCGGCAAGAGTCATTGATTGTTTCACTTCCTTAACAGTTAAATGCGAATTTGCTGTCTACATGTGCGTAAGGAGCCGTTTAGAGCCTCAAACAATCTCCTGAAATTTGGGCAGTTTCTTCGGGCCTTTGCAGTTTAACACTCCTGATATCTCCGAAATGGCTGAAGATATCGCATTAGCTTGAATAACCATTTTAATCGAGAGGCTCAAGGGCTTTTGTTTACATATTGGGTTTTATCAAATATTCCTGACCTCTAAGGAGATAAAAGTCAAAATATCAACAAAAAGTCCCTGACTCTCAGGGCATAAACTATTATCATTTTCCTAAAGTACATATGCCCAAACCATTCCTCAGTTTTTTGATAGGCCGTTTCGAGAACTGTTTCTAGGTGGTACTGAAAATTCCTAACCAGCAAAACGATAGAAGCCAAAATAAAAAATTAATTAGAGGCTCTCACCGCTTAAAACACCCTGCATCTCAGAAACAGTTGCAAATATCCAGATAGCCGTTAGTAATTTTTCACAACAGGTCTGAAAATTCATCAGAGTTTCCTAACCTCTAAACAGATCATCATCAAAAATATTTAAATTTTGAGAGCAGGGAGCCTTCAAACACTCTCTAAGTGTCTGAAACTGGAAAGTCCTTCCGGAAAATCTGCTACTYATTCTAACCTCTAAAGGTCGAAAAGCCAAAATACCASGACTCCCATGCACAGAACCATTCAATGAGCAGTTGGCAACTTCTCAATGGAAAGTCTRCAGACCAGTTTTTGAGCAGTATTTCAAACTCCTAACTAGCAAAGCGTTAGAGGCCAAACTTAAGACAATGTGGGGCTTTTAACGGTTAAAACACCYTAAAATCAGAAACGGTTGCAAATATCCGATCAGTCATAAGGACTTTTTTGCTAGCGCTTTGGGAAGTTTTGTCAGAATTTTCGAAYCCCTAAAGAGCTAGAAGCTCAAAGAAGCAAACGGTAAACTTTAAGACACTGTCAAGCGATAGAAAATAGGAGAAGAGGGGAAAAAGAACCATTTCCAGAKAACGTTTCGTGAGTTATTTTTCAYCTACAGYSTTCAGACCCAATTATTTAACGTCAAAACCCAAACTTTGATGAATTCTTGCCAATTTCCAAGTTCAAAGTGTTAGAATTATTATTTGGACCGTTTCGGTTGAACGTCCCAATAACAGTAGGTATAGTTATATAATATAAGTTAATATAGTAGCTGGTCGGTTTTAGCAACAATTCCTAACCTCTAAAAAGATAGAAGCGGAAACGTCGGCATTTTGGG
>NW_026017213.1:1921245-1925678 GCF_020466585.1 Dendroctonus ponderosae
GGACCTTTCCAAGGAAGCTTTCATGTCGCCCATTGGCCCAGTGGCATAGTTGGGAACGAACGATTGCGCAACAAACAGCAGAACTAAGAGGAAAGATGCTGAAAAATGTGCATTATTTTCCAGGTAACTGCCAGGAGCAAAATTTCAATGCTAAAACCAACAAGATAATCAGTCATGATTGGTGTTTTTCGCCTACTTAAACCGGCTGCAAAGTGGCGGTCAAAATTAAGAGCAGTTAATCCCAATTAGCGGGCAATTAAGCGTAAATTGCCCCAATTTTCCTGCATTATTAGTGCCCGGCTAATCAAGTGCGGGCCGAACATTTCCAGCAGAAAAAACACGACAGGAACAACAATCGGCAAATAGGCGCGATCAATACCGAACAGCTGCTCAATTAGTGGAAGCCTAGTTTTTTTGCCTCTCTGGATATTTCACGAAATTAATCCAAGTCCAAGTAGGAGCATTGCCGAAAGTGTGTGGAGGTGCGCGCGTTTCGCATCCCCGGGCAGGCGTCGCGGCGCACTCCATCCTGCCGGGCCAGCGTCGTTTTCCTCCTCCTGCTAGTCCTGCCATCGAAGTCAGCGCTGCCTCGACCCTCCACAGCGACCTCGATTCGGTTAGCTGCCAGTCTCCACTTGGGACCAGTTTCAATCGCGATTCGCGCACGTTTTTCGCCGTGAGTGGAAGCAGGAAAACTCAACTCAGACTTATCTAAAGGTACCCAACTACTTCCACTCCCCCTATTTTATTGGGTATCGAATTTTTTTAATTAGCACCCAATTTAGTTGCTATCGCTTGTTTTTATTGAAGCCTTGATTTACCACGACTGCCTGCAAAGTTATCAGTCGTGAGCGAAAGTCCCGGAAATATTCAAGAGCTGGAGAGTTGCAGAAGAAGAGTTTTGCAGGCAAAAACGGCTTTCGCTAGAAAGCCCTGGGGGCACTGGGGCTGGCAGGGCCCCAATAATCTGCACGCTAGAGATGAACTTTTCGCTCCTCAGTCGTATAGGAGATTTGCAAACTTGAGAACTTAAGCGCAAATTACGATGTTTGTTCATCTGATTACTATTATTATTGATCCGTGACGCGTGAAGTCCTATAAATAATGCAATCATTTGGCTGCTTCGCTCTAGTCGCGAAAAGTGCCAAAAGTCCTCAAGTCCTATCAGAGTGAGTAGCATTTTTTCATCTCCATCTAGAAAAAAGTGCAGAAAGCGGGCCCAATCTAAGCACAGCTTCCGTGTTTTGGTAGGCGAAGAAGTTCACCCACGTGGCTTTTTCCCAACACCCTCCAATAGGGATTATTTGGGGAAATTGCGTGGGCGATTTCCCGGCTATTAATAGCCAGTCTAGGGTAACCCCAAAAATTTTAATTCGTAAACCTTGTCTGCTGCTTTTTTTGAAACCATTATTGCGGAATTTTTGGGCGCAGGAACACGGGATCACCCTGTATATTATTCTTTATAAAATCGCTTTGAAGATGATGGATTTTTTAAGTAAAATTGCTGTTTACAACTTCTGGATGCAACAGGAGTCTTGCCAATGTGTGTTCTTCGGATCATAACTGGTAGGTAACGCATGAGTAAAAGTAAGTAAAGTTTTTTACCTGCCGGTATAAAAGTGGGCACAAAGGCATTGCCGACTTTTTCAAAAAGGTCCCCAACAGTAGACTGGCAAAAAGGAAGAATTTTGGTTAGGTTTTAAGGACGAAATCTACACCCTTAAGAGGAAAAGTAATTTCAAAAACGCTCTATCGAAATACTTCTAATGATTGAGCGGATATTTTTCGCCGTTTCGGAAATATTCGTTTTTTAAACAGGTTTGCTTCCTTCTTTTTGCAGGTTAAGATTATCCCATAAAAAGCACGCCGTAAAAAACAGCTTTCCAGATTTTACAAATTGAATGGACATTTCCAACATTTTTTATAAGATTTAAGGTGCTTTAGTTGCAACAGAACCCAGAATTTTCAGATAAATTTTACGCATTTTTGCTTCAATAATTTTAAAGGTTAGGTGTTGTTGATAACGCCATACAGCAAAGGTGTAGTTCCCAATTGGGTTGCTAAAAAGTTGCTAAAGTCTTCCAGAAACTGATTAAATTTTTAAACTCGTTTATGCGCTACGGCGTGTTTTAAGCTTGAATGGACACGAAACGTTGGCATTTTCACTTCTATGGCTTCAGAGGTTAGAAATTTCTGATAAAACCTAATGAGAAACAGCTTTCGATGCATTTTACCGAAAAAATTATGTCGACTAATCAGTCTTTTCCAGTTTTCGACATATAAGGCTTTCTTATTTGAATTTTCTCGTATTCTCGTTTGTCCCTTTTTAAAGGTTAAGAACGCAAAGTTTTCCCCCAATCTCGAAAATATAGTCAGTCAACAATTGATTTTTCTAATATAAAGCGTTTATACAGCGTGTTTTATGCTTCAATAGGCACATTTTAAGTGCATTTTGGCTCCTATCTCTTCAGAGGTTAGGAACAGATGAGAAAGCCTAACGCATAAATGTAGTTTTTGATGTCAAGTAGTTTTAATTTATGGAAATTTTCAAACCTTTTATGAGATACCGAATTGGCTCCAAAATGTCGCCATTTCAGCTTTTACGACTTTAGAGGTTAGAATTGTGAAATAAAGCGTATTGAGCAAATAAAGTTTGCAACTCAATTTATCAAAAAGGCCTTTACGAGTACTCAGATATTTTGAGGTAAATGAGATTCGACTCGAAGGACCAAAGTTTGCGGATAATATTATAGACACATCTATCTCTTATAGTGTAGAAGAGCCTCGTCTACTATTAGCTTCCTCACACTCTTAGGAGAAGAGTTTTGTCAAACACTTCTTCTTCATAGTGACTGCTTCCGGTGCTTCAATTATTTAAGTTAATTTCCCCCTTCACTCTTTTTTCAGAGGTTGAAAAGACTCATATGTACGCATATTGGTCGATATGGATCATATGAGGACATTTCTGGCCCCTGTTCGACCCTCAATCCCAATGTCTCTCCTTGTGTTTCATGAAACGAGCAACTCTCATCTCCTCCAAGTAGGACAAGGTTGAAGCTTCAAAAAGTGCATAAAAAGTTCCAAATAAAAACGGTTCGAAGAGGAGGAGCGAAGGCGCAACCGCCCGATTGCCCGATTTGAATAACTGGGACTTTTTTGTGGACTTGCGTCCGAACTCTTCCATTGTAAAGTGAAAAACGTAGCTGTTGTCAAAGAAAATGAGATTTGGAAGTGGAGGACTTGGTGAAATCTGTACTCAAACGTGGCTAGCGCCATAAAAAGTAAAAATTATTTATTGAAACTGTATTTTTGGTAATGTTTTGAGTTCAAGGAATGGGCTGAAACTAGTCCAGATTTTTATCTTTTTCCTTCTTGATTGATTCGTGTTCTTCATCCACCAAAAAATCATATGAACTCCCGCATGTTCAGCCGTCTTTGTTCGGCAGTTTTTTGTTTGTTTGAGTCTCTTCTCTGCTTCTGTACTCTTCGTTGGTTCGATGAAGTAATTCGCCTCAACTTTTCTCTTTTTACATGCGATTAAATATAAAGTTTGATTTTTGATACCCTGCTCGAAGGACCAAAAGGTTTGTTGATCTTATACGAGAATATTTCACTTTCCAACCGGCTTTGAAGAAGACTTTTTACTTAAGAGATGAAATAATCTATCGATTGTTTCATCATCTCAATCTCAAGTCTTGAGACAGCGTTTTTTTTATTATTTTAGAGTTCCATCCAGATTTGCTCCAATTTTTCTATGATTTGACACATTTTTCTCTTCTGAAACTGCTAATTAAAATCTTCTCCTTTTGGCTTTTTGCCACACAATTTTGCGACTTTGGAGTTTCTTATTTGCCTGAATTTTGAATTTTCCTGATGCTCAACCGTGTTTACCCTCCAGGTTTTTTGTGTTGTATTGTCTCCTGTTTCAATTTACTTCGTTTATTTGATGAAATCATTTGGGCAAAATTTCAAAAGCCAGCTTTTGAATAATTAACAATAAAGTGAAGATGAGGTAAATGAGATTCGACTCGAAGGACCAAAGTTTGCGTGTGTGGTCTTTGAGTGTTTGACTTTATATCAAAATTTTAATTGTTTCTTAACACTTCAATGTTTTATTATATTATTATAGACACATGTTCCTCTTAGGGTGTAGAAGAGGAAGTTTAGAGGGTCGTTTGCCCCACCCTCGTCTACTATTATATACAGGGTTATTCAGGGATATACAGGGTTGTTCACGCTATACGGCACGGACGTTTGCGGCTAGCCTGTTTGTTTCTTGCAAATTATTATTTGATGAATCCAGAGACGCCTACCGAGTGCACATTTAAAAAATATTTTTGCAATGTACAGAGTGTCCCAAAAGCGCTAAAAGTATCAAAGTTGTGTTTTTCTAAATGAAATACCCTATATATTATTGCATTTTTGGATTCTCT
>NW_026017213.1:1926677-1935412 GCF_020466585.1 Dendroctonus ponderosae
TAAACCTTTAAAGCTCTGAGGAGCGCGTTTCAAGCACCAACCACACAAATAGGCTGTACTGCTTGACAGGTTTGTCAATCGTCGGGTACCAGGGTTGCCGTTGTGACTTTCCCATAAGAAATTCCCAGAATCGCAGTTTTCAACAAGTTTCTCATTGTTTTTCTGTCTAGAAATTTCGACTAAACTGGATAAATTAGTGAATATGACAACAATCACCTAAGCCAGTGATTATCGTATGAATAATTGATAAGCCTGTCCGTTTCCCAACATGCCAGTAAATAATGGCGGCTTATGCTCCAAAACTAGCCGAATAAAGCCGCAGAGAAATCCGAATACAACTCTCCAAAGGGAGAGAAATAGCGGTGCTTCGTCCCCGTGAATTACGAGCGAACATTAACACTGTGAATGCGAGCCGCCCTTAATTATATGCCTATTTCTAATGAGGTTCCAGTTAAAAATTTGATGATTGCCCTGCGGGCAATAATAAAACCGAAACTGAGATACGGGAGGCGGAAAGGTCAGAGGTGAGTCTCCGGCCGCTTTGCGCATTGATTCCCGGAGCAAAAATCCTCAAATTTTGAGTGATTTCAGCTGGGAATCGACTGTTTTGATGTTATTTACCGCACTGCCTAAATATTGCCAGAACGCTGTGAAAGCCCCGACAAATGAGGGCTGGTGGCTCCGGAACATGAGCGGCCCGGATTATGTTTCCGTGTTCGTTATGGGGCTCGAAACGCCAATCGTAAGAATACAAAAGCTTTGGAGGGCGACGTGGGGCGGCCGCATGGGGGCCAAATGGGGGGCGGAAAGCCAAGGCCGCGTAGTACGGCGGTTCATCGATCCGCCAATCCCGATTCGGCCCCCAAACAGCCGAGGAAAGATCAGATGGCCCGGAACCCTGACACTTTTCAACCACCATTTTTTCCGTAGTCGTTGTCAGTTGGGGCATATACAGAGTGTTTTAACATGTGTTAACATGCTCTTAAATGTTGGCACGTTTTCAAGGAACACCCTCTATATCGATAACTGTAGCAAACACCTCTTCTTTTTGCTGTTTAAAGCTGCTGGTTTCTTTGAAGGACCTGGATGTTTTCCACATAAACTATCATTTTGCACTTGAMATCTTCAATTCGAAGGCGAAAAGTGATCAAGTTCCCATTTCTGCTTCTCCATCATCCACAAAGTTTGCTTATTAGCATCGAACACMAGTAGTCTTCATCTTTTTGAAACTTCACACACAAAAAGCGAAATTCCTTCTTTGAAACTTTTGYCATCAAACTCCTAATTTGATCTTCAAATKATGTTTTTCAATGTACAATTWCCTCATCTATCTTCAAAGTTTTGCTTCACAMRAACATAAAAAGTTTGCTTTRATYTWGGAAAATTTSCGTCAAGCTTTCAGCTTGARGTTTCAAATTTTAAATCGAAAATTTRGTTTTAAAATGGGAGTTTYTACTCTTATCACTTGCGATTTTCACCTCAAACTTATTTTTCAACTTTKAGTTTAATATTTCCAGTTTGGACACAAAATTAATGCTTTTAGCTGGGAGTTTTGTTGTTTTTGATCTCAAAATTTTGTGTTCAGCGTCAAAAATCAATGAAGTTCTGAGTTTGATTTTCAATTGGCCATAAGTATCAAAAGCGGAGTTTCAACGCAATTTTTCTCATCATTCCTAGAACTTCAACTTTCCAAGAACACAAAACTTTCAATTTGAAGTATCAAATTTAGGTTTCATAATGAAGTTTCACCTCTTACCACTTGAAATTTTCACCCCAAACGCATTTTTTCAACTTTGAATTTAATTTTTCCACTTTGGACACAAAATGCATGCTTTTAGCTGAGAGTTTGTTTGTTTTTGATCTCAAAATTTTGTGTTCCGCGTCAAAAATCAATAAAGTTCTGAGTTTGATCTTTACTTGGCCAAAAGTAAGAAAAGCGAGTTTGAACGCAATTTTTCTCATCATTCCTAGAACTTCAACTTCCCAGGAACACAAAACTTTAAATGTGAAGTACGAAATTTATGTTTAATAATGACGTTTCAACTCTTATCACTTGAAATTTTCACCCCAAATGCATTTTGTCAACTTCGAATTTAATTTTTCCCCTTTGGACACAAAATGTATGCTTTTAGCTGAGAGTTTTGTTGTTTTTGATCTGCAAATTTTGTGTTCAGCGTCAAAAAGCAATGAAGTTCTGAGTTTGATCTTCAATTGGGCAAAAGTATGCAAAGCGGAGTTTGAACGCAATTTTTCTCCTCATTCTTAGAGCTTGAACTTCCCAGGAACGCAAAACTTTAAATTTGAAGTTAAAAATTTTGGTTTAATAATAAAGTTTCAACTGTTATCACTTGAAATTTTCACTCCAAACGCATTTTTTCAACTTTGAATCGATCCGCCCATCCCGATTCGGCCCCCAAACAGCCGAGGAAAGATCAGATGGCCGGAACCCTGACACTTTTCCACCACCATTTTTTCTGTAGTCGTTGTCAGTTGGGGCATATACAGAGTGTATCATAAGGTCGGCGGAAGTGTTTTAGAAAGTGGGTATTTTCAAAACATGCTCTTAAATGTTGGCACGTTTCCAAGGAACACCCTCTATATCGATAACTGTGGCAAACACCTCTTCTTTTTGATGTTTAAAAATGCTGGTTTCTTTGAAGGACCTGGAAGTTTTCCACATAAACTATCATTTTGCACTTGAAATCTTCAATTCGAAGGCGAAAAGTGATTGATCATCATAATAAAAAGTTCCCATTTCTGCTTCTCTATCATCCAAAAAGTTTGCTTATTAGCATCGAACAAAAGTAGTCTTCATCTTTTTGAAACTTCACACAGAAAAAGCGAAATTCCTTCTTTAAAACTTTTGTCATCAAACTCCCAATTTGATCTTCAATTGGGCTGAAGCTTGAAATGATGTTTTTCAATGTACAATTTCCTCATCTATCTTCAAAGTTTTGCTTCACACAGACATAAAAGTTTGCTTTGATTGTGGAAAATTTGCGTCAAGCTTTCAGCTTGAAGTTTCAAATTTTAAATCGAAAATTTAGTTTTAAAATGGGAGTTTCTACTCTTATCACTTGCGATTTTCACCTCAAACTTATTTTTCAACTTAGAATTTGATTTTTCCACTTTGGACACAAAATGTATGCTTTTAGCTGAGAGTTTGTTTGTTTTTGATCTCCAAATTTTGTGTTCAGCGTCAAAAATCAATGAAGTTCTGAGTTCGATCTTCAATTGGTCAAAAGTATGAAAAGCGGAGTTTGAACGCAATTTTCCTCATCATTCTTAGAACTTCAACTTCCTAGGAACACAAAACTTTCAATTTGAAGTACCAAATTTAGGTTTAATAATGAAGTTTCAACTCTTATCTCTTGAAATTTTCACCCCAAACGCATTTTTTCAACTTTGAATTTAATTTTTCCACTTTGGACGCAAAATGTATGTTTCTCGCTGGAAGTTTTGTTGTTTTTGATCTCAAAATTTTGTGTTCAGCGTCAAAAATCAATGAAGTTCTGAGTTTGATCTTCACTTGCCCAAAAGTATGCAAAGCGGAGTTTGAACGCAATTTTCCTCATCATTCTTAGAACCTCAACTTCCCGATAACGCAAAATTACAATTTTAAAGTAGAAAATGTCGTTGTAACATTGAAATTCCTAAATTATGCTTTGATCAGAGAGTTTCGTCTTTGATCTCAAACTGTGTTTAGCCTCAAAAGTTATTTTTTAATCATGAAGTTCTCCGTCTGATCTTTAATTGACCAGAAGTGTGAAAAGTTGATTTACGGCACAACCTTCAAGAGTTTCAACTGTTATCACTTGCAATTTTGACCCTAAACTCATTTTTTCAACTTTAATTTGATATTTCGACTTTGGACCAAATATTTCAACTTCCAAATTAAACTATTTGCCCTAAAACCGAAAATTCTTGTTTAGTCACAAACTGGCCAGTTCGATGTTGACTTGGACTAGAAAATTAACCCTTGAAACTTCATTTTCGCGATAACGGAAAATTCCTGATTTTTCCATTTTGGTTTTCATTAATCTTTCTTGAAGCCTAGACTTCAAACGAACACTAAACTGGTCTTTAGATCTGAGGCTGTCGAGTTCCACTCAGAAAAGCCGACCTTTTTGACCCAACCTCTCGAATAAAGTCACTAAACGTCTGTTAAACTGTAGAACTCCCCCAAGAAACCTTATTCCTGGCAAAATTGCACCATTCAAACAGCACCTATGAGGTAAACGTTCGTGAACCTACATTTAAAGTTGAAGGCCAGGCAACAATCAAAACTCAACCCGACTCTCAATAATTGTTAATAATTAATTGGAAATCGATGGAAAACTTCGAGTAATGCAACGGTGAGAGTTGCGACACATGTTGGGTTAAAAATATGCATGTTCCATGATTGATTCGATCAATTGCGCAAATTAGGCCAATCGAAGGACGAATTCCAGTCCATCATCAGCACGCAATAGCTTTCATCGTTTACACTTGACACCCTGTATCTCGGCCGAAGTTGAAAAGCTTGATTCTCGAGAACGGTTACAAATTTTAGAGCAATTTTTTGAATATTCTGTACGGAGGGTTTCCTGAACTGTTCGGCTTAATCCCAAATTTAAGAGTGAATGAAGACGATATGAGATTTTATGGACATCGCGATTTTAAGAGACATCATGGAAGCGGCCAAAAATATCTGGTTTGTAATACGATTTGTAAACCGACTTCAACTTGAAATTCGGCCTCAAAAAACTTGAAAATTGCTAGCCCAAATCACAAAGAAAAACGTGTTTCATGACATTGCAGCTAATTTTAACATAGAAACGATTTGAAAACTGACTTCAAAAAATTAGCTCCCAAGATTAAAAGAGAAATAACTTAAGTGCTTAATGGCATCGCAACTAATTTTCACATAGAAACAACTTCAAAACCGACCTCAAGAACTTAAAATTCGACTTCAAAAATCTTGGAAATTTTCTGGCCCAGATTTGAAGGAAAAGTAGTTTTTTAGGCACTTTAGGCTGACCATCTAATGTTGAAAAACTGGGCACAAAAAAGTTAAATTTTATAAATCTGAACGATCCATAATAAGAATTTAACATCCGTTTAATTTATGGTGTAATTCACAGCAGAAAAACACCAATAATTGACTCAAAATCCCTTAGAAGTCTATAAAAGTGTAGTTCACAAAAGAAGCACACTGATTTTACATTGAGAGTGTAAAAGTTCAATAGTTAATGTATGAAGTGTGACTTTAAATTATTTCTGGAAAATCCAAAGTAAAAATTTTGAAAAACCCTATCCAGAACTCTCCCGTCGTTCTTCGTCGAATACATAAAATACAAGTCAAAAATATGAGTCTTTAAGATCTCCATATTAACATGGCAACCAGGGGAAAAGTTTTGTCAAACTTACCGGAAGCTGCGTCGTGCCATCTGAAAAAAAAGAAAAAATCTGTTTAGTTCTTCAGTTCTCTTCGAAAAATCAAACTCAATTCAAACAACAGAATTTAGAGATCACAAAAAATCCTTACCAACTTTCTGCAAGATGACGCCCCATCCTCCATTTTCTACCCATTCATTCTAACGCAGTCTACACGACAGTTGAACACACAATGAAAGTCCACTCCGACTTGAAAACTTTAATACTGCATTTAGCAGACAGGAAAAACTACCGAACTTGCCTTAAAGGCGCAATAATTTTATACTTTCGATCTAAAAACGCTATTCACGCTAAAACACGCAGCTTATTGCGAAGCTGTAAGAAAACTGTAATTAGTAAATAGACACGTTTACAGAAGGGGACTGGATGTATCTGTAAAAAATCAATGTAAAGGAAGTAATAAATGTCCTGAAACATGAACAAAGCTGTAAGAAAAGGCTTATATTATCAAACAGAAGCATTTTAGCACGTTACCTGCTTTAGCGGAAAAAAAATGTATGTTAGCAAATTAAGTATCTAAAACAGTCCATAATGTCCGCAACTATTTTCAAAAAAACCGCTAATTTAAATCCGCCAAAAAGTAAAGTAAAAATTCGCTCAATACAGTTAACAAATCTGCACAAGCGAGCAGCATGAATGCTATTAAAAAAAAAACTACAACCCTGATTGCCATCTACTTCTACAAAATAAATTGCCGTCCGCATCCAGAGCGCTAAAATTCGCAAAAACTTCAATTTTTCTTAAAAAAACTGCACGCCATTTAGTGGCTTAAATTTAGAACATCGGGAAGTCTGGTTGTAATTTTGGTCTGGACCACTTGCAGCCTCTAAAGGCGCCACTCACGAGACAATCGCAAAGTAATAAATAAAATTCACATACCTCTAAGCACTTTACTCTGGATCCTGGGGTATTATTGACTTATAATTAATCAAGCCAGAATTCAAATTTTCACATTTGAACACACCTATTTTACATGACATAAAAGCCTGACCAGTTAATGTTGAAAAACTGCACAAAAACAAGTTAAATTTTATAAATCTGAGCAATCCCTACTGACAATTGAAGAACCGTTCAATTTAGAGTGCAAGTCTCAACAGAAAAACATCAATAATTGATGCAGAATTCCTTAGAAGTCTATCACAAGTGTAGTTCTCAGAAGAACGACACTGATTTTACATTGAAAGTGTAAAATTTCATTCAAAAACCGTCTGCCATTGGAAAAGCCTAGTTAATGTATACAGTGTGACTTTAAATC
This sequence comes from Dendroctonus ponderosae, assembly GCF_020466585.1. NCBI lineage: Eukaryota > Metazoa > Arthropoda > Insecta > Coleoptera > Curculionidae > Dendroctonus > Dendroctonus ponderosae. Next base: position 1,933,369 of record NW_026017213.1, read on the forward strand.
ATTTCTGCAAAAATCAAATCACAAAGTTTCAAAACCCTATCCAGAATCCAGAAACTCTCTCGTCATTCTTCGTCGATTAAATATTAAATGCAACAATATCATAAAATACAAGTCAAAAATATGAGACTTAAAGATCTCCATATTAACATGGCAACCAGGGGAAAAGTTTTGTCAAACTTACCGGAAGCTGCGTCGTGCCATCTGGAAAAAAAGAAAAAAGTCTGATTAGTTCTTCAGTTCTTTTCGAAAAATCAAACTCAATTCAAACAACAGAATTTAGAGATCGCCAAAATCCTTACCAACTTTCTGCAAGCTGACGCCCCATCCTCCATTTTCTACCCATTCATTCTAACGCAGTCTACACGACAGATGAACACACAATGAAAGTCCACTCCGACTTGAAAACTTTAATACTGCATTTAGCAGACAGGAAAAACTACCGCACTTGCCTTAAAGCTGAAAAGGCTTATATTATCAAACAGAAGCATTTTAGAACGTTACCTGCTTTAGCGAAAAAAAAATTATATGTTAGCAATTTAAGTACCTAAAACAGTCCATGTTTTCTTCAAAAAACTCAATGCCATGTAGTGGCTTAAATTTAAAGCATCCAGAAGTCTGGTTGTAATTTTGGTCTGGACCACTTGCAGCCTCCAAAGACGCCACTCACGAGACTATCGCAAAGTAATAAATAAAATTCGCATACCTTTAGGCGCTTTACTATGGATTCTGGGGTGTTATTAACTTATAATTTATCAAGCCAGAATTAAAATTTTCACATTTTAATGTGAAATGGGGGAAAAGTAATGCCAAACTTACCGAAAGCTGCATCGTGCCACCTGGAAAGAAAGAAAAAAATTAGAACAGCAGGAAATCAGTCCAAATTGTCCAATCCAAATTCAAATCTAAATCCAGTCATTGCTGGATATTATGTAGAAAGTGTTATTATCACAAAATTAATTCAAATTATCCGACGGCAATATTCACAAAGACTAGTTTCAACTTCAGACTCGTTTGGATGGTTAAGTTAACGTAAACAAACCCGCTTTCGCGGCCAATGATAAACAACTCCGATGAATTACACTTTTTTATCAAATTAAATGCTGTCTATCGAATTGGTGATTTTTTGATGAAATTTTGTGCAAATGATAGACTCACATACATTCAAATTATCAATGCTTCTTTGCGCGCATCATTTTGAACTGGATTTCGACACGTGCTCATCTCTGAGTCTTGCTAGATTTTCATGTAACTTGGGAATATTTCTCTTCGCTCGCACCAAAAACAGTGCCGGAATAGTTAACTTGCTTTTAACATGGGCTCCCACATCAGTTTTTTCTCGAATTTTCATGAAGTTCTGAGCATCTACAGATTGGTATTAAGTCAAAAGGATAGCTAAATGAGTAATGAGTAAACTACATTCCAGCCAATTTTCATTCATCAAGGCTTCTTTAGTGGCGACATCAAGAACGACCGAGTACACAACTAGATTTCGACACTATTTTGCCGATTAGTCTTTTGCTCTATTTTCAAGAAAATTTCAACTTTAGATGCTGGATATGTTAACTTTAGTCCAGTGAAATGGCAGATCCAGATCCAAGCTTTCTGTCGCTAGCAGCATTAAGTGACGAAAGACTTATCTAGATTTTGTTTCGCACGCACTCCGATGATGGCACAAATTCAAAACTTTCCCCGCTAACAAACCAAACTTTTCTCATCAAAACCTTTATTAATATGACGCTCAACCTTTCCTGGTTTTTGAGAAAATAACTGTTAAAATCCAGTCTGCACAAACTAGCCAAAAATAAAAAAAAATATTATTAAAAAATTATGAAGATGATTAAAAATTGAAACTTTGTCCACCAATAGAACGCATTTTGCGCTTCAAAGTACAAAAAAAGTGACTCGACTCTGCAACTTTGCAAGTTCATGAGCAAATAAATTTCAAATTTCGTCCCATTTTAATATCCGTGAAAACCACCTGCAACTTTGAAAAATTATTGAAAATTGTCTGATGATGGGACAAAATTGAAACTTTTGCCACGTA
>NW_026017213.1:1936411-1938414 GCF_020466585.1 Dendroctonus ponderosae
TTTTTATAATTTCTCAAAAATTCCCTGAAGACGATTCAAAATCGATACTCTGTGAACTAAATGCGCAGACCTTGTTCTTCAGATGTCATAAAAAAGTGACTCTCTGCATTTTCAAGTTCCTGAACAAATCAATGTCTAAATTGGACACTTTTAAACATCCGCGAAAACCACATGAAACTTTGAAAAAATGGTGGAAATGTCGTGAYGATGGCTCAAATTCAAAACTYTTGCCACTAACAAAACAAACTTTGCCCATCAAAACACTTATAAATATCACCCTGAACCTTTCCTGGTTTCGGAAAACATAACTGTTAAAATCCGGTCTGCATAAACTAGCGGAAAAATWAAAAAAAYAATTTGAAGTTGATTAAAAATCGAATCTTTGTGCACCAATAGAACGYATTTGCCCTCCAAAATGCGAAAAAGAGTAACTCGACTCTGTAACGTTGAAAGTTCATGAGCAAATAAATTTCCAATTTCGTCCCATTTAAATATCCGTGAAAGMCACATGCAACTTTTMAAAATTCTTGAAAATTGCCTGAAGATGGCTCAAACCGATCCATAGGTCACTCTCTAACTTAACTGGTTTGGGACGAAATTACTGTTAGAATCCGGTTTGCATAAAGTAGAACTAATTTTTTTATAATAAAGGCGATTCAAAATCGATACTCTGTACACTAAATGGGAAGACCTTGTTCTTGAAATATCATAAAACAGTGACTCTTCACAGTTTCAAGTTCCTGAACAAAACAACGTGAACTTTAACTAACTAACTTAAAAAGAGTCCTGAAAATGTCCTGATGATGCGACTGCCCAAGACAGGGAAGCCTGCAAAGACCTTGAGGAATCTTATGTCCGACAGTGGATGCGAGGGGCTGGATGATGATGACGCAGACTTTCCGGTCTTCACTCTCCTTTGTGCGTGTCCACTTCAAATATGCCCGTTTCCTTAGATTAACTCCCTGTTCTAGACTCCTCTCCAGGGAGGTCTTTGGAGGGTTTCGTGTTTCTTAGCTTAAACAGCTTAAACTCTCCAAGCTGATGGCCATCGAGTCCAGTGATCTAATTTCCATTAGATATTTCCCCGCTTGATTTAACTAGAGCGAGGGAAAGTTTCCGGTTCTCTGGGCTTTTCAGCTGCCGGCGCTCAAATTCGTCCAACTGCTAACTGAAAGGACCAATAAGCATCAATTGGACCGTGTCATTTCACCTCTCATCGTTGCCCTTTTGACTTAATCGTTTGAGTGGAACATCCAATTACCGAAGCGCCCGATAAAGGCGGAAGTTTGCCCGATTTGTTTGCAAGAGAAGAAAATCACGCTCCCATCTAATAACCGATTGTTGATGGCCACATATGTGGGGAGCTGATGAGGAAAATCGGGTAACAATCGCGATGCACGTTCACATCAGGAGGCACAAAGAGATGCTATCGCGGCTGGAGTTTAATGAAACTCTGTTAGAATGCCGCCGCCAGGCCTTAAGTTTCCGCGGTGGAAGTTGAACGTTCTGGTTGAAAGCAGCTGGAGTGAGGATTGAGGAAATACCCGCTATTTTAGGGAGTTTTGTTGGGGAAATTTGGAAAAAAATGCTGTGGGTGGATGATCAATGAAAATGCTGGGCGATCCTCTTTTATGTACCGTAAAAGGATACATTTTGGGGCTTTGGTTTGTGTGAGGCGCTAGCCATTACCGATTCACCAATTAAATCTTGAACCGTTAGAAAGCAATTTGGAATTACAACTCTTTGCATTTTTTGCCTGCAAGTTCCCATTTTTAGTTTCAAATATTAACATCGACACAAAATGTCCTTGTTTCTCTTGAAATGTCTACTTAACACACTTTCCTACTTTGCACTGAAAATTCATCTTCAAACAAGAATATGAACTCTTTAATGTATTCGGTCATCAAGCGACCAATTTGGCCGTCAATTGGTCTTTCAATTGTTTACAAACTTCTTTTTGGATATTTCGCCTCAAAAATTTTTGTCTTTAAAAAAGACAGAAT
>NW_026017213.1:1939413-1946118 GCF_020466585.1 Dendroctonus ponderosae
CTTTGGTCTTTCAATGCTGACTAAAATTTATTTATAATTTTTCAATCTTCTACTTAACACGTAGACCAATTTATATTTTGAATATCAAAATTCAGCGTGTGAGTGTAATCGGCGCCCAAAATTTTAACTCTTTAATCCAAAAAAGAAAGTATCGGTTTGAAGCCCAAAGCTCAGAACTGAAACTGCAAGATGGAAGTGGGAAGATCGAGTTTGCCATTCGGGAAACGCGAGGAAACGTTGCCTACTTCGAACATAAGAAATATAGAAATAAAAAGTTGGTGATTAAGAAACCAATTTAGTTTCAGATTTAAGAATGTTTTGAAGTAAAAACTTCGACTTTCACATAAACATTGCAGTTTCGTCTCCAAAGTAGAAATAACAGTCTGAAAGTTGAAAAAATTAGCGCAACCTCGACATTACAAAATATATGAGTTGGAGTTGCTATTTAAATAATGAATTTTCCAGTTCAAAGTTGTAATTTTGCATCCCTGGGAAGTGGAAGTTAACAGAAAGTTCAAGAAATGCTCTACTCGAAGTCAATTTTTCAAACCTCGGGTCAATTGAAGACCAGAGCAAGAACTTCATCGTTAAAAGAGTTAAATGCGAATTTGGGAAAATAAACTTGAAGTCAAAACTGCAAACGACTCTGGCCCAAAGTGTGGAAACTCCAATTTTAAAATGTATTTATTTTAGTTAAAAGTGTGAGTTTCGTGATGTTGTGAAGTGGAAGCTCCAATAATAGAGTGCGCACATTTTATATTTAAAGTCAACAAATGAAGCTGAATCAAAATTGAAGAATACAATAAGAATAGAACATTTTTGCTTTTAAAGAGAATTTTGCGGTTAGAATAGAAACTTCCAGTTTAAAGTTAAAAGTTTAAAGTGGATCTCCCTTGGCTAAAGTTGGTTAAAAAACATGTTGTTGGAAGCACAAAATGTAAGAGCTAAAAGTTGAAAGTGAATATTTCCAGTTCAAAATAGGAAATTCTCAATTCTGGGAAGTTGCGGTATCAAGAATGATTAGAACGTTTTGCCGTCGAAGTCAATTTAGGACAAACTTGGGATATTAACGTCGGAATTTTAAGTTTGAAGCTGCATTTTTACGGTCAACCCGACATATTGAAGAAAATCGATTGCTGATGTCGTCGAGGTGAAACTTTCAAAGTTTATGAATTAGATTTTAAATGTTTTAATGCAAAAATTCGCATTTTGTCGGCTTTCGTGTCTTGTGAAGAAGAACTCGTTCATTGGAGAATATTTTTTTTATTGCTTATGATGGCTTTCAGACGAAACTTTCGGTATTTGAGTTAGACGTTTTTAATTTTCAGGCAAAAATCAGCCAGTTTATTTTTTAAGCATTTTACATGTTCAATAAGAAGGTTGATAAACATTTTTGAATATCTTCATTCAACACGAGGTTTTGATAAATTTCGTCCGATGATGTCTTCGAGGTGAAAAAACTTTTTTTTTCTCTGAATGATATTTTGTAGGTTTTAACGCAAAAATTCCTCTCTTTTTGTCTTTAGTGTCCTTAGAAGAATGCGTTCTCGAACAACCGCGGTTTAGATCGTTTCCAAGTCGTCTAAAAGAGAATATTTTACCTCAATTTTACCGAAAATTTTCGAATCTTTTCACTCTTCGGTCAACACGAGGTTTTGATGAAAATTGCCTGATGATGTTTTCGATGTGAAACTTTCTAGATTGATCAATAATCTGTTAAAGGTTTTAACGCAAAAATTCGTCTCTTTTTGTCTTTAGTATCCTTAGAAGATTGCGTTCTCGAGCAACCGCGTTAAGATTTTTCCAAGTCGTTCATTCGAGAATATATTTTCTTAATTGCCTGATGATGGCCATCAGAAGAAACTTTCAAGCTCCCAGTAGGATTGTCTTCCTGCTAAGGCAAAAATCAGCCAGTTTATGCTGTTTGGAAATTTGGAGCATTTTACAGTTCTATACAAGTGTTTATGAAAATTTTCGAATCTTTTCACTCTTCGGTCAACACGAGGTTTTGATGAAAATTGCCTGCTGATGTTTTCGATGTGAAATTTTCAAGATTGATCAATAATCTGTTAAAGGTTTTAACTCAAAAAATCGTCCCTTTTTGTCTTTAGTGTCCTTAGAAGGAGGCGTTCTCGAGCAACCACGGTTTAGATCGTTTCCAAGTTGTCCAAAAGAGAATATATTTTCTTAATTGCCTGATGATGACCATCAGAAGAAACTTTCAAGTTTCCAGTAGGATTTTCTTCCTGCTAAGCCAAAAATCAGCCAGTTTGTGCTGTTTGGAAATTTGGGGCATTTTACAGTTCAATACAAGTGTTTATGAAAATTTTCGAATCTTTTCACTCTTCGGTCAGTACTCGGTTTTGATGAAAATTGCTTGATGATGTTTTCGATATGAAACTTTTAAGATTTATGAATAATCTTTTAAATGTTTTGACGCAAAAATTCGTCTCTTTTTTCCTTTAGTGTCCTTAGAAGAAGGCGTTCTCGAGCAACCGCGGTTTAGATCGTTTCCAAGTCGTTCAAAAGGAAATATTTTTCTAAATTGCCTGACAATGGCGATCAGAAGAAACTTTCAAGTTTCCAGTAGGATTTTCTTCCTGCTAAGTCAAAAATCAGCCAGCCTGTTTCGAAATTTGGAGCATTTTACAGTTCAATACAGGTGTTGATGGAAATTTTCGAATTAATTTACTCTTTGGCCAACACGAGTTTTTGATGAAAATCGCCTGATGATGTTTTCGACGTGAAACTTTCAACACTTATGAATAATCTTTTAAAGGTTTTAACGCAAAATTTCGTCTTTTTTGTCTTTAGTATCCTTAGAAGAATGCGTTCTCGAGCAACCAGGGTTTAGATCGTTTCCAAGTCGTTCAAAAGAGAATATTTTTTCTAAATTGCCTGATGATTGCCATCAGAAGAAACTTTCAAGCTCCCAATAAGATTTTCTTCCTAATAAGGCAAAAATCAGCCAGTTTGTTCTGTTTGGAAATTTGGAGCATTTTACAGTTCAATACAGGTGTTGATGGAAATTTTCGAATTATTTTACTCTTCGGTCAACACGAGTTTTTGATGAAAATCGCCTGATGATGTTGTCGACGTGAAACTTTCAACACTTATGAATAATCTGTTAAAGGTTTTAATGCAAAATTTCGTCTATTTTATATTTATTGTCAAAAGAGAATATTTTTCTAAATTGCCTGACAATGGCCATCAGAAGAAACTTTCAAGCTCCCAATAGGATTTTCTTCTTACTAAGGTAAAAATCAGCCGGTTTATGCTGTTTGGTAATTTGGAGCATTTTACAATGCAATTCAGGTTTTTATGAAAATCTTCGAATCTTTTCACTCTTCGGTCAACACGAGGTTTTGATGAAAATTGCCTGATAATATTTTCGATCTGAAACTTTCAAGGTTGATGAATAATCTTTTAAAGGTTTTAACGGAAAAATTCGTCTCTTTTTGTCTTTAGTGTCCTTAGAAGAATGCGTTCTCGAGCAACCACGGTTTAGATCGTTTCCAAGTTGTCCAAAAGAGAATATTTTTGCTTAATTGTCTGATGATGGCCATCAGAAGAAACTGTCAAGCTACAAATAAGATTTTCTTCCTACTAAGGCAAAAATCAGCCAGTTTGCGCTGTTTGGAAATTTTGGGCATTTTACAGTTCAATACAAGTGTTTTTGAAAATTTTCGAATCTTTTCACTCTTCGGTCAGTACTCGGTTTTGATGAAAATTGCTTGATGATGTTTTCGATATGAAACTTTTAAGATTTATGAATAATCTTTTAAATGTTTTGACGCAAAAATTCGTCTCTTTTTTTCTTTAGTGTCCTTAGAAGAAGGCGTTCTCGTGCAACCGCGGTTTAGAGCGGTTCCAATTTGTCCAAAAGAGAATATTTTTTCTTAATTGCCTGATGATGGCCATCAGAAGAAACTTTCAAGCTCCCAATAGGATTTCCTTCCTACTAAGGTAAAAATCAGCCGGTTTATGCTGTTTGGTAATTTGGAGCATTTTACAATGCAATTCAGGTTTTTATAAAAATTTTCGAATCTTTCCACTATTTGGCAACAAGAGGTTTTGATGAAAATCGCCTGATCATGTTTTCGATGTGAAACTTTTAAGATTTATTAATGATATTTTAAAGGTTTTAACGCAACAATTTGTCTCTTTTTGTCTTTAGTGTCCTTAGAGGAATGCGTTCTCGAGCAACCGCGGTTTAGATCGTTTCCAATTCGTACAAAAGAGAATATTTTTTCTTAATTGCCTGATGATAGCCATCAGAAAAAACTTTCGAGCTATTAACATTAACATAAGATGTTCTTCCTATGAAATTTTCACATCAACACGAGGCTTTGATGAAAATCGTCTGATGAAAGTGAAACTTTCAAGGTTAAAGAATAATAATTTGTAGGTTTCAACGCAAAAATTCGTTTCTTCTTCTCTTTTGTGTTCTTGGAAGAACTCATTCTTGAGCATTCTTGGGGAGAAGCAGTTAAAATATTTCCCCAGTTGATTCGAAAACATTTTCTAAAGTTGCCCGCAGATGGCCGCCAGACGAAACTTTCTGTCTCCGAATTAGATTTTCTGCGCCTCAAGCAAAAATAAGCCATTTTAAACTGTTCCAAGCTTCGCAGCATCATACAGTTCAATAATGACTTTGCATTTAATGAAGATTCTCTTTTCTCCATTCTCTTCCTCCATCGGGCATCACGAGATTTGAATCAAAAATTGCCGGTGACGGTGACGGTGATGTTTCAAGAGATGAAACTTTGTAGGTCTTAGAAGCATTTTCCACTCGAACCTGATAGGCTCAACCGCAATTTCCCAAAGAACTTCCAGTCAAAATAATGACTAGGCAAAGTCTGTTTGGTGTCACGTTCCACTATGGCAAATGCTAATTGGACGTCATGGGAATTGGTAGTCAAGTTTAGAGTTTCTGGTCGTATCCAAGTGGAGAAACTCGGCGCCCGGCCGGAAGATAATAAACCAATTAACTTATCTCGCCCGGCCAAAGGCGAGGCGTTTTAAAAGTACACCCCCCGAACAGCTAATAATAGCTGCGTCAGCACCGTCTCTCCCTGTGCAAACTGCGATTAAAAGCACGCCTGAAATATTAACACCTTCGCCCAATTAGATTTTTATTTCGCTGCGTCTAATCTAGGTAGGCGAGATGCGCCCTTATTAACGCGGACATGCAATATCAAGACGCCCGGCTTCTCCCCTGGACCAGGCCGGGTCAAATCCAGACCTTTTCCGGAAAAGTAACCTAAACAGGCAGCATTGTAGCATAGTGGGCAAATTGGAGAACAATGCAGGCGTGAGACAGTGCCGCAGAGGAAGATTTGGCGCTGTGCCACGAGCGGCATCGATTCTCGGCAATGATGCCCTTATGCGGCGTTTACCAGCCTTCTAGCCAAATTTAGTCCAAAAAAGCCAAATCTAATAAAAATTGATTAAGAAATGATTGATTAATAACTGAGTTTTGCCGGTGGAAACACTCAGCGAGGTCAATTGACAATAAACCACCCATTTGACTGTCCATTATCGTCACCAAGCTCCAAGCAGGTTTAGAAGGAAAATCTGCAGATTCAGACCTACAGAGTGTATTTTTAGGTAACGAACTGAGGCCTGAATAAGCAAAGCGCGACTTCGAGGCCAAATAAACGAAATCGATCGACCGCTGTGGCAGGGAGGAAAAACCGTCTTGCCATTGGGGAAAATGGGCAATTTTTGCCTTAAACACGCCCGGCTAACTTAATTTCGAACCCTGCCTTAAGGAAAACTTTGAACAAAAAACCGTTTGCTTCATCAACTCGAATGATTTATAGGCGCCTCTTATCTGTGCGCTGGTTAATCACATTAGATTTTGAGGGAACGAAGGCTTTAAAAATAGGTTTTATGGTCTAGACGTTAGATAGACCCAACATAGGCGGAGATTAAACTGTGTGGAAAAACCGCACTCAAACCACACTTTGAAGCGCAAAACTTTCCCGATCTAGAATCCAATGGGTGGATCGCATCCAGAATAATCCAGCCAGGACTTCTGGATTGGTGCAGAGGAACGACACTGGATTGCGTGACCAGTTTTGTACCTCCGGAGTTCGATTCTCGAGAGGAGCTTCCGGCCGGCCGGAAGACAAACGAGCGTCGTCGGAGACGTGCCAGACACGCACGCCCCCTTTGCTCGTAAATTTTCACAGCAGAAACAAGGTTAATAGTATGCGCAGCGACTGATCTTAATCTCGGGTTTGAGTCAACTGAGGAGGGATTAGGTTAACGAAATTAGTTGCCACCCCAGCTAACTAAGGTTACCCACTAAGGTCGCTTATGGGGTCGATTAAAGTCGATTAACCTAAATTTTTTGGGCTTCATCAGCGGCTCGAATTGAGCAAATGCTGGTTTTTCTCGTTTTTGAATCTGACGTTTCGTTGGCACGCATTGCTGACATCTTCAGATTGACATCGCGCTAAAGTAGGAAGATCAATAAAAGGCATGGAACATTTTCAATACTCAAAGGAACGAAGTTGAAGATTTACGATGCGTGGTAGAGCGTAATGGAAGAACTTGAATAAAGAAAACGGCAGCAAACACAAAAGAAGCAAAAGAGCCCTAAGCTAAATAAAATGGAGCGAAAGATGCCCGAATTTCCAAGGTTTTAAGAGACGAAGCAGAAGAGTAAATACGCGTAGAAAAATGTGCTCAATACCC
>NW_026017213.1:1946218-1953376 GCF_020466585.1 Dendroctonus ponderosae
GGGTATTGAGCACATTTTTCTACGCGTATTTACTCTTCTGCTTCGTCTCTTAAAACCTTGGAAATTCGGGCATCTTTCGCTCCATTTTATTTAGCTTAGGGCTCTTTTGCTTCTTTTGTGTTTGCTGCCGTTTTCTTTATTCAAGTTCTTCCATTACGCTCTACCACGCATCGTAAATCTTCAACTTCGTTCCTTTGAGTATTGAAAATGTTCCATGCCTTTTATTGATCTTCCTACTTTAGCGCGATGTCAATCTGAAGATGTCAGCAATGCGTGCCAACGAAACGTCAGATTCAAAAACGAGAAAAACCAGCATTTGCTCAATTCGAGCCGCTGATGAAGCCCAAAAAATTTAGGTTAATCGACTTTAATCGACCCCATAAGCGACCTTAGTGGGTAACCTTAGTTAGCTGGGGTGGCAACTAATTTCGTTAACCTAATCCCTCCTCAGTTGACTCAAACCCGAGATTAAGATCAGTCGCTGCGCATACTATTAACCTTGTTTCTGCTGTGAAAATTTACGAGCAAAGGGGGCGTGCGTGTCTGGCACGTCTCCGACGACGCTCGTTTGTCTTCCGGCCGGCCGGAAGCTCCTCTCGAGAATCGAACTCCGGAGGTACAAAACTGGTCACGCAATCCAGTGTCGTTCCTCTGCACCAATCCAGAAGTCCTGGCTGGATTATTCTGGATGCGATCCACCCATTGGATTCTAGATCGGGAAAGTTTTGCGCTTCAAAGTGTGGTTTGAGTGCGGTTTTTCCACACAGTTTAATCTCCGCCTATGTTGGGTCTATCTAACGTCTAGACCATAAAACCTATTTTTAAAGCCTTCGTTCCCTCAAAATCTAATGTGATTAACCAGCGCACAGATAAGAGGCGCCTATAAATCATTCGAGTTGATGAAGCAAACGGTTTTTTGTTCAAAGTTTTCCTTAAGGCAGGGTTCGAAATTAAGTTAGCCGGGCGTGTTTAAGGCAAAAATTGCCCATTTTCCCCAATGGCAAGACGGTTTTTCCTCCCTGCCACAGCGGTCGATCGATTTCGTTTATTTGGCCTCGAAGTCGCGCTTTGCTTATTCAGGCCTCAGTTCGTTACCTAAAAATACACTCTGTAGGTCTGAATCTGCAGATTTTCCTTCTAAACCTGCTTGGAGCTTGGTGACGATAATGGACAGTCAAATGGGTGGTTTATTGTCAATTGACCTCGCTGAGTGTTTCCACCGGCAAAACTCAGTTATTAATCAATCATTTCTTAATCAATTTTTATTAGATTTGGCTTTTTTGGACTAAATTTGGCTAGAAGGCTGGTAAACGCCGCATAAGGGCATCATTGCCGAGAATCGATGCCGCTCGTGGCACAGCGCCAAATCTTCCTCTGCGGCACTGTCTCACGCCTGCATTGTTCTCCAATTTGCCCACTATGCTACAATGCTGCCTGTTTAGGTTACTTTTCCGGAAAAGGTCTGGATTTGACCCGGCCTGGTCCAGGGGAGAAGCCGGGCGTCTTGATATTGCATGTCCGCGTTAATAAGGGCGCATCTCGCCTACCTAGATTAGACGCAGCGAAATAAAAATCTAATTGGGCGAAGGTGTTAATATTTCAGGCGTGCTTTTAATCGCAGTTTGCACAGGGAGAGACGGTGCTGACGCAGCTATTATTAGCTGTTCGGGGGGTGTACTTTTAAAACGCCTCGCCTTTGGCCGGGCGAGATAAGTTAATTGGTTTATTATCTTCCGGCCGGGCGCCGAGTTTCTCCACTTGGATACGACCAGAAACTCTAAACTTGACTACCAATTCCCATGACGTCCAATTAGCATTTGCCATAGTGGAACGTGACACCAAACAGACTTTGCCTAGTCATTATTTTGACTGGAAGTTCTTTGGGAAATTGCGGTTGAGCCTATCAGGTTCGAGTGGAAAATGCTTCTAAGACCTACAAAGTTTCATCTCTTGAAACATCACCGTCACCGTCACCGGCAATTTTTGATTCAAATCTCGTGATGCCCGATGGAGGAAGAGAATGGAGAAAAGAGAATCTTCATTAAATGCAAAGTCATTATTGAACTGTATGATGCTGCGAAGCTTGGAACAGTTTAAAATGGCTTATTTTTGCTTGAGGCGCAGAAAATCTAATTCGGAGACAGAAAGTTTCGTCTGGCGGCCATCTGCGGGCAACTTTAGAAAATGTTTTCGAATCAACGTTGGAAATATTTTAACCGCTTCTCCCCAAAAATGCTCAAGAATGAGTTCTTCCAAGAACACAAAAGAGAAGAAGAAACGAATTTTTGCGTTAAAACCTACAAATTATTATTCTTTCACCTTGAAAGTTTCACTTTCATCAGACGATTTTCATCAAAGCCTCGTGTTGACCGAGGAGTGAAAAGATTCGAAAATTTTCATAAACACCTGTATTGAACTGTAAAATGCTCCAAATTTCCAAACAGCATAAACTGGCTGATTTTTGCCTTAGCAGGATAAAAATCCTACTGGGAGCTTGAAAGTTTTTTCTGATGGCCATCGTCAGGCAATTTAGAAAAATATTCTCTTTTGAACGACTTGGAAACGATCTAAACCGCGGTTGCTCGAGAAAGTCTTCTTCTAAGGACACTAAAGAAAAAAAAGACGAATTTTTGCGTTAAAACTTTTAAAAGATTATTCATAAATATTAAAAGTTTCACATCGAAAACATCATCAGGCAATTTTCATCAAAACCGAGTGTTGACCGAAGAGTGAAAAGATTCGAAAATTGTCATAAACACTTGTATTGAACTGTAAAATGCCCCAAATTTCCCAACAGCACAAACTGGCTGATTTTTGGCTTAACAGGAAGAAAATCCTACTGGAAACTTGAAAGTTTCTTCTGATGGCTATCATCAGGCAATTAAGAAAATAAATTCTCTTTTGGACAACTTGGAAAGGATCTAAACCGCGGTTGCTCGAGAAAGTCTTCTTCTAAGGACACTAAAGAAAAAAAGAGACGAATTTTTGCGTTAAAACTTTTAAAAGATTATTCATAAATCTTAAAAGTTTCAAATCGAAAACATCATCAGGCAATTTTCATCAAAACCGAGTACTGACCGAAGAGTGAAAAGATTCGAAAATTTTCATAAACACTTGTATTGAACTGTAAAATGCCCCAAATTTCCAAACAGCACAAACTGGCTGATTTTTGCCTTAGTAGGAAGAAAATCTTATTTGTAGCTTGAAAGTTTCTTCTGATGGCCATCATCAGGCAGTTAAGCAAAAATATTATTTTTTGGACAACTTGGAAACGATCTAAACCGCGGTTGCTCGAGAACGCCTTCTTCTAAGGACACTAAAATGCTCCAAATTACCAAACAGCATAAACCGGCTGATTTTTACCTTAGTAGAAAGAAAATCCTATTGGGAGCTTGAAAGTTTCTTCTGATGACCATTGTCAGGCAATTTAGAAAAATATTCTCTTTTGAACGACTTGGAAACGATCTAAACCGTGGTTTCTCGAGAACGCATTCTTCTAAGGACAATAAATACAAAATAGACGAAATTTTGCATTAAAACCTTTAACAGATTATTCATAAGTGTTGAAAGTTTCACGTCGACAACATCATCAGGCGATTTTCATCAAAAACTCCGTGTTGACCGAAGAGTAAAATAATTCGAAAATTTCCATCAACACCTGTATTGAACTGTAAAATGCTCTAAATTTCCAAACAGCACAAACTGGCTGATTTTTGCCTTAGTAGGAAGAAAATCTTATTGGGAGCTTGAAAGTTTCTTCTGATGGCCATCATCAGGCAATTTATAAAAAATATTCTCTTTTGAACGACTTGGAAACGATCTAAACCCTGGTTGCTCGAGAACGCATTCTTCTAAGGACACTAAAGACAAAAAGAGACGAATTTTTGCGTTAAAACCTTTAAAGGATTACTCACAAGTCTAGAAAGTTTCACATCGAAAACATCAACAGGCAATTTTTATCAAAACCTCGTGTTGACCGAAGAGTGAAAAGATTCGAAAATTTTCATAAACACCTGTATTGAACTGTAAAATGCTCCAAATTTCCAAACAGGATAAACCGGCTGATTTTTACCTTGGTAGGAAGAAAATCTTATTGGGAGCTTGAAAGTTTATTCTGATGGCCATCATCAGGCAATTAAGAAAAAATATTCTCTTTTGGACAACTTGGAAACGCTCTTAACCGCGGTTGCTCGAGAACGCATTCTTCTAAGGACACTAAAGACAAAAAAAGACCAATTTTTGCGTTAAAACCTTTAAAGAATTACTCATAAGTATAGAAAGTTTCACATCAAAAACATCATCAGGCAATTTTCATCAAAATCTCCTGCTAACCGAAATGTGGAAAAATTCGAAAATTTTCATAAACACCTGTATTGAACTGTAAAATGCTTCAAATTTCAAAACAGGATAAACTGGCTGATTTTTGGCTTAGCAGAAAGAAAATCCTTCTGGAAACTTGAAAGTTTCTTCTGATCGCCATTGTCAGGCAATTTAGAAAAATATTCTCTTTTGAACGACTTGGAAACGATCTAAGCCGCAGTTGCTCGAGAACGCCTTCTTCTAAGGACACTAAAGAAAAAAAGAGACGAATTTTTGAGTCAAAACATTTAAAAGATTATTCATAAATCTTAATAGTTTCACATCGAAAACATCATCAGGCAATTTTTATCAAAACCGAGTACTGACCGAAGAGTGAAAAGATTCGAAAATTGTCATAAACACTTGTATTGAACTGTAAAATGCCCCAAATTTCCAAACAGCACAAACTGGCTGATTTTTGGCTTAGCAGGAAGAAAATCCTACTGGAAACTTGAAAGTTTCTTCTGATGGTCATCATCAGGCAATTAAGAAAATATATTCTCTTTTGGACAACTTGGAAACGATCTAAACCGTGGTTGCTCGAGAACGCCTCCTTCTAAGGACACTAAAGACAAAAAGGGACGATTTTTTGAGTTAAAACCTTTAACAGATTATTGATCAATCTTGAAAATTTCACATCGAAAACATCAGCAGGCAATTTTCATCAAAACCTCGTGTTGACCGAAGAGTGAAAAGATTCGAAAATTTTCATAAACACTTGTATAGAACTGTAAAATGCTCCAAATTTCCAAACAGCATAAACTGGCTGATTTTTGCTTTAGTAGGAAGACAATCCTACTGGGAGCTTGAAAGTTTCTTCTGATGGCCATCATCGGGCAATTAAGAAAATATATTCTCGAATGAACGACTTGGAAAAATCTTAACGCGGTTGCTCGAGAACGCAATCTTCTAAGGATACTAAAGACAAAAAGAGACGAATTTTTGCGTTAAAACCTTTAATGGATTACTCATAAGTCTAGAAAGTTTCACATCGAAAACATCAGCAGGCAATTTTCATCAAAACCTCGTGTTGACCGAAGAGTGAAAAGATTCGAAAATTTTCATAAACACCTGTATTGAACAGTAAAATGCTCCAAATTTCCAAACAGCTTAAACTGGCCGATTTTTGCTTTAGCAGGAGGAAAATCCTACCGGGAGCTTGAAAGTKTCTTCTAATGGCCATCAWCAGGCAATTGAGGTAAAATATTCTCTTTTAGACGACTTGGAAACGATCTAAACCGCGGTTGTTSGAGAACRCATTCTTCTAAGGACACTAAAGACAAAAAGAGAGGAATTTTTGCGTTAAAACCTACAAAATATCATYCAGAGAAAAAAAAAGTTTTTTCACCTCRAAGACATCATCGGACGAAATTTATCAAAACCTCGTGTTGAATGAAGATATTCAAAAATGTTTATCAACCTTCTTATTGAACATGTAAAATGCTTAAAAAATAAACTGGCTGATTTTTGCCTGAAAATTAAAAACGTCTAACTCAAATACCGAAAGTTTCGTCTGAAAGCCATCATAAGCAATAAAAAAAATATTCTCCAATGAACGAGTTCTTCTTCACAAGACACGAAAGCCGACAAAATGCGAATTTTTGCATTAAAACATTTAAAATCTAATTCATAAACTTTGAAAGTTTCACCTCGACGACATCAGCAATCGATTTTCTTCAATATGTCGGGTTGACCGTAAAAATGCAGCTTCAAACTTAAAATTCCGACGTTAATATCCCAAGTTTGTCCTAAATTGACTTCGACGGCAAAACGTTCTAATCATTCTTGATACCGCAACTTCCCAGAATTGAGAATTTCCTATTTTGAACTGGAAATATTCACTTTCAACTTTTAGCTCTTACATTTTGTGCTTCCAACAACATGTTTTTTAACCAACTTTAGCCAAGGGAGATCCACTTTAAACTTTTAACTTTAAACTGGAAGTTTCTATTCTAACCGCAAAATTCTCTTTAAAAGCAAAAATGTTCTATTCTTATTGTATTCTTCAATTTTGATTCAGCTTCATTTGTTGACTTTAAATATAAAATGTGCGCACTCTATTATTGGAGCTTCCACTTCACAACATCACGAAACTCACACTTTTAACTAAAATAAATACATTTTAAAATTGGAGTTTCCACACTTTGGGCCAGAGTCGTTTGCAGTTTTGACTTCAAGTTTATTTTCCCAAATTCGCATTTAACTCTTTTAACGATGAAGTTCTTGCTCTGGTCTTCAATTGACCCGAGGTTTGAAAAATTGACTTCGAGTAGAGCATTTCTTGAACTTTCTGTTAACTTCCACTTCCCAGGGATGCAAAATTACAACTTTGAACTGGAAAATTCATTATTTAAATAGCAACTCCAACTCATATATTTTGTAATGTCGAGGTTGCGCTAATTTTTTCAACTTTCAGACTGTTATTTCTACTTTGGAGACGAAACTGCAATGTTTATGTGAAAGTCGAAGTTTTTACTTCAAAACATTCTTAAATCTGAAACTAAATTGGTTTCTTAATCACCAACTTTTTATTTCTATATTTCTTATGTTCGAAGTAGGCAACGTTTCCTCGCGTTTCCCGAATGGCAAACTCGATCTTCCCACTTCCATCTTGCAGTTTCAGTTCTGAGCTTTGGGCTTCAAACCGATACTTTCTTTTTTGGATTAAAGAGTTAAAATTTTGGGCGCCGATTACACTCACACGCTGAATTTTGATATTCAAAATATAAATTGGTCTACGTGTTAAGTAGAAGATTGAAAAATTATAAATAAATTTTAGTCAGCATTGAAAGACCAAAG
>NW_026017213.1:1953476-1960269 GCF_020466585.1 Dendroctonus ponderosae
TAAAAAACGCACTTAACGTTATTTGCCTGAACACCTTATTTTTTTAACACTGCGCATGATCACAATAACGTTTAGCGTTTAAGGCCAACGTAATTTTATGGGACCTAAAAACTCTCCATTCTCTAAAAGAGTGCTGGAGCAAGAAAAATGATTATCTGGAATCGTTTGCAGTAAAAGGCAAACAAATAAATGGATTTCAAATGGGTCGTCCTATTTATTTGGTTTAAATTCTGGAGTGCTTGTGTGATGCTGAAAAACTCGTGGAATTTTTCTTAAAGAATGTTGCCTACAAAGCATAATTTTGAAATATTTTTTTATCATAAAATTTTGAAAAAAAAATGAAATTCTCCAAAAAAATTTCGAATTTTTTTTCGTTCGGGTTTTGGACCGATTTTTTATCAAATCCCTGATGTTGTGTGGCCTGGTCATATAGATACTGAAAGTCCTTCTATCTCTGCTTGCGCACACTATCTGGAACCGTTTGCCAGGAAATTTCAATTGCGGGTCAAAAGGCGTCAAACTGACTAACTGCACTATTTTACCTCTAACTTTGATAGTTCGTTATACGAGGAAACAATTCTAAGACCATCTTAAAGTTTCGGCTCCTAATCCCCCCCGGTTCAAAATCCTCGGCTATTTTGTGACCATTTTTTTGGAGCAGAGACAAAAAACAGTACCTTCTCTAAAAATAAACCACTTCGTCATTAAACACTAAAGCGATTGTTTTGCCGAACCCTTCGGGCACTTAGAGCGCTTTTGAATCGGAAACAGTGTTGTGGCCGAAGGGCTCGGCACATCTTATTAAACTTATTAAACACTTTCTCTAATGCCGTCAGTATCGTTTGGAATTTTTGAACAGTTTATGAATATTTTGTACTCTTGGTTTCTCCCTGATGAGTGGCGTGGAATAATGACTAAAGAATATCTTCTCCAGGAGAAAGGGAATTCTCCTGGACCGGTTATCACATACGCAGTTACTATGAATTCAAATTTAAAATCAGAAACCTTCCTAGTTGAACAGGAAATTTTTTTGCTTTTTGGTTCATAGTTTTAAATCTCCATTTACTTAACGACATCAACCATTTATCTAGTTTATTAGCAGATATTAAAAATTTTATATTTTGGCAATGTAACGAGTCCACTCCTAAACAAACCCAAACATATAAACGCGGCATAAACGACATTTGTAACATTAGATAAAATAATGTGAGGAAAACAGCTAATCATGTCCACACTATCCCAAGAAAGATATCGATTAGGTCGATATAAAGATTCCATAATTATTTGGCATAAATTCTTGATATTCGATCTATGATATACTCGGGTTTGTTCTTTAACTTCCGATATGCGTTACACCGAGCGCTGGTCTAGTTTACGTGACGTCACAATCCAGCCCGTAGACCGGGTGATTATCGGGTGATATTTTGCTGCCATCGAATTTTTATTTGGCTCAATTGAGGCTTTAATTTGCATCCTTTTATAGGATCTGATGTCTTTATGAATGTTTTTGAGTACCTTCTTGTTAATTTTTGCATACTCGGAAGCCTTTTATGCTTACATTAAATCGATTAGTATAGATATTTAGTACGCCGATGGCTGGCGGGCAGGCGAGTTGATCGGCGGATTAATTCCACTGTTTGTAAATACATATATCGATCGCAAACAAGGCCGTTCGATAGAAATCCATGTTGCTTCCAAACAAATCGGAATTTATCAATCTTTGCCAGGGAAAATTCACACGCTCGTGGGCGCGTTCGAATAGGTAAACCCAAAAAACTTGCCAAAAGAAGAGTTTGTTCAACCAGCCGGCCGATTCTTCCGGACTGGGATTGTCGAACTTCTTCGTCGAATCCATTCCACGATCTCCCAACGGCCACTTTGCCCCGTTTATCTGGGGGAAAAAGTCACCACCGACTAAAATTCAAACATTTCCAATTTTTGCTGCTGATGATCTAAGGTTAGGAAACACGCATGTGGAACAGTTTAGACACGTCAAGGTTATGTTAATTAACGGTAACGATCACTCAGGGGAATCACTACTTTTGCCTCGACGGTGCACTTTAGTTCAACTGAATTGTTGCGAATTATTGAAACAACTGCGAAATTTACGCTGTTATCTATTTATACATAGTCCTTCCGTTGGATATCTGCTATGCTGATAATGCCAATTGCTTTGTTCAATTTGGCGACGAGCATTATTAAATTTAGGTTATTGGCAATTTTATAGATAATAGTTCATGGTCGTCGATTGTTGTGCAAGAATCAGTAAAAGACATGAATTTCGTTATTTTTTAGGGTTTTGCGTTTTTAGGTTAAACGCTTCCAGATATTAATTGAACTTGCCGCCATTACACCCAGCTGACAGCTGACAGCTGACAGTAGATTCCGTTAGGATTCGGCTCTATTGGGGTGGGGAGGAAACATTTAAACTTAAGTTTTCAGTTAAGCCAACTATTCAATTTACATTTTCCTACTTTTAAAGTCTTATGCTTCGCATTTGGGTTTCTTTTGATTCATTCACCGCCTGTATTACAAGCTCATGCCAAAAGTAGTTTTGTATGACCCTGTTTGTTGATGATGAATTTTAATGGCATTTTAAGCCAAATATTTTGCCCAATTTTTACGATATTTTGAAGGTTTATTGATATACTATCAAGCTGTGTGCGTTGGGGATTATTTGGATGATTATTGAGTTTGGCAAATTTTTATTTTTATCTAAATCCAGATTAGTCTGTCCTTTCTCAGCATCGGATTTAAATGGGAAACGTTTATTTTTCGTTGGCGTGATTTCACTTTTCATATGGGCAACATGTTCGGACCAGACTAAAAAGTAATCGATGTTAATTTCGATAAATTTGTAAGGGATTTGACAATTTTGATTCGATTTTAAGTCACTTTCTTTTAAGAGTAGTGCAGAAAGATTTTTATTTTTTGCGCATCTAATTCGAAGAACTCTTTTCGAAAGACACTTTTTAATTTTTGTGTATATTTGATGCATATGTATTTATCGAATTCCTTGTAAATAGTCAACCGATTAAAGTTTTTTCCCCAAAAGACGCTTTTTATCGAAAGAAGATGGTCTTGTTCCAACGTTAGACAGGCCTGCTCCAAGGTATTTAGTGGGAATTTTTGAAAAGCTTGCCACAAACGGTTGTTGTAAAATCGCTTAAAAAGTCCATTCAATTTCTTCGAAAAAATTACCAAAAATTAAAAAAAAATAATTCTTTCTCCCTTATCTTAACAGGGGGACAGACCTTTTGCCGGAACAAACAGC
The DNA here is from genome assembly GCF_020466585.1 of Dendroctonus ponderosae. NCBI lineage: Eukaryota > Metazoa > Arthropoda > Insecta > Coleoptera > Curculionidae > Dendroctonus > Dendroctonus ponderosae. Next base: position 1,956,751 of record NW_026017213.1, read on the forward strand.
TCACTTTTTAGACTGCTTAAATCAGTATTTAGTGAGGGTTCTGAGTGAAATTTTCAGAAGTTACAGTCTCTAGTGTTGTCTTTAATATGTTGAAGCATAAAGATGCTCTTTATGCTACATCAGAAGTTAGGGCATTTTAAAGTAGATCGTGCAGCTGCGCAACTTAATTTCAGATTTTGGTCGCTTTTTGCCATTTAATTTTTTTCTCCCAAACGAAACTTTCTATCAAGGAAAAGGTTTCTTGGTAAAATATCAGGCAGGAGCCAAAGTACCTAGCGGACAAATTTCAAGAGTTTTCATTCAATCGGTTTTGAGAAAATGCCCAAAATATCTACTGAAAGGTCTCTTCCTTCTTCTTCCCTTCCCTCATCCGGAGCGCTCTCTGTGAAACAAACCGACCCACTCTGGCACGTATTTTGTCCATATGAAATGCCCTGAAAAAAAAATTCGAGAGAAAACTCTGTTTTTACAGCCACAATTAAGCAAGTCAAAGCACTGAAACCGCCTAAAGCATTGATAATTTCGGGTTATTTTCACGTTTTGTGTCTCCTATCGAAAGAAGAGGTGCTCTGGTTCAAATGTTAGGGCTGCCCCTGGTAGGTATTTGGTAAGGATTGTTGAAAAGCTTCCGATATATGAGTTTTGACAAATAGTCCTAAAAGCCCATTAAATTTTCGTTAAAGCTTGCAATGAATGGATTTCAAAAAAATTAGCCAAAAACCTATAAAAAGTTTTTTTTTACCTAAACAGAGGTACCTACTTTTACCTACTTTTTCTTCCCGGAACAAACCAGCCCACTTTTGCAAACATTTTGTTCACATGGAACACTTTGGCACGAATTTATTTTTTAAAGTAGTTAGAACGCTTTTAACAACATTTACAAAGTTCTCTAACATCAACATTTTTAGCGCGATCTGAATGAAATTCTCCAAGCAGTCTACAGACTGGGGTATTTTCTATGGAGGAAATGGAAGGAAGGAAATTTTTGTCAAACAAACCAGCCCAGTTTGCAGGTGTTTTGTCTATATCGATTTTTTTGTAAAGAAACGTTTTGTTTTTAGAGCAAAAAATTCCTCGTGCCCTAAAAGTTTGAGAATTTCGTTCGAGTTTCACATTTTATTTTTGTACTGGAAAAAGGTGCTCTTGATGATCGTTTCAGGCCGGACACTTTGTCCGTCCTGCACCCAATAGATTTCTTCGCACGAGCTTGTGGTGAATAAGATTTAAAAAGTGCCCAAAAAGCTTGTAGGTAAAAAGTTTTCATTCATTCTACCATGCCTTAACGGGGGCAACTTACTGTGTATCAAACCAACACACTTGGGTACGAATTTTGCTGACATGGAACGGCAAGTAAAGAAAAAATGTTTTTTTTCACGAATTTATTTTTTTTTAAGTTAGAACGCTTCAAATGAGAGCGTGCAGTGGTACGGAAACGGTCCAATTTTAGCCCAACATTTATGAAGCTCCGTAAAATCGCATTAAAATAAATTTTATTCGCGATTTAAATAAAATTCTCAAAAGCTCCAGAGTCAAGTGTCTTCTATGGTCTGCGAAAATGTCAAGAAGTAGCATGCGTGAGTATAGAAGTTAAGACACTAAAGAGGAACGTGCAATTGTGCCGAATCGACCAACTTTAGCACAATTATGAAATTTGCTAAAATCAGGATTCTGGGCACGATCTCAACAAAAATCACGGACGATTGCAAACTCAAGTTCTTTTTGTTGTTGCAAAGATTACACGTTGTTATGCACCATAGATTAGATGCAATACAAAAGAAAAAATAAGTTAGGACACTTTAAAAGACAGCTTGCAGTTGTGCGGAAACGACCATCTTTAGCTCAACAGTTATCAAGTCTGCTAAAATCAGCATTTAGAGCGCTTTCTCGAATAACATTTTTGAAGTTGCGGAATTAAGTATTTTTTATGGACAGTGAAAATTTCAAAAGGTTCCTGAAGCTTGATTAGAAGTTAGGACACTTTAACGAGAGCGTTCAACTGCCCGGAAACAACCATCTTAAGTCCAAAGTTATGAAGTTTGCTAAAGTCTGGATTTAGCACGCGATCTGAATGGCATACTAGGAAGTTGCAAAATTAGGTATTTTCTATCGACAGTGAAAATTTCAAAAAGTTTCTACCACTCGCTTAGAAGTTAGCACGTTAACGGAGGGTGCATTTGTGCGGAGACCATCATATTCGGCTCAATGCTTATGAAGTTCGCTAAGTCAGGATTTAGCACCCAATCTGAATGATATTTACGGAAGTTCCAGAATCAGGTATTTTCTATGCACAGTGAGAAACTCAAGAGTTTTTTGGTGCTCGTTTCAAAGTTAGAAGACTTTATAGAAGAGCGTGCAGTTGTGCAGAAACGGCCAACTTTAACTTAACAGTTATGAAGTCCTCTAATGTCAGGATTTAAATCGCTATCTCGAATTACAATCTTGTAAGTTAGAGAATCAAGTATTTTCTATGGACACTGAAATTTTCAAGAACTTCCTGATGGTCCGTTAAAAGTTAGGTCACTTTAAACAGATCGTACCATCTTCAGCTCAATAGTTATGAAGTCCGCTGAAGTCAAAATTTAAAACGCGATCTCAATAATATTTTCAACAGTGGCAGAATGAAGTGTCTTCTATGGTCTGTGAAAATTTCAAGGAGTTTGCAATGCTCAGTTTGTAGTTACGTTACTTTAAAACAGAGCGTGCAGTTATGAGGACACGGCCATCTTTAGCGCAAAGTTATGAAGTTTGCTTAAGTCAGGATTTAGCACGCAATCTGAATGGTATTTCTGGAAGTTGCTTAATCAGGAATTTTCTATAGATAGTGAAAATTTCAAGAATTGCCTGATTCTCTCTTGGAAGTTAGGGCATTTTCAAAAGAGCGTGAAGTTGCGCGGAAACTACCATCTTCAGCTCAATAGCTATGAAGTCCGCTGAAGTCAGAACTTAGAGCGCGATCTCAGTAATATTTTAACAGTGGCAGAATGAAGTATCTTCTATAGTCTGTGAAAGTTTCGAGAAGTTTCCAATGCTCATTTAGAAGTTAAGTCACTTTAAAAAAAAGCGTTATTTAGTGCGGAAACAGACAACTTTAACCCAACAGTTATGAAGTCCGCTAAAGCGCAACCGCAAGTCAAGGCCTAACTGCTCTGACGTCACGAGTGTGCCAAGCCGATAAGATACCACACAACTAGAGTAGGCCGGTTCTCACTCACTCTCACAGCGAAATGGTCCTCGTGACGTCAGAGCAGTGAGGCCTTGACTTGCCGGCTAAAGGATTTAGCACGCGATCTCAATAACATTTTTTGAAGCTGCAGAATAAAATATTTTCTATGCACGGTCAAAATCTCAAGAAGTTTCCGATATTCGATTGAAAGTTAGGATACTTTAAAGAAGAGTAGTGGCGCGGAAGCGGTTATCTTTAGCTCAATATTTATGAAGACCGCAGAAGTCCGAATTTACCACGCGACCTCAATTACATTTCACTCAGAATTTAGTTCGTGATCTGAGTGAAATTCTCGA
>NW_026017213.1:1960369-1967182 GCF_020466585.1 Dendroctonus ponderosae
TTTTGCAACTTTCGAGAATTTCACTCAAATCACGAACTAAATTCTGAGTGAAATATAATTGAGGTCGCGTGGTAAATTCGGACTTCTGCGGTCTTCATAAATATTGAGCTAAAGATAACCGCTTCCGGGCCACTACTCTTCTTTAAAGTATCCTAACTTTCAATCGAATATCGGAAACTTCTTGAGATTTTGACCGTGCATAGAAAATATCTTATTCTGCAGCTTCAAAAAATGTTATTGAGATCGCGTGCTAAATCCTTTAGCCGACACCACCGCAAGTCAAGGCCTCACTGCTCTGACGTCACGCGGACCATTTCGCTGTGAGAGTGAGTGAGAACCGGCCTACTCTAGTTGTGTGGTATCTTACCGGCTTGGCACACTCGTGACGTCAGAGCAGTTGGGCCTTGATTTGCGGTTGCGCTTTAGCGGACTTCATAACTGTTGGGTTAAAGTTGTCTGTTTCCGCACAAAATAACGCTTTTTTTTTAAGCGACTTAACTTCTAAATGAGCATTGGAAACTTCTCGAAACTTTCACAGACCATAGAAGATACTTCATTCTGCCACTCTTGAAAATATTACTGAGATCGCGCTCTAAATTCTGCCTTCAGCGGACTTCGTGGCTATTGAGCTGAAGATGGTAGTTTCCGCGCAACTTCACGCTCTTTTGAAAATGCCCTAACTTCCAAAAGAGAATCAGGCAATTCTTGAAATTTTCACTATCTATAGAAAATTCCTGATTAAGCAACTTCCAGAAATACCATTCAGATTGCGTGCTAAATCCTGACTTAAGCAAACTTCATAACTTTGCGCTAAAGATGGCCGTGTCCTCATAACTGCACGCTCTGTTTTAAAGTAACGTAACTACAAACTGAGCATTGCAAACTCCTTGAAATTTTCACAGACCATAGAAGACACTTCATTCTGCCACTGTTGAAAATATTATTGAGATCGCGTTTTAAATTTTGACTTCAGCGGACTTCATAACTATTGAGCTGAAGATGGTACGATCTGTTTAAAGTGACCTAACTTTTAACGGACCATCAGGAAGTTCTTGAAAATTTCAGTGTCCATAGAAAATACTTGATTCTCTAACTTACAAGATTGTAATTCGAGATAGCGATTTAAATCCTGACATTAGAGGACTTCATAACTGTTAAGTTAAAGTTGGCCGTTTCTGCACAACTGCACGCTCTTCTATAAAGTCTTCTAACTTTGAAACGAGCACCAAAAAACTCTTGAGTTTCTCACTGTGCATAGAAAATACCTGATTCTGGAACTTCCGTAAATATCATTCAGATTGGGTGCTAAATCCTGACTTAGCGAACTTCATAAGCATTGAGCCGAATATGATGGTCTCCGCACAAATGCACCCTCCGTTAACGTGCTAACTTCTAAGCGAGTGGTAGAAACTTTTTGAAATTTTCACTGTCGATAGAAAATACCTAATTTTGCAACTTCCTAGTATGCCATTCAGATCGCGTGCTAAATCCAGACTTTAGCAAACTTCATAACTTTGGACTTAAGATGGTTGTTTCCGGGCAGTTGAACGCTCTCGTTAAAGTGTCCTAACTTCTAATCAAGCTTCAGGAACCTTTTGAAATTTTCACTGTCCATAAAAAATACTTAATTCCGCAACTTCAAAAATGTTATTCGAGAAAGCGCTCTAAATGCTGATTTTAGCAGACTTGATAACTGTTGAGCTAAAGATGGTCGTTTCCGCACAACTGCAAGCTGTCTTTTAAAGTGTCCTAACTTATTTTTTCTTTTGTATTGCATCTAATCTATGGTGCATAACAACGTGTAATCTTTGCAACAACAAAAAGAACTTGAGTTTGCAATCGTCCGTGATTTTTGTTGAGATCGTGCCCAGAATCCTGATTTTAGCAAATTTCATAATTGTGCTAAAGTTGGTCGATTCGGCACAATTGCACGTTCCTCTTTAGTGTCTTAACTTCTATACTCACGCATGCTACTTCTTGACATTTTCGCAGACCATAGAAGACACTTGACTCTGGAGCTTTTGAGAATTTTATTTAAATCGCGAATAAAATTTATTTTAATGCGATTTTACGGAGCTTCATAAATGTTGGGCTAAAATTGGACCGTTTCCGTACCACTGCACGCTCTCATTTGAAGCGTTCTAACTTAAAAAAAAATAAATTCGTGAAAAAAAACATTTTTTCTTTACTTGCCGTTCCATGTCAGCAAAATTCGTACCCAAGTGTGTTGGTTTGATACACAGTAAGTTGCCCCCGTTAAGGCATGGTAGAATGAATGAAAACTTTTTACCTACAAGCTTTTTGGGCACTTTTTAAATCTTATTCACCACAAGCTCGTGCGAAGAAATCTATTGGGTGCAGGACGGACAAAGTGTCCGGCCTGAAACGATCATCAAGAGCACCTTTTTCCAGTACAAAAATAAAATGTGAAACTCGAACGAAATTCTCAAACTTTTAGGGCACGAGGAATTTTTTGCTCTAAAAACAAAACGTTTCTTTACAAAAAAATCGATATAGACAAAACACCTGCAAACTGGGCTGGTTTGTTTGACAAAAATTTCCTTCCTTCCATTTCCTCCATAGAAAATACCCCAGTCTGTAGACTGCTTGGAGAATTTCATTCAGATCGCGCTAAAAATGTTGATGTTAGAGAACTTTGTAAATGTTGTTAAAAGCGTTCTAACTACTTTAAAAAATAAATTCGTGCCAAAGTGTTCCATGTGAACAAAATGTTTGCAAAAGTGGGCTGGTTTGTTCCGGGAAGAAAAAGTAGGTAAAAGTAGGTACCTCTGTTTAGGTAAAAAAAAACTTTTTATAGGTTTTTGGCTAATTTTTTTGAAATCCATTCATTGCAAGCTTTAACGAAAATTTAATGGGCTTTTAGGACTATTTGTCAAAACTCATATATCGGAAGCTTTTCAACAATCCTTACCAAATACCTACCAGGGGCAGCCCTAACATTTGAACCAGAGCACCTCTTCTTTCGATAGGAGACACAAAACGTGAAAATAACCCGAAATTATCAATGCTTTAGGCGGTTTCAGTGCTTTGACTTGCTTAATTGTGGCTGTAAAAACAGAGTTTTCTCTCGAATTTTTTTTTCAGGGCATTTCATATGGACAAAATACGTGCCAGAGTGGGTCGGTTTGTTTCACAGAGAGCGCTCCGGATGAGGGAAGGGAAGAAGAAGGAAGAGACCTTTCAGTAGATATTTTGGGCATTTTCTCAAAACCGATTGAATGAAAACTCTTGAAATTTGTCCGCTAGGTACTTTGGCTCCTGCCTGATATTTTACCAAGAAACCTTTTCCTTGATAGAAAGTTTCGTTTGGGAGAAAAAAATTAAATGGCAAAAAGCGACCAAAATCTGAAATTAAGTTGCGCAGCTGCACGATCTACTTTAAAATGCCCTAACTTCTGATGTAGCATAAAGAGCATCTTTATGCTTCAACATATTAAAGACAACACTAGAGACTGTAACTTCTGAAAATTTCACTCAGAACCCTCACTAAATACTGATTTAAGCAGTCTAAAAAGTGAGCTGTTTGTTCCGGCAAAAGGTCTGTCCCCCTGTTAAGATAAGGGAGAAAGAATTATTTTTTTTTAATTTTTGGTAATTTTTTCGAAGAAATTGAATGGACTTTTTAAGCGATTTTACAACAACCGTTTGTGGCAAGCTTTTCAAAAATTCCCACTAAATACCTTGGAGCAGGCCTGTCTAACGTTGGAACAAGACCATCTTCTTTCGATAAAAAGCGTCTTTTGGGGAAAAAACTTTAATCGGTTGACTATTTACAAGGAATTCGATAAATACATATGCATCAAATATACACAAAAATTAAAAAGTGTCTTTCGAAAAGAGTTCTTCGAATTAGATGCGCAAAAAATAAAAATCTTTCTGCACTACTCTTAAAAGAAAGTGACTTAAAATCGAATCAAAATTGTCAAATCCCTTACAAATTTATCGAAATTAACATCGATTACTTTTTAGTCTGGTCCGAACATGTTGCCCATATGAAAAGTGAAATCACGCCAACGAAAAATAAACGTTTCCCATTTAAATCCGATGCTGAGAAAGGACAGACTAATCTGGATTTAGATAAAAATAAAAATTTGCCAAACTCAATAATCATCCAAATAATCCCCAACGCACACAGCTTGATAGTATATCAATAAACCTTCAAAATATCGTAAAAATTGGGCAAAATATTTGGCTTAAAATGCCATTAAAATTCATCATCAACAAACAGGGTCATACAAAACTACTTTTGGCATGAGCTTGTAATACAGGCGGTGAATGAATCAAAAGAAACCCAAATGCGAAGCATAAGACTTTAAAAGTAGGAAAATGTAAATTGAATAGTTGGCTTAACTGAAAACTTAAGTTTAAATGTTTCCTCCCCACCCCAATAGAGCCGAATCCTAACGGAATCTACTGTCAGCTGTCAGCTGTCAGCTGGGTGTAATGGCGGCAAGTTCAATTAATATCTGGAAGCGTTTAACCTAAAAACGCAAAACCCTAAAAAATAACGAAATTCATGTCTTTTACTGATTCTTGCACAACAATCGACGACCATGAACTATTATCTATAAAATTGCCAATAACCTAAATTTAATAATGCTCGTCGCCAAATTGAACAAAGCAATTGGCATTATCAGCATAGCAGATATCCAACGGAAGGACTATGTATAAATAGATAACAGCGTAAATTTCGCAGTTGTTTCAATAATTCGCAACAATTCAGTTGAACTAAAGTGCACCGTCGAGGCAAAAGTAGTGATTCCCCTGAGTGATCGTTACCGTTAATTAACATAACCTTGACGTGTCTAAACTGTTCCACATGCGTGTTTCCTAACCTTAGATCATCAGCAGCAAAAATTGGAAATGTTTGAATTTTAGTCGGTGGTGACTTTTTCCCCCAGATAAACGGGGCAAAGTGGCCGTTGGGAGATCGTGGAATGGATTCGACGAAGAAGTTCGACAATCCCAGTCCGGAAGAATCGGCCGGCTGGTTGAACAAACTCTTCTTTTGGCAAGTTTTTTGGGTTTACCTATTCGAACGCGCCCACGAGCGTGTGAATTTTCCCTGGCAAAGATTGATAAATTCCGATTTGTTTGGAAGCAACATGGATTTCTATCGAACGGCCTTGTTTGCGATCGATATATGTATTTACAAACAGTGGAATTAATCCGCCGATCAACTCGCCTGCCCGCCAGCCATCGGCGTACTAAATATCTATACTAATCGATTTAATGTAAGCATAAAAGGCTTCCGAGTATGCAAAAATTAACAAGAAGGTACTCAAAAACATTCATAAAGACATCAGATCCTATAAAAGGATGCAAATTAAAGCCTCAATTGAGCCAAATAAAAATTCGATGGCAGCAAAATATCACCCGATAATCACCCGGTCTACGGGCTGGATTGTGACGTCACGTAAACTAGACCAGCGCTCGGTGTAACGCATATCGGAAGTTAAAGAACAAACCCGAGTATATCATAGATCGAATATCAAGAATTTATGCCAAATAATTATGGAATCTTTATATCGACCTAATCGATATCTTTCTTGGGATAGTGTGGACATGATTAGCTGTTTTCCTCACATTATTTTATCTAATGTTACAAATGTCGTTTATGCCGCGTTTATATGTTTGGGTTTGTTTAGGAGTGGACTCGTTACATTGCCAAAATATAAAATTTTTAATATCTGCTAATAAACTAGATAAATGGTTGATGTCGTTAAGTAAATGGAGATTTAAAACTATGAACCAAAAAGCAAAAAAATTTCCTGTTCAACTAGGAAGGTTTCTGATTTTAAATTTGAATTCATAGTAACTGCGTATGTGATAACCGGTCCAGGAGAATTCCCTTTCTCCTGGAGAAGATATTCTTTAGTCATTATTCCACGCCACTCATCAGGGAGAAACCAAGAGTACAAAATATTCATAAACTGTTCAAAAATTCCAAACGATACTGACGGCATTAGAGAAAGTGTTTAATAAGTTTAATAAGATGTGCCGAGCCCTTCGGCCACAACACTGTTTCCGATTCAAAAGCGCTCTAAGTGCCCGAAGGGTTCGGCAAAACAATCGCTTTAGTGTTTAATGACGAAGTGGTTTATTTTTAGAGAAGGTACTGTTTTTTGTCTCTGCTCCAAAAAAATGGTCACAAAATAGCCGAGGATTTTGAACCGGGGGGGATTAGGAGCCGAAACTTTAAGATGGTCTTAGAATTGTTTCCTCGTATAACGAACTATCAAAGTTAGAGGTAAAATAGTGCAGTTAGTCAGTTTGACGCCTTTTGACCCGCAATTGAAATTTCCTGGCAAACGGTTCCAGATAGTGTGCGCAAGCAGAGATAGAAGGACTTTCAGTATCTATATGACCAGGCCACACAACATCAGGGATTTGATAAAAAATCGGTCCAAAACCCGAACGAAAAAAAATTCGAAATTTTTTTGGAGAATTTCATTTTTTTTTCAAAATTTTATGATAAAAAAATATTTCAAAATTATGCTTTGTAGGCAACATTCTTTAAGAAAAATTCCACGAGTTTTTCAGCATCACACAAGCACTCCAGAATTTAAACCAAATAAATAGGACGACCCATTTGAAATCCATTTATTTGTTTGCCTTTTACTGCAAACGATTCCAGATAATCATTTTTCTTGCTCCAGCACTCTTTTAGAGAATGGAGAGTTTTTAGGTCCCATAAAATTACGTTGGCCTTAAACGCTAAACGTTATTGTGATCATGCGCAGTGTTAAAAAAATAAGGTGTTCAGGCAAATAACGTTAAGTGCGTTTTTTA
>NW_026017213.1:1967282-1973567 GCF_020466585.1 Dendroctonus ponderosae
CGCTTTCCTTAAAAAATCGCAATTTTCAATCGCGATCAAGTAGAAACTTGAAATTTGCAGGATCCATACAAATAATTTCAATCTTTACGCCCTGAAAATTTCAGTGAAATCGCGCAAAGTTCGCATGTTTTCTATCGAAGTCAATTCTGGCTTAAAATGGCAAATTTAACACATTTACACGCTTTCCTTAAAAAAATTAAAAAATCGCCATTTTCAATCGCGACAACGTAGAAACTTGAAATTTGCAGGATCCATAAAACTAAGTTCAATCTTTACGCCCGCAATCGCGCAAAGTGAGGAAGTTTTATATCGAAGTCAATTCTGGCTTAAACTTGCAAATTTAACACATGTACACGCTTTCCTTAAAAAAATCGCCATTTTCAATGGCGACCACTTAGAAACTTGAAATTTGCAGGCTTTATAAAAATAATTTGAATCTTTCCGCCCTCAAAATTGCAGTAAAATCGCGCAAAGTCCGGATGTTTTCTATCGAAGTCAATTATAGCTTAAAATGGCAAATTTAACACATTTACACGCTTTACTTAAAAAAAATCGCAATTTTCAATCCCGATCAAGTATAAACTTGAAATTTGCAGGATCCATAACAATAAGTTGAGTATTTACGCCCTGAAAATTTCAGTCAAATCGCGCAAAGTCCGGATGTTTTCTAGCGAAGTCAATTCTGGCTTAAAATTCCTTAAAAAAATTGCAATTTTCAATCGAGATTCAGTAGAAACTTGAAATGTATTGCGGATTATTTAACTCAAGGCGAATAAGATTTCGCATCATGAATTGCCAAAAACCTTCTTGGATTATCGTACCTTTCTAAAATGTCTCCTAATGGTTGGGACAGATCGCTTTTGGTTGTGTTGTAGATGTCTTGGACTTGCAAGTCCTTTTGGTAGCCGAGTTTCAAAAATGGCAGGACCCAACTAGAAGAATATTAAACTTAGAAATTAGAAACTTGAAGTCCGTCAAATTTCATTAAAATCTCACGAAATACCGATGTTTGCCAACCAAGTTAATTTTTTGTTGAACTTTACATACTTACACCCTTTCCATTAAAAAATCCATATTCAAAGGCGATAAAATATGGGCTCAAAATTCACCATCACATATATAAATCATACACATACTTAAATCTTTAAGCCAGCGAAATTTCATTAAAATCCGACGTTTGCTATCTAACTCAATTCGTAATTAAAATGACCAACTTTACATATTTACACGATTTTCTTTAAAAAATCGTAACTCTCAACTTCCATTCAATATAAACTCGAAACTTTCACTACTCATAGAACTGACGTGTCTTTAAGCAATTCTAATTTCATTGCAATCGCGTGAAATTTGGATGTTTGCCAACCAAATCAATTCTGGCTTAAAATGGCCAATTTCACACTTACACGCTCTCCTTTAAAAAATGGTAACTTCCGATCGAGATCAAGTAGAAAGTTGATTTTTTTACGATCTGTAGAAGAGATCTGAGTGAGTGTTTTGGTACTATAAACTTCATTGAAACCGGGCTAAATCTCGCTTTTTGCTAAATAAGTTGACTCTGGCTACAAATAACCAATTTTCCACACTTGTCACACTTACAGGGTTGTTTTTTAAAAATGGAAACTTTCAATCGGGATCGAGTGGAAACTTAAAGATTCCTCGATCTGTGGAAGAAATTTATATCTTTAAGCCCTAGAAATTTCATCGAAATTGCTCAAAATACGGCCTTTTGTTAATGCAGCATACTGAAGTAAAATCGAGAAAAGGAAAATGGAACGAAACAAAACTGATCAGTTTTTCGCGCTTTTAGGCGTTGCGAAAAATAGTTTTATCTTGATGGTTCATGGCTCGACGCAGCACCGCTCTGAAGATGCAAGTCACTCGTGCTTGTGAAACGTCAGAAATAAATTATTTTGCACGACGGCTTAAAGGCCTGAAAAGCTCACTAGTTTCAAAAAATAACTCCGAACAACTTTTCATCAAAAGCAAGTTTTTAAAAGAGTCAGTTACCAAATGCTACACCAGCAAGGGATAAATAATGCTAAAAAACGACGCTTGAGATCGCACGCTTAGAAAGGCTAACGACAAAAAAGAATAAAGCAGAGATTAATCAGAAAGAGATGAAAATTGGACGTTGCAGAACGACTTGAGAAAAATAAGCAAAAACTCTCCTTCTTAAGAGATGAGTGGAATCATGAACATCAACATCTCAAAAGAGCTGATATCTAAAGAAAAAGGAAAAGGGCGAAAACGAAATTGAAAAACAGGTGGACAAAAAGGCGGAAAAAATATTGCGTGATAATCAGATTATTAATTTAACAAAAAACGTCCAAGTCCAGAGAAAACGCTTCGCCAATAAATAAAAATTATTACAATAAAACAGTGTTTAAGTGTTAAAATGAGAAAATCATTGTTTAGATAATAAAACCGATTTCAAAAGAAAACATCGGCATTTCTGGTTGGCTAAAACTCAGGAAGAATCACACGCTGTTGGGTGCGTCCGAATGGTTAAACCCGGAAAACTTGCCAAAAGAAGAGTTTGTTCAGCCAGCTGGCCGATTCTTCCGGACTGGGATTGTAGAACTTCTTCGTCGAATCCATGCGGCCACTTTGTCCTTTTTATTTGCGCAAAAAAACACCACCGACTGAAAATCAAGCATTTTCAATTTTTGCTGCAGCGAATCTAAGGGCGCGTCCAGACCTGAGCCTGAGCCGCGGCAAATTCCTTTGATGTTTCATCAAAACACCGACAGATGACCCATTTTCTGTCGGTCTTTTGCAGGAATTTGCCGCGGCTTAAGCGCGGCTTTTTTTGTTTTCTGAAACACGCAGGTGAATGACCACTCAGAGGCTTGACCACTGTTGGCTGGACGGTACACTTTCGCTTAACTGAAATGTTCAGAAGCAACTGCAAAATTCACGTGGTTGGTCGAGGTTGCAATTTAGATATCCATTTACACATCGTCATTCGCTTGGATATCTGCTGTGCTGATAATGTCTGTTGATTTGGGAAATCTGGCGGCTCGAGCATTATTCAATTTAGCTTTTTTCGAATTTGATTGATAAGAAATCAGGGTCGTCGCTTATTGTGTAATAATTAATAGAAGACGTAATGTTCCATATCTTTGAGGGCTTGTTTTTGGGTGAAGACGTTTCCAGATTTTTCCGGATTTTATTTGAATTTGCCGCCATTACACTCAGCTGACAGCTGACAGTAGATTCCGTTAGGTTTCGGATCTATTAGGACGGGAGAAGCCTTTTAAATTACAGTTAAACCATTTATTCCATTTACCTTTTCTTACATTTAAAGCAAAGTCCTGTTTTTTATTAACATTTGGGTGTCTTTGACTCACTGACCGACTGTTCTACAAGCTTTTTTCAAAAGTGGTTTTGTATGACACTGTTTGATGATGATGACTTTTTAATGGCGTTTTAAGGCCGATTTTCCCCAAGCGATCTTAACCCAGTTTAACGCCTGAAACTCAGTTTGACACTATATACTAACGTATATAGTTCAATAATGTATATGGTTGTATATAACAGATAGACTGGCCCACGGCAATAAACAGAAGGGGCTAATTGTAGCTCCCTTGGAATACAACGTTGCCAGTATCTAATGTTATGTCATTGTATCGTGTCAAGTGTCAAATCTTAAAAAGTTGAGGTTAGAACTGTTAAAAGTGGGAAGTGAAGTGGTTTGGTTTATGTCTGACCACGCTTTGACTTGATTGTGTCGAAGTAGTATCAGTGTTCTGTCGTAATAACGTACAAATAATAACTTTTATAGCATTAGTTATGTCTATTTCCAATGTTTGCAGTATTTGTCAAAAAAGCTTTTCAACACAGGGAAATCTCAAAAACATTATCGTACAAATCATGGTACCCCAGTGAATACTCTCCATGGTACCCCAGTGAATAAACTAAAATTGTGTTTGATTTTATTTATAATTGTTACTTATACAGGGTGTTCCGTAAATATGTTAAAATATTTTAGCAGCGTGTTCTCCTAGTCATTTTTTTAGAGGGGGGTCTTTTTAATTTGAGGTCTCATTTTTTAGGTATTTGATCTCCAAAATGGCGGAAAATATTCGTTTTTGTTGTTTTTCTTTAAAACGGTTAAACATTGGGAACTTAAATTTTGGTACACATTATATGATAATTCAAGGCCATTCTATGGTAGTGTTTTGTAGTTCAGTTTACTTTTATACAGGGTGGAAATGTGGAACTCCTACTTTTGCCCTGTTCAGAACTTTTTTGTGTGCACTTAAACTTTTATCAACATAATTTTTTTAATTACTACAAGTTATTTATCAATTTTTTATCTCTTATTGTTTCTTCTTAAGGGCACTAGTTTGCCCGCAAAAAAATTAAATCGTTTCGGCTTAATGAAAACTTTCCAGGCCGTTGGATTGCTAGAGGTCAAGAAGCTCCTATAAACTCACCTCCTAGATCTCCCGATTTAAACGCGCTTGATTTTTACTTCTGGGACCATTTAAAAAGTACGGTATATTCACCAGAAGTGAATACAATCGAAGAACTTTAGGAAATTATTTTTTATATTTCTAACGAAATAAGAACTTCAGTGCAAACTTTACGGTCTGAAAATTTGAATTTCATTAAAAGACTGATGAAGTTAACATTAGAATGGTTATTTAAATTTAATTGTGTGTGTTTATATCGTTGCGCATATTGTTACCATGTTATTATTTAAGTAAAATTTATTCAAACTATAATGTATTTTATTTTAATTAATTTTTTAAAAATTCTGTCAACATTAGAAATCTTAAACTAATTTTTGGTAGACATTTTATATCGGAAATAATTTATTTTATCGATATCTTAAGAGGCTAGAAAGAGAGAACCGAGAGAAAGATGGAGCTAGGTGTGGCAGAAACCCAGTACCTAGACTCTTGTAAACATACAGAGAAAGGGTACAAAGTTAATGATAATGCTTTTAAATTTCCTTTATTTATAAATAAGTGAAGGAGTAAATAAATTAAATAATTAATAAAGGACTATTTACTTATTTTTTCTCCAAATACATTAAAAATTCGACATGGTGATAAAACACTTAAATTTGAAAAGCAGGTTTTAAGGCACTATAATTATTGACAAATAGAACAGGTTTTATTGACAAAAAAAATTGATGGGAAAAATATATATTTTTACACATTAAAAATAACATGTTTAATGCGTTTGTAGAAAGATCATTGTATGACATAGAATTGGATAAAAATTCAAAAAACAAACTATTGGTGACTAAAAATTGTGTTAGTTTCTGTCTATGCTATTACTTATTTCATTGTTTCTTGCATTAATATGATGAATTCTTATTGTGAAATAGTGTTTTAATATTAGTTAATCGTATTAACTATAAAATATGACCATCTAAAGGATCTTGCTCGAAGCACTGTTCTGGCAAAGATGTAGATAACTCTTCTATATTTAGTTGTCTGTTAGATAGTCAAGTAGATTAATTTTAAAATTACGTTAGACGTAACATTTTGATGCGTTCGTATTATGCTCTYAGCAACACGGCAAATCTTTASTAATTCCYTAGAAGGYTTGCAASTCCCTCCTCTTAGGCCCGTTTGCACCGTTGAAAATAAGCWTGSSTTTGCCATTAAGCTCMGCTTTAWAATAAAATTGGTTTGCACCACATTATACACCAGGCTGCCAGCATTCAAAGCTCAGCTTAAATTAAGCCGTCAACTTTGGTGGCTTATGGTGTTAAGCCGTAAATTCTAACCCTCGTTTTCCTTCCTCCTRCATGTGGCGATAGTTAACAAAATTGAAAATTAACAAAATAACGATAACAAACAAAAAACAGAAACAATGGATATCGAAACTTGTTTTGACAYCCATTGTTGAAGACGATCTAGATATCTTGGAGATAATCGAATTTGGATTTCCAAAGACGATATATAACAGAAATAATCCATTGGAGGACTTGGAGGAACTAACTTTTTAMAAAATATTTGGGTTCTACAAAAKCACCACAGATATAAATGAATTGGATTATTTAAYTGATATTGCTCARTTGCAAAATAAAACCATAAATAAYCTTCAAAATCACCGCAACAGTACACTACAACAATTCATTAATTATTTCGAAAATTTGCGTTAAMATTTTAGTYTAYCAGTACAAAATAAAATTTCAATAYCTATRTAAAATTCTTTAATAAAAAATKSTTAAAAAACAGATGTATTTAAAATATGAACGTTGGGTTGGAAAACACTCTAAACGCAAGGTTCCTAAATTGTACAATTTAGGAATCTTGTCTTAAA
>NW_026017213.1:1973667-1979957 GCF_020466585.1 Dendroctonus ponderosae
TTTAAGACAAGATTCCTAAATTGTACAATTTAGGAACCTTGCGTTTAGAGTGTTTTCCAACCCAACGTTCATATTTTAAATACATCTGTTTTTTAASMATTTTTTATTAAAGAATTTTAYATAGRTATTGAAATTTTATTTTGTACTGRTARACTAAAATKTTAACGCAAATTTTCGAAATAATTAATGAATTGTTGTAGTGTACTGTTGCGGTGATTTTGAAGRTTATTTATGGTTTTATTTTGCAAYTGAGCAATATCARTTAAATAATCCAATTCATTTATATCTGTGGTGMTTTTGTAGAACCCAAATATTTTKTAAAAAGTTAGTTCCTCCAAGTCCTCCAATGGATTATTTCTGTTATATATCGTCTTTGGAAATCCAAATTCGATTATCTCCAAGATATCTAGATCGTCTTCAACAATGGRTGTCAAAACAAGTTTCGATATCCATTGTTTCTGTTTTTTGTTTGTTATCGTTATTTTGTTAATTTTCAATTTTGTTAACTATCGCCACATGYAGGAGGAAGGAAAACGAGGGTTAGAATTTACGGCTTAACACCATAAGCCACCAAAGTTGACGGCTTAATTTAAGCTGAGCTTTGAATGCTGGCAGCCTGGTGTATAATGTGGTGCAAACCAATTTTATTWTAAAGCKGAGCTTAATGGCAAASSCAWGCTTATTTTCAACGGTGCAAACGGGCCTAAGAGGAGGGASTTGCAARCCTTCTARGGAATTASTAAAGATTTGCCGTGTTGCTRAGAGCATAATACGAACGCATCAAAATGTTACGTCTAACGTAATTTTAAAATTAATCTACTTGACTATCTAACAGACAACTAAATATAGAAGAGTTATCTACATCTTTGCCAGAACAGTGCTTCGAGCAAGATCCTTTAGATGGTCATATTTTATAGTTAATACGATTAACTAATATTAAAACACTATTTCACAATAAGAATTCATCATATTAATGCAAGAAACAATGAAATAAGTAATAGCATAGACAGAAACTAACACAATTTTTAGTCACCAATAGTTTGTTTTTTGAATTTTTATCCAATTCTATGTCATACAATGATCTTTCTACAAACGCATTAAACATGTTATTTTTAATGTGTAAAAATATATATTTTTCCCATCAATTTTTTTTGTCAATAAAACCTGTTCTATTTGTCAATAATTATAGTGCCTTAAAACCTGCTTTTCAAATTTAAGTGTTTTATCACCATGTCGAATTTTTAATGTATTTGGAGAAAAAATAAGTAAATAGTCCTTTATTAATTATTTAATTTATTTACTCCTTCACTTATTTATAAATAAAGGAAATTTAAAAGCATTATCATTAACTTTGTACCCTTTCTCTGTATGTTTACAAGAGTCTAGGTACTGGGTTTCTGCCACACCTAGCTCCATCTTTCTCTCGGTTCTCTCTTTCTAGCCTCTTAAGATATCGATAAAATAAATTATTTCCGATATAAAATGTCTACCAAAAATTAGTTTAAGATTTCTAATGTTGACAGAATTTTTAAAAAATTAATTAAAATAAAATACATTATAGTTTGAATAAATTTTACTTAAATAATAACATGGTAACAATATGCGCAACGATATAAACACACACAATTAAATTTAAATAACCATTCTAATGTTAACTTCATCAGTCTTTTAATGAAATTCAAATTTTCAGA
Source organism: Dendroctonus ponderosae (assembly GCF_020466585.1). Lineage (NCBI taxonomy): Eukaryota > Metazoa > Arthropoda > Insecta > Coleoptera > Curculionidae > Dendroctonus > Dendroctonus ponderosae. The sequence goes on from NW_026017213.1 coordinate 1,975,359, forward strand.
CCGTAAAGTTTGCACTGAAGTTCTTATTTCGTTAGAAATATAAAAAATAATTTCCTAAAGTTCTTCGATTGTATTCACTTCTGGTGAATATACCGTACTTTTTAAATGGTCCCAGAAGTAAAAATCAAGCGCGTTTAAATCGGGGGATCTAGGAGGCGAGTTTATAGGAGCTTCTTGACCTCTAGCAATCCAACGGCCTGGAAAGTTTTCATTAAGCCGAAACGATTTCATTTTTTTGTGGGCAAACTAGTGCCCTTAAGAAGAAACAGTAAGAGATAAAAAATTGATAAATAACTTGTAGTAATTAAAAAAATTGTTAAAAAAAGTTCCGAACAAGGCAAAAGTAGGAGTTCCACATTTCCACCCTGTATAAAAGTAAACTGAACTACAAAACACTACCATAGAATGGCCTTGAATTATCTTATAATGTGTACCAAAATTTAAGTTCCCAATGTTTAACCGTTTTAAAGAAAAACAACAAAAACGAATATTTTTCGCCATTTTGGAGATCAAATATCTCAAAAATGAGACCTCAAATTAGAAAAATTCTCAGGAAGACCCCCCTCTAAAATGACTCGGAGAACACGCTGCTAAAATATTAAAAATATAATATAAAGAAAATCAAACACAATTTTAGTTTATTCACTGGGGTACCATGATTTGTCCGATAATGTTTATTGAGATTTCCCTGTGTTGAAAAGCTTTTTTGACAAATACTGCAAACATTGGAAATAGACATAACTAATGATATAAAAAGAATGATATAAAAGTTATTATTTATACGTTATTACGACAGAACACTGATACTACTTCGACACAATCAAGTCAAAGCGTGGTCAGACATAAACCAAACCACTTTACTTCCCACTTTTAACAGTTCTAACCTCAACTTTTTAAGATTTGACACTTGACACGATACAATGACATAACAACGGTTACTGGCAACGTTGTATTCCAAAAGGGCTACAATTAGCCGCTTCTGTTTATTGCCGTTGGCCAGTCTATCTGTTATATACATCTATATACGTTATTGAACTATATACGTTAGTATATAGTTCAATGGTTATAGTAAGTCACTGGTTTAAGGTTCTGGAGAAATCCGTTTCGCGCGTCAAACTGAGTTTCAGGCGTTAAACTCGGTTAAGATCGCTTGGTGAAAATCGGCCTTAAAACGCCATTAAAAAGTCATCATCATCAAACAGTGTCATACAAAACCACTTTTGAAAAAAGCTTGTAGAACAGTCGGTCAGTGAGTCAAAGACACCCAAATGTTAATAAAAAACAGGACTTTGCTTTAAATGTAAGAAAAGGTAAATGGAATAAATGGTTTAACTGTAATTTAAAAGGCTTCTCCCGTCCTAATAGATCCGAAACCTAACGGAATCTACTGTCAGCTGTCAGCTGAGTGTAATGGCGGCAAATTCAAATAAAATCCGGAAAAATCTGGAAACGTCTTCACCCAAAAACAAGCCCTCAAAGATATGGAACATTACGTCTTCTATTAATTATTACACAATAAGCGACGACCCTGATTTCTTATCAATCAAATTCGAAAAAAGCTAAATTGAATAATGCTCGAGCCGCCAGATTTCCCAAATCAACAGACATTATCAGCACAGCAGATATCCAAGCGAATGACGATGTGTAAATGGATATCTAAATTGCAACCTCGACCAACCACGTGAATTTTGCAGTTGCTTCTGAACATTTCAGTTAAGCGAAAGTGTACCGTCCAGCCAACAGTGGTCAAGCCTCTGAGTGGTCATTCACCTGCGTGTTTCAGAAAACAAAAAAAGCCGCGCTTAAGCCGCGGCAAATTCCTGCAAAAGACCGACAGAAAATGGGTCATCTGTCGGTGTTTTGATGAAACATCAAAGGAATTTGCCGCGGCTCAGGCTCAGGTCTGGACGCGCCCTTAGATTCGCTGCAGCAAAAATTGAAAATGCTTGATTTTCAGTCGGTGGTGTTTTTTTGCGCAAATAAAAAGGACAAAGTGGCCGCATGGATTCGACGAAGAAGTTCTACAATCCCAGTCCGGAAGAATCGGCCAGCTGGCTGAACAAACTCTTCTTTTGGCAAGTTTTCCGGGTTTAACCATTCGGACGCACCCAACAGCGTGTGATTCTTCCTGAGTTTTAGCCAACCAGAAATGCCGATGTTTTCTTTTGAAATCGGTTTTATTATCTAAACAATGATTTTCTCATTTTAACACTTAAACACTGTTTTATTGTAATAATTTTTATTTATTGGCGAAGCGTTTTCTCTGGACTTGGACGTTTTTTGTTAAATTAATAATCTGATTATCACGCAATATTTTTTCCGCCTTTTTGTCCACCTGTTTTTCAATTTCGTTTTCGCCCTTTTCCTTTTTCTTTAGATATCAGCTCTTTTGAGATGTTGATGTTCATGATTCCACTCATCTCTTAAGAAGGAGAGTTTTTGCTTATTTTTCTCAAGTCGTTCTGCAACGTCCAATTTTCATCTCTTTCTGATTAATCTCTGCTTTATTCTTTTTTGTCGTTAGCCTTTCTAAGCGTGCGATCTCAAGCGTCGTTTTTTAGCATTATTTATCCCTTGCTGGTGTAGCATTTGGTAACTGACTCTTTTAAAAACTTGCTTTTGATGAAAAGTTGTTCGGAGTTATTTTTTGAAACTAGTGAGCTTTTCAGGCCTTTAAGCCGTCGTGCAAAATAATTTATTTCTGACGTTTCACAAGCACGAGTGACTTGCATCTTCAGAGCGGTGCTGCGTCGAGCCATGAACCATCAAGATAAAACTATTTTTCGCAACGCCTAAAAGCGCGAAAAACTGATCAGTTTTGTTTCGTTCCATTTTCCTTTTCTCGATTTTACTTCAGTATGCTGCATTAACAAAAGGCCGTATTTTGAGCAATTTCGATGAAATTTCTAGGGCTTAAAGATATAAATTTCTTCCACAGATCGAGGAATCTTTAAGTTTCCACTCGATCCCGATTGAAAGTTTCCATTTTTAAAAAACAACCCTGTAAGTGTGACAAGTGTGGAAAATTGGTTATTTGTAGCCAGAGTCAACTTATTTAGCAAAAAGCGAGATTTAGCCCGGTTTCAATGAAGTTTATAGTACCAAAACACTCACTCAGATCTCTTCTACAGATCGTAAAAAAATCAACTTTCTACTTGATCTCGATCGGAAGTTACCATTTTTTAAAGGAGAGCGTGTAAGTGTGAAATTGGCCATTTTAAGCCAGAATTGATTTGGTTGGCAAACATCCAAATTTCACGCGATTGCAATGAAATTAGAATTGCTTAAAGACACGTCAGTTCTATGAGTAGTGAAAGTTTCGAGTTTATATTGAATGGAAGTTGAGAGTTACGATTTTTTAAAGAAAATCGTGTAAATATGTAAAGTTGGTCATTTTAATTACGAATTGAGTTAGATAGCAAACGTCGGATTTTAATGAAATTTCGCTGGCTTAAAGATTTAAGTATGTGTATGATTTATATATGTGATGGTGAATTTTGAGCCCATATTTTATCGCCTTTGAATATGGATTTTTTAATGGAAAGGGTGTAAGTATGTAAAGTTCAACAAAAAATTAACTTGGTTGGCAAACATCGGTATTTCGTGAGATTTTAATGAAATTTGACGGACTTCAAGTTTCTAATTTCTAAGTTTAATATTCTTCTAGTTGGGTCCTGCCATTTTTGAAACTCGGCTACCAAAAGGACTTGCAAGTCCAAGACATCTACAACACAACCAAAAGCGATCTGTCCCAACCATTAGGAGACATTTTAGAAAGGTACGATAATCCAAGAAGGTTTTTGGCAATTCATGATGCGAAATCTTATTCGCCTTGAGTTAAATAATCCGCAATACATTTCAAGTTTCTACTGAATCTCGATTGAAAATTGCAATTTTTTTAAGGAATTTTAAGCCAGAATTGACTTCGCTAGAAAACATCCGGACTTTGCGCGATTTGACTGAAATTTTCAGGGCGTAAATACTCAACTTATTGTTATGGATCCTGCAAATTTCAAGTTTATACTTGATCGGGATTGAAAATTGCGATTTTTTTTAAGTAAAGCGTGTAAATGTGTTAAATTTGCCATTTTAAGCTATAATTGACTTCGATAGAAAACATCCGGACTTTGCGCGATTTTACTGCAATTTTGAGGGCGGAAAGATTCAAATTATTTTTATAAAGCCTGCAAATTTCAAGTTTCTAAGTGGTCGCCATTGAAAATGGCGATTTTTTTAAGGAAAGCGTGTACATGTGTTAAATTTGCAAGTTTAAGCCAGAATTGACTTCGATATAAAACTTCCTCACTTTGCGCGATTGCGGGCGTAAAGATTGAACTTAGTTTTATGGATCCTGCAAATTTCAAGTTTCTACGTTGTCGCGATTGAAAATGGCGATTTTTTAATTTTTTTAAGGAAAGCGTGTAAATGTGTTAAATTTGCCATTTTAAGCCAGAATTGACTTCGATAGAAAACATGCGAACTTTGCGCGATTTCACTGAAATTTTCAGGGCGTAAAGATTGAAATTATTTGTATGGATCCTGCAAATTTCAAGTTTCTACTTGATCGCGATTGAAAATTGCGATTTTTTAAGGAAAGCG
>NW_026017213.1:1980057-1981590 GCF_020466585.1 Dendroctonus ponderosae
GCACATGTGGTGGCGGTGCATATGTTTTAGAGGCTTCGATGGTTTGATGTTAACTCTCTCTCTCTAACTAATAGACTATTCGTATAAGGGCATCTCACTTTATGCATCCCATATTTTTTCATTTTTAACGTTTGATGGATAACTGGGTCGGAAACGCATACGTTAACCATAGAGAAAGTAAAATAAGTTATTTTACTTATGCCCGTATGCACCGACAGACTTTAATCGCGATTAAGTCTTAAACCGGTTTAAAAATCGTAAACGGTATGCACTGTTTTGGCCTTAAACGCGTTTAACTTTAATCCGCCAACCTCCGAGGATTAAGTTCTTAAACTAGTTTAAATACATAACATAACCTTTGAAATTGAGGGTTTTGTTATGGATAAAGACGAGGTTTTGTTTTCGTTCTAGCAAATTCTAGTCGGTTCGTGTGTTAACTACTTGGAAAATGGAGTTGGAAAAAGAAATGATATTAGATGATATTGATGTTCTAGAAATAATTGATTATGGTTTTCCAAGGAGACAATTACTTCGCACAAATTATTTCGATGCACTTGACGAAACGTCTTTTTATATACGCTTTCGTTGAACAAAGCCGGTCGTTTTTAGATTGCAAGAAGAAATTGGCCACCTTCTAGAATATCCCAGTATCTAAGATCTCTATACTGCTTTAATTGCAAGATTATGGACATCGCTTTTATATAGTAAAATCGCCAGTAATTTTGTGATACCTTATTGGTTGATTTTCTCAACAGTCAAGAACGGTTTTCACCGTTAATATGTCTTTTCCTAGAAGAAAAATCGTTATGTCATATCATTTTGGCAACTAGCCGCAATGGATGGCGGTTATATTCTTTCCCTTTAACAGCGTTATTTAACACGAACGGCGGCACATTCATTGGAACCAGGGTTGCCAGGTCCGAAAATCGAGTTTCGGTAGATAAGCTCGAGACTTTTCGGTAAAAAATCGGTACTTATTTTTCTTTCATTATTAAAGGCTCTATAAAATCGCGCGTTTTTTTAAATGTTTAAACTTACAGGAATACTAAAATAAACATGAGTCAGTAAAGAAGTAAATATGAAATTGAACTCGTTTTTGGCTTATTTCTCAACTTAGTTTTCATTAGATTAACCCACGATACAATGAATACATGAATGTATTCATTGTATCATGAGATTAACCTGTGAAAATATCCGTTAAACTTGGCTGATAAGTGAGGTAGAATAAGCAGGTTACAAATAAAATTGGAAACACGAATGTATCAGCTCCATATTTCAATATTTGTACTTGGCTCCAAAACTCTAAAATATTTTCAGAATTTTTTTAAATTTCTTCAAAATTTCGCAACAGACGTCATTTTGTGTCCAGGCCTTGTAATTCACTATCATTTACTAAATTTGGAAATATAATTGCAACATCAGAAGTAGATTGTGGGGAACCTGATTTCACTATTGCAGGATCCATAAAACATAATTTTATCATATTTATGATCTATATAGCGGGCTTGATTCATTTTATGTTTGAAAAAGAAC
>NW_026017213.1:1981690-1986931 GCF_020466585.1 Dendroctonus ponderosae
AATATGATAAAATTATGTTTTATGGATCCTGCAATAGTGAAATCAGGTTCCCCACAATCTATTTCTGATGTTGCAATAATATTTCCAAATTTAGTAAATGATAGTGAATTTCTGTGATTCTGAACGTCTGTTGCGAAATGTTGAAGAAATTTAAAAAATTTCTGGAAATATTTTAGAGTTTTGGAGCAAAGTACAAATATTGAAATATGGAGCTGGTACATTCGTGTTTCCAATTTTATTTGTAACCTACTTATTCTACCTCACTCATCAGCCAAGTTGAACGGATATTTTCACAGGTTAATCTCATGATACAATGAATACATTCATGTATTCATTGTATCATGGGTTAATCTAATGAAAACTAAGTTGAGAAATAAGCTAAAAACGAGTACAATTTCATATTTACTTCTTTACTGACTCATGTTTATTTTAGTATTCCTGTAAGTTTAAAAATTTTGAAAAACGCGCGATTTTATGGAGCCTTTAATAATGAAAGAAAAATGAGTTTACCGATTTTCTACCGAAAAGTCTAGAGCTTATCTACCGAAACTCGATTTTCGGACCTGGCAACACTGGTTCCAATGAATGTGCCGCCGTTCGTGTTAAATATCGCTGTTAAAGGGAAAGAATATAACCGGCATTCATTGCGGCTAGTTGCCAAAAATGATATGAGATAACGATTTTTCTTCTAGGACAAGACATATTAACGGTGAAAACCGTTATTAACTGTTGAGAAAATCAACCAATAAGGTATCACAAAATTACTGGCGATTTTACTATATGAAAGCGATGTGCAGAATCTTGCAATTAAAGCAGTATAGAAATCTTAGACACTAGGTTATTCTAGAAGTTGGCCAATTTCTTCTTGAAATCTAAAAACGACCGGCTTTGTTCAACGAAACCGTCTATAAAAAGACATTTTGTCAAGTGCATCGAAATAATTTGTGCGGAGTAATTGTCTCCTTGGAAAGCCATAATCAATTATTTCTAAAACATCAATATCATCGTCTAATATAATTTCTTCTTCCAACTCCATTTTCCAAGTAGTTAACACCCGAACCGACTAGAATTTGCTAGGACGAAAACAAAACCTCGTCTTTATCTATAACAAAACCCTCAATTTCAAAGGTTATGTTTTGTAGTTAAACTGGTTTAAGAACTTAATCCTCGGAGGTTGGCGGATTAAAGTTAAACGCGTTTAAGGTCAAATCAGTCGACGGTGCATACCGTTTATGATTTTTAAACCGGTTTAAGGCTTAATCGCGATTAAAGTCTGTCGGTGCATACGGGCATTAGTCGGACTTAAATTTCAAGGTATACTTAGGTAAAGACGTGCTTAGAAGAAGTTTGGTGCAAGTGGGCATCAACGCGTCTTTACGTTAAAGCTAGTGGTCCATAGCTATCGAGTCGATAAAGTAGGTAAAGCTTGATAATCTGTGGGAAAAGCCATATAACGAAGAAGAGACGTGTTAGAGTGACTTGCTTTGCCTCGTGTTATCAGTCTGTGGTGTTATCCGCCATATATATATATAATAAGCCAGTGTTATCCATTTGCTTAAATGCAAAACATTTTTTACTATGCAATACATAGATGGATATAAAATATATTGCAGCCAACTCTAACAAACCAAATTAAAAGATTTACATGTTAAGTAAAAAATCTTATTACTGCTCTTCGGAGTGCAGAACCACCTTCATTTTCTTCTTCAAAAATATCATTTACTTCCGCGTTGCAGTTTATTTCTTCAAAGTCTTCAACATCATTCCTCCTAATGGCTAAGTTGTGAAGCACTGCAGTAGCTACTAATATCGGTCATTCAGTTCTCAAACCCCTTGCAAGGCATAAAAACCGTCTCTTCCAGACACCAACCGTTCGTTCAACCGTTTTTCTAGTCGCTATATGTGCAGCGTTGTATTGAATTTCTTGTGGTAACATAGGATTTAAGAGGGGAGTTAATAAATAATCCGTGTAGGGATAAGCACTGTCACCTAGTAAATACGAATTTTTAAACATTCCTTACTCCAATTGGGCAGAAATGCGTGATGCATTAAACATTGTACTGTCATGAGTATACATAATTTTGCATCACAAATGACCTGTACATTGACAGAAAAAAATCCCTTTCTATTTCTATATAGTTCTGCATTGCTTCCTCCTGGTGATTGTATTGGAACGTGAGATCCATCAATGCAGCCCAATACATTTGGAAATCCTCTAATGGCATAAAAACCCGATTTTACTTGTCTTATTTCTTGATCAGAAGTTGGCATTGTTATGAAATGCATAAAACCTTAGAGTAATTAGCAATTGTTCTGAAACAGATAAACTATGGTTTCTCTGTGTCACTGACTGAATTTGATCTTTAAGTAGCTCTTCTACGTAGTGAACAACGTTTTTGGTTAAACGAAAACGATCTCGGAATTCATCTTCGCTGAATTTCACAAAATGATCATTCCGTGCTCGAAAATGGCGAGTTATTCCACTACTGAGAACATCAAAAACTTCCTCGTCAGGTGAGCCCGAAGTGGAATCTTCCATTATTTTCCAAAACCTTTCTTCACTTTCACACACCAATTTCGCTCCCAAAAATGTTATTAGGAAAAAGGTCCGAGAGCGCACCTTTATCGGTTCTTCAACACAAAATATTCCTCCTGGGGGTATGTTCTGTGGTTCTTTAATATATCGAACCGCTAACTCTTATCGACCGTTTCAGAAACCCATTTTTCCGACTTATAGAGCCGTTTAGGCTATTGGAACTATAAAGGTCGTTTCAGAAACCGGTCATTAGACACGTTGAGAAACCCACCATAAGTTATAGAACCTACAACTTTAGCGGACTGATAGTTATCGAACCAATAAGAGAATCTACCAGAAACCGGGCATAAGACTATTAGAAAACTGGGAACCCGAGTTAGGAACCGTGTAAAATCAGTCAAGTTGCGTTCAGCATTTGTCTTCACTTGGTCATAAGTGTTGGGTTCTTCCTTTCGGTTGAAGTTGCTGGAGGAGCGCCTAAACGTGCAAGTTAACCTGAACTCTGATTCCCCCCTCTTTTCAAAAAATTAACGCCTATAACCATCTCAAGAGTCACTACTACATTTAATTTTTCTCAATTCCAATTGCTTACCAGTTAAAATCAAGCTTTGCGCAATCACAAGCCCCACACTCCCACTGACGGTGTCTTCGCTTCGAAAAATCAGGAACTGGAAAGTGACCAGACCAAGGAAAACTGTGCTAATCACATCCAGGTACAAACCCAGAGCTTCGCTGCTCTGCAGCAGCAAGCACCACGTGGAAGTATGTTGATCCTAAACCATCAAATTATCCAGACCAGATCCAGAATCGATCTCACCACCACTCACCTGCAACGTATCGAATTCTTGGGCAACCATTCCCTGAGCTCGGAACGCTCTGATGCTGGACAATCCATAAAGACTGGAAGTAACATGCGAAAAGACTGGCGTCCTGGTGGTCCCTTCGAGTCTTTTAACATCCTGTGCCGAAGATAGGTAGACCTTTCGCGCCCAGAAGAACAGATAGCCCAAAATTATAGCCGGGAAAATCATCCAGATGCTGACGATGAAGACCTGGAATGCTCCAACTGAATTACCCTCACCAAGACTTACCAGGGGACTTACTATGGCTAAAATCCCTGACATGATCAAGAAAATCTGCAAAGCGTCTAAATTCACTCGCGGTAAGAGCTCGTCTACAGCTCCCATGTCTTTGGAGAATCTGTTGAGGATTCTTCCGGAAGGATTGGCGTCGAAAAAGGACATCGGCGCTTTCAGGACGCTGGCAAACATTTTCTTGTGCAGGTTTTTTGAGGCGTTCATGCACACTTTGTAAAACGCTATCGAGCTGGAATTGGGCATGTCCTAACAAGGAAAAGCGAGGTTTTGGAAAACTTACCGGGCGCTGGTAAGCAGAACTGTCATAAGAATTAGCACTGTGTAGATCAGGATGTAGCTGTTCATGGAAAGTAATTCAGCTCCCTCAGGGGTTGCGGCAATATTCAGATTCCCACTAGTCCCTGCTGGGGGTAAGATAGTTGTGCTCGCGTTCGTTTCCTGGGAAGAATCGACGATGTTTGAAGAATTCCTTGCTTGATTCTGCGCGTATCTCAGCTCTTCCTTGTTCGTCCTAGTTGAATTGCCCCAGTTACTTACTCTCATGGAGTTGTGAGGCGGCTTACCAATAAGTGACCCATAAATCGGACCCATTGCACATGGCTTGGGAAATGATCAGCAAAACCACTAAACCGGCTAGGAAGAAGGCTGAAGCCCCCGCTTTGTAATATTCTATATAGGTTGAAGAGGGGATTGATCCTTTTAAGATTAGCTCTTGTGATTCGTCCGGCTCAGTCCCCTCCAAACTCTAAAACGTTTCGAATGAGTGGGGATTATTCGGACCTTTCCACCACTTACAATCACAGAGGAAATTGATTGATGAAACTCCCGTTTACTGGTGATTTTATTGGCCTCTTCCTCTTTGGCCTCGTCTTTGGACTGTTGTTGCACTTCTTTGGAAATCTCCGAAATGTTCTTTTCTAATTCTTCAAACGTTCCGGTTTTCTCTATTTTTCCCTATGGAGAAGAGGATTTGAAAGCTGACAAATAGTGGGACTTTGAGTCGCATGCTCTAATACTCACATTGTTCATTACGACGATCATATCGGCTCCTTTGAGGAACTGCACCTGATGAGTGACTAGAATGCGCGTTTTTCCTGCCAGATACTGTTGAATGCATTGCTCGAATAAATGTTTGGCCACATGGGCGTCCACTGCGCTTAGAGGATCGTCCAGCAAATAGGCATCAGCCTCGCGGTAAACTGCTCTAGCCAGGGCCACTCGAGCTCGTTGTCCTCCACTTAGGAGGGCGCCTTTTTCTCCTACTTGCGTCTTATCGCCGAAAGGAAGTTCCTCAAAGTCTCGTTGCAAGGCGCACACTTTCACCACTTCATTGTATCTAAAAGGAGTTTGATCATGTTTGATCACATTATTACGTGTTTCACTCAGGTTGGTAACAACCCGAATTCGAAGGACCAAAAGACATTTTGGGAAGAATGGCCAAGTTTATTCTCCCTTCATGAGTCAGCTACTGTCTAAGTCGTTGTAAATTTGAGTAAATGATCCGATACCTTTCCTTCACATGCGGGGTGCCAAACAGTATGTTCTTCCTCACGTTGGAGGTGAAAAGCCACGGCTCTTGGGAAGTGTAGGATATCCTACTTGGCACAT
>NW_026017213.1:1987031-1988746 GCF_020466585.1 Dendroctonus ponderosae
AATTAGCGCGCTTTCTTTAATTTTACGTTTTTTTGTGGATTGTTCTTTTGTTAAAATTGTGGAATTATTCCATTGAATTTTATGGCAATTATCAATATTCAACTTTTAACAATATGTGTAAAGTCAACTTACTTTCAATACAATGACAATTTTTATCAACAAAACTTTGGAATGGCAATGGGGTTACCACTATCCCCATTTTTCAGTAATTTATTTATGGTTTCAGTATTTATTTATTCTTTAAACAAGAAGTTTGTAAAAAAATGAATCCGCCTCAACAATATAGAACTTATCTACAATTTTTCGTTGTCGACGCATTAGAAACGATCCAAAAAAATAGTAATAAAAGCCACCTTGTAAGCATCTCAAAGAGACGCCGAGTTTCAAAAGCAACAAATAACGTCTTTCTTAGTTCTCATTTATCTTCACTTAGTCTCAAAGTTAGCAAATGAAGGTGGAAATCGCGTCCTTTTTAGTTAGTTAACTCACCGTCTACTGATGTTTTAATCTCTCGTCGTGTAGACGTCATATTCGGGCCATTTTCATGACGTTTAATTCACGTTTGACTGCCTGAGTTCTACCACGCAGACAAAAATGACGTGATATTCACGTGATTCGGCGTCAACGTGCTGGATGACTCATTTATAGCCAAATTCAAACGTAATGAATCAACTATTTACAAAAACAACCTTTTTATTTGCAAATATTAAGTATTCCTTGCAAGGCTTCATCAGAAACCAGAAAAATAGTATGTAAAACATTTGAAATCAAGTAAATAGTCAGTCGGTGTTATGGTCTGGGAATGTTCCGAATGAAGCCTAAAAAAATTAAGTCAGCTAATCGCTCTTTTGTCTCTCCACGGCCCTCTTCTGATTGTAGCTCTCTTTGGCCTGTTTGCGTAGCTTGGAGGACATGGTCGGCCCGGTTTGTTCAACCATTTGAGCAAAATGTCCATCTTTCTGCCCCAGGAGCTCGTGGGGCGGCCCAAATTCCACCGCCTGGCCATGATCCATCACCAGAACTCGATCGCAGTCGATTATCGTGTTAATGCTGCAAAAAGAGCTCTTAACTCGCTCCAAAGCGCACATGAAATCCGTCTTACCGATGCGCTATCGTTATAACTGTGCAATCCTTGAAGGCCTGCCGGATGGTGGTTTGGATCAGGGAGTCGGTGTGTTGATCCACATTGGCGGTCGCCTCGTCCATTATCAGAATTTTGTTATTCCTTTAAACAGCAAGCGATGAAAGCGTTGTAGATTAGGGTAAGCAACTTACCTAACTATCGCTCGTGCCAGACAAATCAACTGTCTTTGGCCAGCGCTGAAATTGGCCCCACTTTCACTGATCACAGTGTCGAGCGCAACGCCGCTGTGTTTCAGCTCTACGCGCTCTATCGCCTTCCAGAGCTCATCGTCTGCGCATTTTTCGAAAGGGTCCAGATTATATCTGCCGTTTTTATATACAGAGTTATTTGGAATGGGCGCAATGTACCTGAGGCGTGTGTAGGGAGTATTGAAGTCTCATTGAGACATTTGGAAAGAACTTGATAAATCACATGGCAGCTGGGTTCAAACACCCTGTATAACAAGCCTTTTGAGCTAAAGAGTTCTCTATTATCAGACTATGAAGGCTTTCACGGCCGGTTAAATCACATTTAGAAATGTTTTCCGGGCTTTGAAGCCGTGGTCTATGGGAATTTCTTCCTGACGTTTCGT
>NW_026017213.1:1988846-2002673 GCF_020466585.1 Dendroctonus ponderosae
AGAGAATCAGGCAATTCTTGAAATTTTCACTATCTATAGAAAATTCCTGATTAAGCAACTTCCAGAAATACCATTCAGATTGCGTGCTAAATCCTGACTTAAGCAAACTTCATAACTTTGCGCTAAAGATGGCCGTGTCCTCATAACTGCACGCTCTGTTTTAAAGTAACGTAACTACAAACTGAGCATTGCAAACTCCTTGAAATTTTCACAGACCATAGAAGACACTTCATTCTGCCACTGTTGAAAATATTATTGAGATCGCGTTTTAAATTTTGACTTCAGCGGACTTCATAACTATTGAGCTGAAGATGGTACGATCTGTTTAAAGTGACCTAACTTTTAACGGACCATCAGGAAGTTCTTGAAAATTTCAGTGTCCATAGAAAATACTTGATTCTCTAACTTACAAGATTGTAATTCGAGATAGCGATTTAAATCCTGACATTAGAGGACTTCATAACTGTTAAGTTAAAGTTGGCCGTTTCTGCACAACTGCACGCTCTTCTATAAAGTCTTCTAACTTTGAAACGAGCACCAAAAAACTCTTGAGTTTCTCACTGTGCATAGAAAATACCTGATTCTGGAACTTCCGTAAATATCATTCAGATTGGGTGCTAAATCCTGACTTAGCGAACTTCATAAGCATTGAGCCGAATATGATGGTCTCCGCACAAATGCACCCTCCGTTAACGTGCTAACTTCTAAGCGAGTGGTAGAAACTTTTTGAAATTTTCACTGTCGATAGAAAATACCTAATTTTGCAACTTCCTAGTATGCCATTCAGATCGCGTGCTAAATCCAGACTTTAGCAAACTTCATAACTTTGGACTTAAGATGGTTGTTTCCGGGCAGTTGAACGCTCTCGTTAAAGTGTCCTAACTTCTAATCAAGCTTCAGGAACCTTTTGAAATTTTCACTGTCCATAAAAAATACTTAATTCCGCAACTTCAAAAATGTTATTCGAGAAAGCGCTCTAAATGCTGATTTTAGCAGACTTGATAACTGTTGAGCTAAAGATGGTCGTTTCCGCACAACTGCAAGCTGTCTTTTAAAGTGTCCTAACTTATTTTTTCTTTTGTATTGCATCTAATCTATGGTGCATAACAACGTGTAATCTTTGCAACAACAAAAAGAACTTGAGTTTGCAATCGTCCGTGATTTTTGTTGAGATCGTGCCCAGAATCCTGATTTTAGCAAATTTCATAATTGTGCTAAAGTTGGTCGATTCGGCACAATTGCACGTTCCTCTTTAGTGTCTTAACTTCTATACTCACGCATGCTACTTCTTGACATTTTCGCAGACCATAGAAGACACTTGACTCTGGAGCTTTTGAGAATTTTATTTAAATCGCGAATAAAATTTATTTTAATGCGATTTTACGGAGCTTCATAAATGTTGGGCTAAAATTGGACCGTTTCCGTACCACTGCACGCTCTCATTTGAAGCGTTCTAACTTAAAAAAAAATAAATTCGTGAAAAAAAACATTTTTTCTTTACTTGCCGTTCCATGTCAGCAAAATTCGTACCCAAGTGTGTTGGTTTGATACACAGTAAGTTGCCCCCGTTAAGGCATGGTAGAATGAATGAAAACTTTTTACCTACAAGCTTTTTGGGCACTTTTTAAATCTTATTCACCACAAGCTCGTGCGAAGAAATCTATTGGGTGCAGGACGGACAAAGTGTCCGGCCTGAAACGATCATCAAGAGCACCTTTTTCCAGTACAAAAATAAAATGTGAAACTCGAACGAAATTCTCAAACTTTTAGGGCACGAGGAATTTTTTGCTCTAAAAACAAAACGTTTCTTTACAAAAAAATCGATATAGACAAAACACCTGCAAACTGGGCTGGTTTGTTTGACAAAAATTTCCTTCCTTCCATTTCCTCCATAGAAAATACCCCAGTCTGTAGACTGCTTGGAGAATTTCATTCAGATCGCGCTAAAAATGTTGATGTTAGAGAACTTTGTAAATGTTGTTAAAAGCGTTCTAACTACTTTAAAAAATAAATTCGTGCCAAAGTGTTCCATGTGAACAAAATGTTTGCAAAAGTGGGCTGGTTTGTTCCGGGAAGAAAAAGTAGGTAAAAGTAGGTACCTCTGTTTAGGTAAAAAAAAACTTTTTATAGGTTTTTGGCTAATTTTTTTGAAATCCATTCATTGCAAGCTTTAACGAAAATTTAATGGGCTTTTAGGACTATTTGTCAAAACTCATATATCGGAAGCTTTTCAACAATCCTTACCAAATACCTACCAGGGGCAGCCCTAACATTTGAACCAGAGCACCTCTTCTTTCGATAGGAGACACAAAACGTGAAAATAACCCGAAATTATCAATGCTTTAGGCGGTTTCAGTGCTTTGACTTGCTTAATTGTGGCTGTAAAAACAGAGTTTTCTCTCGAATTTTTTTTTCAGGGCATTTCATATGGACAAAATACGTGCCAGAGTGGGTCGGTTTGTTTCACAGAGAGCGCTCCGGATGAGGGAAGGGAAGAAGAAGGAAGAGACCTTTCAGTAGATATTTTGGGCATTTTCTCAAAACCGATTGAATGAAAACTCTTGAAATTTGTCCGCTAGGTACTTTGGCTCCTGCCTGATATTTTACCAAGAAACCTTTTCCTTGATAGAAAGTTTCGTTTGGGAGAAAAAAATTAAATGGCAAAAAGCGACCAAAATCTGAAATTAAGTTGCGCAGCTGCACGATCTACTTTAAAATGCCCTAACTTCTGATGTAGCATAAAGAGCATCTTTATGCTTCAACATATTAAAGACAACACTAGAGACTGTAACTTCTGAAAATTTCACTCAGAACCCTCACTAAATACTGATTTAAGCAGTCTAAAAAGTGAGCTGTTTGTTCCGGCAAAAGGTCTGTCCCCCTGTTAAGATAAGGGAGAAAGAATTATTTTTTTTTAATTTTTGGTAATTTTTTCGAAGAAATTGAATGGACTTTTTAAGCGATTTTACAACAACCGTTTGTGGCAAGCTTTTCAAAAATTCCCACTAAATACCTTGGAGCAGGCCTGTCTAACGTTGGAACAAGACCATCTTCTTTCGATAAAAAGCGTCTTTTGGGGAAAAAACTTTAATCGGTTGACTATTTACAAGGAATTCGATAAATACATATGCATCAAATATACACAAAAATTAAAAAGTGTCTTTCGAAAAGAGTTCTTCGAATTAGATGCGCAAAAAATAAAAATCTTTCTGCACTACTCTTAAAAGAAAGTGACTTAAAATCGAATCAAAATTGTCAAATCCCTTACAAATTTATCGAAATTAACATCGATTACTTTTTAGTCTGGTCCGAACATGTTGCCCATATGAAAAGTGAAATCACGCCAACGAAAAATAAACGTTTCCCATTTAAATCCGATGCTGAGAAAGGACAGACTAATCTGGATTTAGATAAAAATAAAAATTTGCCAAACTCAATAATCATCCAAATAATCCCCAACGCACACAGCTTGATAGTATATCAATAAACCTTCAAAATATCGTAAAAATTGGGCAAAATATTTGGCTTAAAATGCCATTAAAATTCATCATCAACAAACAGGGTCATACAAAACTACTTTTGGCATGAGCTTGTAATACAGGCGGTGAATGAATCAAAAGAAACCCAAATGCGAAGCATAAGACTTTAAAAGTAGGAAAATGTAAATTGAATAGTTGGCTTAACTGAAAACTTAAGTTTAAATGTTTCCTCCCCACCCCAATAGAGCCGAATCCTAACGGAATCTACTGTCAGCTGTCAGCTGTCAGCTGGGTGTAATGGCGGCAAGTTCAATTAATATCTGGAAGCGTTTAACCTAAAAACGCAAAACCCTAAAAAATAACGAAATTCATGTCTTTTACTGATTCTTGCACAACAATCGACGACCATGAACTATTATCTATAAAATTGCCAATAACCTAAATTTAATAATGCTCGTCGCCAAATTGAACAAAGCAATTGGCATTATCAGCATAGCAGATATCCAACGGAAGGACTATGTATAAATAGATAACAGCGTAAATTTCGCAGTTGTTTCAATAATTCGCAACAATTCAGTTGAACTAAAGTGCACCGTCGAGGCAAAAGTAGTGATTCCCCTGAGTGATCGTTACCGTTAATTAACATAACCTTGACGTGTCTAAACTGTTCCACATGCGTGTTTCCTAACCTTAGATCATCAGCAGCAAAAATTGGAAATGTTTGAATTTTAGTCGGTGGTGACTTTTTCCCCCAGATAAACGGGGCAAAGTGGCCGTTGGGAGATCGTGGAATGGATTCGACGAAGAAGTTCGACAATCCCAGTCCGGAAGAATCGGCCGGCTGGTTGAACAAACTCTTCTTTTGGCAAGTTTTTTGGGTTTACCTATTCGAACGCGCCCACGAGCGTGTGAATTTTCCCTGGCAAAGATTGATAAATTCCGATTTGTTTGGAAGCAACATGGATTTCTATCGAACGGCCTTGTTTGCGATCGATATATGTATTTACAAACAGTGGAATTAATCCGCCGATCAACTCGCCTGCCCGCCAGCCATCGGCGTACTAAATATCTATACTAATCGATTTAATGTAAGCATAAAAGGCTTCCGAGTATGCAAAAATTAACAAGAAGGTACTCAAAAACATTCATAAAGACATCAGATCCTATAAAAGGATGCAAATTAAAGCCTCAATTGAGCCAAATAAAAATTCGATGGCAGCAAAATATCACCCGATAATCACCCGGTCTACGGGCTGGATTGTGACGTCACGTAAACTAGACCAGCGCTCGGTGTAACGCATATCGGAAGTTAAAGAACAAACCCGAGTATATCATAGATCGAATATCAAGAATTTATGCCAAATAATTATGGAATCTTTATATCGACCTAATCGATATCTTTCTTGGGATAGTGTGGACATGATTAGCTGTTTTCCTCACATTATTTTATCTAATGTTACAAATGTCGTTTATGCCGCGTTTATATGTTTGGGTTTGTTTAGGAGTGGACTCGTTACATTGCCAAAATATAAAATTTTTAATATCTGCTAATAAACTAGATAAATGGTTGATGTCGTTAAGTAAATGGAGATTTAAAACTATGAACCAAAAAGCAAAAAAATTTCCTGTTCAACTAGGAAGGTTTCTGATTTTAAATTTGAATTCATAGTAACTGCGTATGTGATAACCGGTCCAGGAGAATTCCCTTTCTCCTGGAGAAGATATTCTTTAGTCATTATTCCACGCCACTCATCAGGGAGAAACCAAGAGTACAAAATATTCATAAACTGTTCAAAAATTCCAAACGATACTGACGGCATTAGAGAAAGTGTTTAATAAGTTTAATAAGATGTGCCGAGCCCTTCGGCCACAACACTGTTTCCGATTCAAAAGCGCTCTAAGTGCCCGAAGGGTTCGGCAAAACAATCGCTTTAGTGTTTAATGACGAAGTGGTTTATTTTTAGAGAAGGTACTGTTTTTTGTCTCTGCTCCAAAAAAATGGTCACAAAATAGCCGAGGATTTTGAACCGGGGGGGATTAGGAGCCGAAACTTTAAGATGGTCTTAGAATTGTTTCCTCGTATAACGAACTATCAAAGTTAGAGGTAAAATAGTGCAGTTAGTCAGTTTGACGCCTTTTGACCCGCAATTGAAATTTCCTGGCAAACGGTTCCAGATAGTGTGCGCAAGCAGAGATAGAAGGACTTTCAGTATCTATATGACCAGGCCACACAACATCAGGGATTTGATAAAAAATCGGTCCAAAACCCGAACGAAAAAAAATTCGAAATTTTTTTGGAGAATTTCATTTTTTTTTCAAAATTTTATGATAAAAAAATATTTCAAAATTATGCTTTGTAGGCAACATTCTTTAAGAAAAATTCCACGAGTTTTTCAGCATCACACAAGCACTCCAGAATTTAAACCAAATAAATAGGACGACCCATTTGAAATCCATTTATTTGTTTGCCTTTTACTGCAAACGATTCCAGATAATCATTTTTCTTGCTCCAGCACTCTTTTAGAGAATGGAGAGTTTTTAGGTCCCATAAAATTACGTTGGCCTTAAACGCTAAACGTTATTGTGATCATGCGCAGTGTTAAAAAAATAAGGTGTTCAGGCAAATAACGTTAAGTGCGTTTTTTACCTTTTGATGCCGCGGTTGTTGCACTCTTATATAAACCTCACTTTATTGTTTGATTATCCCGTTTTGTTTGGAAAAGTTGCAAAGCTAGTTTAAGTTTGTATTGTTATTAAACAAAAAGTGGCTAAGATGGAAGAAAACATTGAAGCTGCCTTTCTGCACCGAAACGATCAGGGAGATGTGGATCACGATTTAATAAGAGGCTTAATTTTACACATCTTTGACCCACCTGTTGTTGCAAACCGAAGAGCTATTTTTAATTTAGAAAATTTTCAGCCCGGAAATCGCCTTATAAAATTTAGGTTTCAGGAGGAACGTAATCCGAACATATTAAATAAAAATTCAAAATCAAATAGTTAGGTTATGGGTTAGAAGTTAGAACCTGTCCGTGCGATGTTCGTAGTGTTACCAAAGTTCAAATTTGCCCAAACAATTTTCACATAAAATCCGTATATACGCAATAATGGCTTAAACTAATCAATGAGAAAGTCTTATTTGAATTTACAAAGATTTGTTATTCTATTAATAATATCAGAAGTAAGTCAAATATGTCAACACCGTCGTTCTGCTTTTTAACGTGGTGTTTATTAACGTTACCGCTACTCGTACGTAAATAAAGGAACACGATATCCTCTAATAACGTAAACGGTTATTTCTTTACTAATGCGCATGCTCAAAATAACGGATAACGTAAAACGTGTTGCAATTAAGGGGCCTAAAACTCCCTAATACTTTGGGCAATACAACATTATACGAGCTTTGGCAACAGCGCCAAAATTAATATAATGAGTTCTGAGCTAAAGAGGGCGCTTACAAAAATATTGAAAGTTTCAGTGGCTAAAATTTTGAACTCCATTTGCTGACGGCCGAAGGAAAATAGCGCTTTTGACCAGGGGACCGGAATTTTATTGAAATGGGTCAGAAAGTCTAAACTGTTCAAAAAAACTACAATCTATTGACAAAAATTTTTCAATTTTTTTAAATTTTTCCTGTTGGTTAACAGCAAACGGAATTCTTCATTCAAAAATCGGCGTCTCAAAAGATACAAAATCAATTATCTGCAACCTGGCTACAGATTTTGATATTTTGTTTGAGGTGAGTTTGAGTAATTTTAGTCAAACTCATCTCAAAAAAGTGTAGAAGAGAACACTGTTCTCACTTTCTGCCAGAGCCTTTAGTAAATGTTGCTGCTCGAGTAATTCATTTTTCCTATCTCGACTTTGTGAATTTTGTAATGTAGAAAGGACAATTGGGAAAAATGATAGGAACAGAACCTCGTTGCAACTTTGAACGTTTTAAAGGAACATTCAAAGGTCGTTTTTCGATTATAGGAAGCACTTATACATATTGCACTATCCTGTGTAAAACGGTAATTAAAACAGTGTGATAACACGTTATCGTACTTTGAAAAACTGAACACACTCACCGTAGCTTCACTACTATAATTTCCTTTAATAAACAGTTGCCACGTGCTGTTTAATAGAACTTGGTCTACTTACAAAGCGAGTCGAGCCTCGTGACGTCAGAACTCATAGGCCCTCTTTCCTTCGGTGGTAACTGCAGCTAAAATAGAATAACCACCGAAATGTTGAAGCTGGGTTCAGATCATTTGCTGCAGTCATTAAAATGATTGTTTAACAGAACCTTAGAGGACAGCTGCATACGAACAGATTGGCAAATGCAGAAGCTATTTCATTATTTAAGAAAGGCGATAACAATGACTCTGAAAACTGCCCCCCGATAAGCCTGCTCTCACAAATATACAAACTATTCTCAGAAATATTAACCAGCACGAGTGGAACAGAAAGTCTTCTTATAGAAAAGACTCACGAAAATAACGTCTCAATACACTTGGCTTTTATTGACTTTCATAAGGCATTCGACTCTATGGAATTATGGACGATTCGAAATAGGGATGGGACATCGATCCTATAACGTCGATGGCAGCCATCGATGTTGACATCGAAAGGTAATATCGATGTTAAGGAAACATCGATGTTCTGATAGTTTGCCGTTGCATACAAATTTCAAATTGATTAACTTAAACTGAAATAATTTGATTTTACTACTACTGTGACATTAAATATCGACTAAATCTATTCAACTTGTAGTTGCCACATTTTTCGGTCAACTGACTGAAAAAAGAAGCTTTTTTCGGGTGCAGCTATCAAAGATTTTGCAGAAAATGTTTCTATCTAGTATCAACATCAAATGTCCGATGTTTCCATTTCAGGATCTAACATCGATGTTTTATCGATGTCCCAAAGTTCCAACATCTATGGTAAAAATGTCGAACATAGAACGAATGACATCGATGTTTACGAAACATCGATGTTTTTCTTTCATACCTAATTCGAAAGAAAAATTACTATCAGATATTTCCTTTATTTGTAGTGTTGTAATGATGAATATTTTACGACGACCTTAAATTTTCATGAATGTTTTAATGAAATTTTCCAGTATAACACAAAATGCATTCATGGCTACCGTTTTCCTGCTGCTTTCTTGTTAATGCTACTCATACATAACAAATTGATTACCGAGCCGCAAAGCAGGCCTTCGCGGTTTTTTTATTGCCAAATGAATCATTGTTGCTCTCATCGGAGAATGTACAAAAATGCATCTGTTTAATCGGCGGTTTTACCCAATCTGATGTGACTTTGTTCTATTTATATCCGATTAATGTTTGTTTTTGTTCACTAGCGGTCGGTTTTCTTTGCAGGAAGGACGTTTTATCTAACCAGTGATTTTCTTATTTTAATAAAATAATTTTCATTTTGTACAATTTTTGGCAAAATCTTTCTGTTTAGAAGCGTTTTCCCTGACACAAAAAGAAGCTGAATCTGAACGTTTTTGTTAAATTAATAATCTGATCATCACGTAATGTTTTTTGTGGCTTTTTGTTTGACTCTGTTTTTTAATTCCGTTTCCTCTCTTTTGCTTTTTGTAGATTGTCAGTTCTTTTGAGATGTTGATGTGCATGATTCCACTCATCTCTAGACGGATTTTTGCTCATTTTCGTTCTCAAGTCGATCTGCAAATGGCATCAATCTCTTTGTGTATTAATAATCTCTGCCATATTCAGTATTTGCCTTTAGTTATTCAAGACTTTTAAAGTGTGCGATCTCAGTTTCGCTTTTTAGCATTATTCATCCTCTGTTTGTGTATTATTTGGTAATTGACTCTTAAAAATTTGCTTTCGATCACAAGTCTTTCGCGGTAATTTTTTGAAACTAGTGAGCTTTTCAGGCTTTTAGGCCGTCGGTCGTGCAAGCTCGAGTGGCTTTCACCTTCAGAGTGAAGCATCATGGTAAAATTATTATCCACAGGGCTCAAAAGCTCGAAAAACTGACCAGTTTTGCATCTTGCAAATATATATCCCATATCTCTATTTTTCGATTTTACTTCAGTATTTTGCATTAGCAAAAGTCCAAATTTTGCACAATTTCTGTAGTGCTTCTTTCTATCTTCTAAAGATCGTCGAAACTTTAAGTTGCTACTTGACCTCGACTGAAAGGTACCATTTTTTTTAACCAAAAACCTCTATATGTGCGAAATTGGTCATTTTCAGCCGTCAACTTTTTTGGCAAAAGCCCAGATTTAGCCCGATTTTACTGAAGTTTCCAGTGCCAAAAGAATCAGATCTCTTTTACGGATCGTAAAAAATTCATGTTGCTACTTTACCTCGATTGAAAGTTACCATTTTTTTAAGGGAAAACCTGTACGTGTGCGAAATTGGTCATTTTAAGCCGACATCAACTTTTTCCGTAAAAGTCCGGATTTCGCCCGATTTCATTGAAGTTTCCAGTGCCAAAAGACTTAGATCTCTTCTATGGATCATAATAAATTCAAGTTGCTACTTGACCTCGATTGAAAGTTACCATTTTTTAAAAGAAAAGCCTGTATGTGTGCGAAATTAATCATTTTAAGCCGACATCAACTTTTTTGTCAAATGCCCAGATTTCCCCCGATTTCATTCAACTTTCCAGTACCAAAATACTCAGATCTTTTCTATGGATCATAATAAATTCAAGTTGATACTTGACCTCGATGGAAAGTTCCCATTTTTTTAACGAAAAGCCTGTATGTGTGCGAAATTGTTCATTTTAAGCCGGCCTCAACTTTTTTGTCAAATGTCCAGATTTCCCCCGATTTCATTCAAGTTACCAGTACCAAAAGACTCAGATCTCTTCTATGGATCATCAAAAATTCAAGTTGCTACTTGACCTCGATTGAAAGTTACCATTTTTTTTAACGAAAAGCCAGTATGTGTGCCAAATTGGTCATTTTAAGCCGACATCAACTTTTTTGGAAAAACTCCGGATTTCGCCAGATTTCATTGAAGTTTCCAGTACCAAAAGACTCAGATCTCTTCTATGGATCATCAAAAATTCACTTTGTTAACAACTATAAAAATTTTGCGCGATTTCAATTAATTTCCCAGTACGTCAAGGTTCAAATCACTTCCGTAGATCATGAAAATTTCAAGGTAATATTTAGTTTCGATGGAAAGTTACCATTGTTTTAAATAAAAGCGTGTACGTGAAAAATTGGCCATTTTAAGTCAAAATTGGTTTGGCTAGTAAATATTCCTATTTCGCGTTATTGGTACAAAATTTCGAGGACTCAAAGGCTCAAGATTCCTTTAAAGATCATGAGAATTTCAAGCTGTTATATAGTCTCTATTGAAAGTTGCCATTTGTCAAAAAAAAACTGTGTAAATGTGTGAAGTTTCACAGTCATTTTAAGTAAGAATTGACTTGAGTAGCAAAAATTCGTATTTCGCGCGAACTCTATAAAGTTTCTTGCACTTAAAGATTCAAGCGTCTTCTACAGATTTCCTGAATTTCAAGTTTCTGCTTGATCTGGCTTGAAAATTGCCATTGGCTTAAGGAAAGGGTGTATGTGTAAAATTGGTAATTCCCCGATTCGCAGCGATTAGGGCATAGCGCCGATTTGTGTGGAACCCTGCAGCCGTAAAATTTTACTTTTTTTCCATATTTTTCACATAAAACATCCGTAATAAATTGACATTAAAATTAAGAGATAAGAAATAAGATAAAATTGCAAAAAAGTAAGGGAGTCTTTTTAAGAAATCATACTGGTTACTACTACACTTTTATGACACTCCCTGTGTATTGAAACGTAACTTTAAAATGCGTACACTAAAAACCCTAACAATTTTAAACTCCAAAAACTTTCATCCGTCTAAAACTCATATTTGCTGAAATATTACACTTTGACACACTAATAAACCATTCAAAAACCACAATTAATAATTGCATGCGAATGAATAGGGAGAACTTTGTAGAGTCTTTGAAGAGAAAAAGCAATTTGCTGGTGACTAGAAACGCTAATTGACTTCCATTATTTATTGTGATTTATTTCGAACGAAAGTTGCCAAGAAAACCGATTCTTTTTTCAGTGGCGTCCATTGTTTCAATCTAATAATTATAGAAACTAAAGAAGATAAAAACAGAGAACAGAAACCTTGAAGGTTTACTCTAAAAACTGATTGGTTTTGATATTCTTCCAGTTGGGTGCTGCCAGTTTTCAAACTCGGCTACCAAAAGGACTTGCAAGTCGAAGACATCTACAACACGACCAAAGCCGATCTGTCCCAACCTTTAGGAGACATTTTAGAAAGGTACGATAATCCAGGAATGTTTTCAGTAGATAATAACGCAAAATCGCAGTTTTGAGTTACAAATAACTAACTTTTCCACTATTAGTGGGCGAATAAAAATTAAGTGCCATTTCAATTTACCAATATTTCGTGGATTTTCACCTTACAGAACACCAAGTCGCCTACAAAACTTAAAATTTTCAATTGCGTTTTCTCTCCGTTTCTTTCTGATGTTCGTTTTTCTATTGCCTCGTTAGAATGAGAATTTCTGGAATTTTTTTCCAGGTCATTCTGTATCAGTGTTCATGCGTTTAATTTMATTCTTCTCCGTCTTAAATCTTTTAAATTTTTTGAAAATGYCCTATTTTAAGTWTGCTCTTCTTGCCATTCTTTATATCTTGTTTTGCGTACTATTTTGAAACTGAACCTTTGAATATTCAGAGGTGTAAAGCCACTTGTGGCACACCTCTGGAGATGCAAGCCACTCGTGCTTGCGAAACGTCAGGAAGCAATTTTTCCACTACGACCGAAATACCCGAAAAACTCATTTACCTATGGGAATTCTTCCTCAAAATGGAGGGTTTTTAAGTGATATATCCTCAAAAATCCTCATTTYAGAAACTGGAACGAAGAAGTACTTCGAGTGCAAAAATCTGGCAAACCTCCCAGCTTAAAACGGGCAATATGGAAAACCATCGGCAAGTCCTACATGATCATCGGGTTCTTAATATTCCTCAACACGTTCCTAATAAAGTAAGTCGGCGCAAACCCCTCCAGGGAAGATTGGTAAGCTTCGCCTTTATTTGCAGAATGAGCCAGCCAATTGTTCTGGGCCGCTACATCAAGTACTTTGAGAAGAACTCAACTCATGACGCCTCCACGGGATGGTTGCTCGGAAGTGGCGTGATATTGCTGGCCTTTCTGCACAAGGTTGTCATGCACTATACAGTCCTCAACTGCTCGAGAGTGGGGATGAGAGTGCGCGTAGCCTGCTGCTCCTTGATCTATCGAAAGGTACTTCAGTCTCCTTACCAGAGTCATTCAAATTTGGTGCCATTGTTCTAGAAGTTGAGATATTGCAATTTGCAGTTCTGCCTTTAATCGCATAGATTGTTGATGACTTGGCCAGATGAATCCATTTGCTTCTAATAAACAAATATAAAGTCGTGGCAGCAAAGATAAACTTTATGCATGGTTACACATTTAAAGTTTTGAAGAGCGCAATTTCGAAACTAACCACAAAAGAAAGTGGCGCCAATTTGAATCGTCCTCATCTTGTACATGGTGGGTTGTAAGGTCCGTTTGATTAGTTGCTGCGATTGAATCACATTTCGTCCGGAAAGACGACTGCCGGCCAATTGGTCAATTTGCTATCCAATGATGTGGTTCGATTTGATTTCGCCCTGGGGTTCCTGCACTATATCTGGATAATGCCCTTGCAGGGAATAGCGGGATTAATTGTTATGTACAGTTACATACAAAATGCGGCTTTTCCCACCATGCTGGTGATGACCATTCAGGCAGTTCTGGGACAAGGTGAATCTTGGACAATTTCGTTCACACCAACTGAGGCTTACTTGTTTTATCCTTTCCAGGGTGTTTATCCAAGCTGCAAGGCAGGTTTAGAGGAAAAATCGCCACTCTCACCGATCAAAGAGTGAAGCTAATGAGCGAAATCACCTCGGGGATTCAGGTAATTAAAATGTTTGCTTGGGAGAAACCGTTTGAAAAGATTGCGGACATTTCACGCAGGTAATCAACTTTGCATAGTGCTTTGGTAATTGCAGCCCATTTTTTAAACAAAGTCTTTCAGAAAAGAAGTCAATATGATTGCCCGAAACTCATACATCCGAGGCTTTTCTTCGGCTTTGAACATTTTCATCGAACGTGCCACTCTTTACATTGCTGTTATTTCCTACGTCCTACTAGGGAATCGGATAACAGGTAGGCGTGGCCTAAGTCCCATCTCCAACTAGAATCACTTCATTTTCTTCTACAGGCGAGGTGGTTTTCTCAGTAGCCCAGCTGCTCAACACCATACAATTGTACATGTCAGTCTTCTTCCCATTGGCGCATTC
>NW_026017213.1:2003672-2005430 GCF_020466585.1 Dendroctonus ponderosae
TTCTCTACTAATTGGAATTTCCTCTTACAGCTTGAGCCTAAGTGTGTCGCAGGATACCCTCTAGGTGATAGTTCTTGATTACTTTTTGAAAAATAGGAGCACTATTTATCAATCTGGAATAAAAGACGTGAGGAAATTCTGTCCTTTTTAAAGACAAACATTTTTGAGGCGAAATACCCAAAAAGAAGTTAGTAAAAAATATAAAGATCGTTTCAGAAACCGGGCATTAGCGATATTCGCTTCGGCAGATATTCCATTTTTGAGCCTTTATTGCGTCAATATCTTCTTTTTTGGTAACTGCTGGCCAATTTTCATTCATCTCATGGCCTGTGGGTGGTGAAGCACAAGGTATATCATCGTCGAAAAGTGTTAGAATGAATGATTTCCATCGCACAAGTTTGTCTTCTCTCTATGACTATTTCGTTATTATTGTGTCTGCTTGCCATTTCTCTTACTTCCTACTGGACATTCAAAGTGCCATATCTTTCTTGAAATTGTCCGGATTTCTTTGGATTCTCTAGGCTTTTATTTTTCTGATGATTTTATAGAGTTGTTTGTATACTGTTGGGTTTTTCTTCTCGCATTTTCGTCTTTTCTCCAGGAAGTCAATGATTTCTTGTCTTATACAGTTTTTCAGTTGTGCGATGTCTATTTGCCTTGTTTGACTATGTCTTTCCACCTCCTGAAATATTTTGCATCTTCTTTGGAAAAGACTCGTAAAGACCATTGATCTTTAAAATCCTGATGTCTCCCAGGCATGCTCCAGTTAGGCATCAGACAATCGGCCGAAGTCGCCTCTAACATGACCAGCGTGGAGAGAATCCTGCAATACACCAAATTGGAGGAAGAAGGCCCATGGGAGCCGCCCCCAGCAGACAGGCCGCCCACTGATTGGCCGCGGGAAGGTCGCGTCACCTTCAAACACGCCTACTTGCGCTACACTCCCGATGGGCCTCCCGCCATCCGGGACCTGGATGTGGAAATTCAACCAGCGGAGCAGATTGGTGTAGTCGGACGCACCGGGGCAGGTAAGAATGTGAATCTTTGTCATTCACCCAACGTAAATCTTTGCTTCTTCAAGGAAAGTCCTCATTGGTGGCCACCTTGTTCCGGCTGGCCTCCATCGAGGGAGAGGTGGAAATTGACGGTCTCAACACCGGAAAAGTGGGCCTGAAGGCGCTGCGCTCTGCAATCTCCATTATCCCCCAGGTGCCCACTCTGTTCTCCGCCAGCCTCAGGTAATAGAAAACTCACATTTAGGAATGTTTTCCGGGCTTTAAAGCCGTGGTCTATGGGAATTTCTTCCTGACGTTTCGTCCACAACTGCGGTGGACATTATCAAAGGCGATGAGGCAGTGGGCGAAGTGATCTCCCGTGCTTTCCGACTAAGACTGCTTCAACTGCTGGATTCCCCGTCGTATTTATGCAGCCCAGCCGTGTGTGCTCATGCGTGGAGGATCGGTGGGGGTTCCAACGCTTCGGCGCACACGCTGTTTGGCGCAAAACGCGCTTCCAATCTGGATTGAGTGCCGTAATTCCTTCTTCTCTGTTAAAGTTGTTTTGGTGTTTAAATATTTCGATGGCCTCTCTGATGAGTCTCAGGTAGTATCTTTCGGATTGGTGCAGAATGTCCACTTCGTCGAAGCGTATTTGGTCTGCTACTGCTGATTTTTCTGTTTGTCTCAATCTGCAACTTCGTTTATGCTTCGTTTTGTGGTGCCGATGTATGCTCTTCCACAGCTGCACGGAACTCTGTAG
>NW_026017213.1:2006379-2009304 GCF_020466585.1 Dendroctonus ponderosae
CTCCTGGTGCTGATAAAGGATCCCGTTTGTCCTTGGCCGATCTCAAAGTCTGTTGGATGGTTCGAGTTGGTTTGAAAATAGTTTTTACTCGGTGTTTCTCCAGTATCTTGCCAATCCTGTCCGTGACTCCATGTATGTATGGGAGACAAGCCCAACTCTTACGCTCATCATGCGTCTCTGTGCTCTCCGAGCGATCTTCACTGTTTTTTGGTCGAATTGCTCTATTGAAATCTTTCTTACTGTATCCATTCCAACCCAAGGCCCTTTCCAGGTGTTTTAATTCTCTCTCTAACTCGGCTGGTTCGCAGATTCTTCTGGCTCTTTCGGTGAGAGTTTTGATGACTCCTCTGTTCTGACTGGGATGATGGTTTGAACCACTGTGCAGGTACCGGTCGGTATGTGTCGGTTTTCTGTACACCGTGTGGGCCAGCTTTCCGTTGGCTTTTCTGGTCACCAAGACATCCAAAAAAGGCAATCGCCCATCCTTCTCCACTTCCATAGTGAATTGAATTTTAGGGTTTATTGAGTTGAGGTGCCTCAGGAAGTCTTCAAGTTCAGTCAGACCATGGCCCCAAACAACAAAATTGTCATCAACATAGCAAAACCAACACTTAGGTTTCCTCACGGCTGTGTCCAGAGCGTTCTTCTCAAATTTTTCCATAAAATAGTTGTCTATCACTGGATTAAGAGGCCTGCCCATTGCTACTCCATCCGTCTGCTCAAAGAATTCGCTGTTCCACTCAAAGTGGGTTGTGGTTAGACAGTGTTCGAAGAGTTTGGCGATGTCTGGTGGAAATTCTCTCGCAACAAGTTCCATTGCCTCCCTGATTGGTACCATTGCGAACAAAGAAACCACATCAAAACTCACGAGAATTTCCCCGGGCGACAACAACAACGAGTGCAACCTCTGAACAAAATGGGATGAGTCCTTTATAAAGCTGTCCGTTTTTCCAATTTTTGGCAGTAATATTTTAGCTAGATATTTTGCAATATTGTAGGTCGGACTTCCAATGGCGCTCACAGTGGGTCTCAGTGGTACATCCGGTTTATGGATCTTGGGTAATCCGTAGAGCCTTGGTGGGAGTGCTTCTGATTTTTTGAGCTTTGCCAACTCCTCGGATGAAAATGTCGTATCCTTAATTAATTTGTTCGTTGTTCTTAGTATCCCGTGTCAACTTCTTGTACGTTGACGGGCTCAAAAGTTCTTTAATTTTTTCTTCGTAGTTCAATGAAAACATGACCACAGTTGCATTGCCCTTATCAGCTGGCAACACGAGAATCTCCTTATCCTCATTCAGCGTTTTCAGGGCTTTTCTTTCCTTGAAAGCGAGGTTGCTCTATATTTAAACACTAATGCCCGGTTTAGTGGATAATGTAGTGGATAAAGTTATAAGACCGATAAGATTTTATGGGTTTCCGAACGGTGACAGGCAAAGTCATATCGAGCTCATAACAATCCGTTGGATAAGTACCTTTTTAATTCGACCGACAGAGGGAACTGTTTGATAGGGTATGTTCCATTTTTGACTGGTAGTACGGAAGGTGCGAAATGCCGGTAAAAAAGAAGCGGATAGTAGAGAACTTTCACTTTTGGGCATCGCAAGCTAGATGACGCCACAAAAAAGACGCATTTTGATTGGTCAGTAAACATATGGTTTGAAGATGTTTCAAAAACCGCCACAGATTTGATGTAAAAGCTCTCAGGTTTTTATCTGAATTCAGCATAACTGTTCACTAACGGACAATGAATTCCTTCTCACAGTATATGTTTTAAGGTAGTCCCCAATAAGGTCCAATAATACACTGAAACGCGAAATTCAGAATCTCCATATTTGTTCATTTGGTCCTCTCGTTCAAGATACCGTCTTGGCCGTTCAATATAACTTAGAAGTTCAACAATTTCATCATCAGAAGATAAACTCGAATTATCCATTTTAAATAACTATAATACATTTTTATACGTCAAACAAAACAAAACTGTTACGCAATGCTGTTATGTATTAAGAATAGGTTATGTTAGGTTAGAATCGCTCGGTTGTAAAAATCGTAACAAACCCTACACGCTTCGAGTAGATATCTATTCGATAACTTATGGAACCAACAAGCTTTAAGCAGACGTTGAGAAACCCAACAGACCTGATTTTGGTAGTTTATGAGACTCATAAGCTTATGTAACCGATATGTTGGAGTTCGGAAACCGGGCATAAAACAACTTTAACAGAAAAGAAAAAATTACGGCACTCAACCCAGATTGGAAGCGCGTTTTGCGCCAAACAGCGTGTGCGCCGAAGCATTTGAACCCCCACCCATCCCCCACGCATGAGCACACACGGCTGGGCTGCATAAATACGACGGGGAATCCGGCAGTTGAACCAGTCTTAGACGGAAAGCATGGGAGATCACTTGGCCCACTGCCTCATCGCCTTTGAAAATGTCCACCGCAGTTGTGGACGAAACGTCAGGAAGAAATTCCCATAGACCACGGCTTCAAAGCCCGGAAAACATTTCTAAATGTGATTTAACCGGCCGTGAAAGCCTTCATAGTCTGATAATAGAGAACTCTTTAGCTCAAAAGGCTTGTTATACAGGGTGTTTGAACCCAGCTGCCATGTGATTTATCAAGTTCTTTCCAAATGTCTCAATGAGACTTCAATACTCCCTACACACGCCTCAGGTACATTGCGCCCATTCCAAATAACTCTGTATATAAAAACGGCAGATATAATCTGGACCCTTTCGAAAAATGCGCAGACGATGAGCTCTGGAAGGCGATAGAGCGCGTAGAGCTGAAACACAGCGGCGTTGCGCTCGACACTGTGATCAGTGAAAGTGGGGCCAATTTCAGCGCTGGCCAAAGACAGTTGATTTGTCTGGCACGAGCGATAGTTAGGTAAGTTGCTTACCCTAATCTACAACGCTTTCATC
>NW_026017213.1:2010303-2014648 GCF_020466585.1 Dendroctonus ponderosae
AAAAATTACTGTCTTTAATGGCAGAGTGAAGTGATTATTCCCATGAGTCAAGGGTAATTTAGTAGGAAGGTTAAAGCATACTTTTTTCGAACTTTGCTCGCAATGACTAAATGTACATATTATTACAAGAGTTTATTTGCTAATGACCAAACTGCATTTTTTTGTTATATGGATTTGAGCACATACTGTATAAGTCAATAATATTAAGTAAACAAACACTAACGTAATAGAATTTATTGTTGTAGACCAATGGCTGTATTAATTATTATTGTTATTAGTATTACTGTTATTATCATTATTAGTTTATTGATTTAAATAAAAGAAATGATTATAAAACTGCGAATGTTCTTTACTGATTACCCAATTTATGACCCCATTAAAACATGAGTAAACAAAACATGTGTTGGATGATGATCAAAAAATGATTTTATGGTTTTTTTAGTGCTTGGAGCAGCTTTGAAAAGCGAATCAAAAGTCGCAAAGACCGTATTGATTTACAAACAAAAATTATAATTACTGATAGAACAGACGTGTATCTTCAAGCGATTGAAATTTCATTGCCATCGCGTGAAATTTGCATTTTTGCCAACCAAATCAATTCTGGCTTAAAATTGCCAATTTCACACTTACACGCTCTACTTTAAAAAATGGTAACTTCCGATCGAGATCAAGTAGAAAGTTGATTTTTTTACGATCTGTAGAAGAGATCTGAGTGAGTGTTTTAATACTATAAACTTCATGAAACCGGGCTAAATCTCGCTTTTTCTAAATAAGTTGACGCTGGCTACAAATAACCAATTTCCCACACTTGTCACAGTTACAGGGTTGTTTTTTAATAATGGAAAGTTTCAATCGGGATAGAGCGGAAACTTAAAGATTCCACAATCTGTAGAAGAAATTTGAATCTTTAAACCCTAGAAATTTCATCGAAATTGTGCAAAATACGGCCTTTTGCTAATGCAGCATACTGAAGTAAAATCGAGAAATAGAAACATGGAACAAAACTGATCAGTTTTTCGAGCTTTTAGACGTTGCGAAAAATAGTTTTATCTTGATGGTGCATGGCTCGGCGCAGCACAACTCTGAAGGTGCAAGTCACTCGTGCTTGCGAAACGTCAGGAAGAAATTATTTTTCACGACGGCCTTAAGGCCTGAAAAGCTCATTAGTTTCGAAAAATAACTGCAATATTAATTTTAATAGACTTTTTGGGAATTTTTTCAAAACCGATTAAACGGAAAGTTATGAAATTGTGCCGCCAGGCACTTTTCCTTGCAGCCAAGAATTTTTTTTTCATAGAAAGTTTCGTTTAGGAGAAAAAAAATAAATGGAAAAAATCGACCAAAATCTGAAATTTAGTTTTTCCGCAACTGCACGAACTGCCCTCACTTCTGATGTGGCATAAGGAGCATCTTTATACTTCCACACATTAAAGACAACACTGGAGACTGTAACTTCTGAAAATTTCACTCAGATCCCGCACTGAACACCGATTTAAGCAGACTTCATAAAAGTTGAACCATAAATCGTGATAAAAAGTGGGTTGGTTTGTTCCCACAAAAAGTCGGTCCGCTGTTAAGGTAATGTAGATGAATGATTTTTTTGGATTTTTTATCATTTTTTGGAAATTCATTCATTGCAGGGTTTACGAAAATGTTGTGAGCTTTTTGGGCGATTGGTCAAAAGTCTTTTAATGGACGCTTTTGAAAAGTTCTCACTAAATATCTTGCGGCAGGCCTAACATTTTAACGGGCCCACCTTCCTTCTATAGGAGGGATAGTTTGGGAGAAAACAAAAATGTGAAAATCAACCAAAATCCTTTCGGTTCACCTCGAAAACTTGGCATCCAAAAAAAATGGTTTACTCCAAATCGTCTATTTACAGCGAGTTCCATAAGCATCAAATTTATGTGTCTTTCTAAAACATTTCTTCCAATCAGCTGGACGAAAAAACAAAACATTTCTTCAGACTTTTATGAGAAAGTTACTTTTCCAAATCGAGCAAAAATTGTAAAATCGCTTACAAATTAATCGAAATAACATCGATTACTATTCAGACCGGCCTAAAATATTGCGCTCAAGAAAAACGAACGTTTCCCATTTAATCCCATGCTGAAAAAGTATCGACAAATCGGGCCTTAGATAAAACAAAAATTCGCCAGACTCAATTATCATCCAAATAATCCCGAACGAACACACCTTGATAGTCTGTCGATAAACCTTCAAAACATCGTAACTGCGCAAAATATTTGGCTTAGGCCGATTTCCGCCAGAAATAAGCGAAACGCGGTTTGACGAAACTAAGGCCGAGTTTTACCAAGCGATCTTAAACCAGTTTAACGTCTGAAACTCGGTTTAACGCGCGAAACGGTTTTCACCAGAACCTTAAACTTAGTTTCTGCTTAAACGCGTTTACAGAAAGGAACTGGCCGATTTTGGGCGTTTATAGCTTTAAACGCCGTTTAAAGACTTGATCTAACCTCACTGTCTAAAGAATTGTTGTTGCTGTCGGTCGATCAAAAATAATAAAAAGAAAAAAAAAAGAAATGGCACGTAGGCCAGTTTCTAACTTAATTTTTGGAAGAAGTCGACGAATATTTTATTGTTACTTATGTACTTTGTCTGTCCTGTCTGGAATTGTGTCCCCGATAAGCCGATAAATTTCTGCTGGAGAGTTTAAGGGTTTCAACACAACTACATCACATCCGATTGTACAAAGGGTGAGCTCAGACACGAATGTATGCTGGTTAAAGATTTAAAAAAATTGGAAAAACAGCGAAAAATTTAAATGGGTTGGCCAGGGTCACCCACGGTGAAAGTAATGCTAAACTTACCGAAAGCTGCATTGTACCATCTGGAAAAGAAAGAAAAATCTGGATTATTACATAAACTTAGTCGAAAACCCCGTGATTTGATTGGAAAGAAAGAGAAATTGGAAACTGAATAAAAATTTAAATGTTTCTGAAAAATTCAACTCAGTTTGTGTTTTTAGTACCTGTTTTTTGCAAACTAGCTCCCGATTCCACCCGAAACCCCAAAAGCACAAACCACACGAACGCACAATGATAATCCACACAAAATTTTAAATAAATGTGGATTACACTCAGCAATTAACAGGTGAAATGGTCGACCGTTGGTGCCTAAATGGCATTAAATTGGTACTTTTATCCCGTTTATGAACAAAGTACCGACGACCGATTTAATCCCTTGACCATAATAGACTGCAGTAAAGGTTCAGCTTTCCGATAAAATCCATGCGAAATTAAGGTGTTTTTCACATAAAACCCRCACCGAGCCACAGAACTTGCATAATGATAGAAGCGTTTGCTTTCTGRCCCTTTGGGTGACTCATTGCATATCTATGCTGTTCGATTCAGTTTTTTTCTTATTGACGATTTTCTWCAAATTTCTAGTCCGCTATCGAACTGSTTTGGATATTTAGCCTAAACAAAGTCGCTTTTTCGAGTAAAGATAAACAAACATCGGCGTTTATGGGGTGATTTTTGAATGCTCAATCGCATGCAAATCACTCGCTCTCCGATTAATCGTTTGCTCAATTGTGATGAATCGTAAAAACCCTTTTAGGTTGATCCATTGTGAGAGGCTGCACAGTTTTTAGCAGATCCACCAGAATCAAAGTAAACCATTCGCAAAATATGCCATGATTCGTTAATGCTTCACTACTTTGATTGCGCTATTAAAAATTCGCACTTTTTTTCAACTGCACGCTCTCCTTTAAACATTCATAACTTCTCATTCAGAGCAAGTATCAACTTGAAACTTTCCCACCCCATAGAAGACTCGTGTGGTTGACAGTGCGTAAATTTCCACTTCAGTCGCACTAAAGTCTGATTTTTGCCAACGGTTTGAAAAATGGGTCAAAAATGGGTTCGCATTGAAGATGTGTCGCAGCAGAACATCCCTATTTTAGGGGTGTTATTATGATATGTTGGATAAAGTCTACTCAAATGGGCGATCCAGACTAAAGATTTAATATAGTTTAAAAAAATGCCTAAATGGCAGATCCATATTAAACCCAGTTCATGATTTATCATCGCTTTTTTCCGCTCGCAGCATTAAATAAGTAGTTAGTAAAGCACTTAACTTTTTTACTGTGGTAATTTGGACGTTTCAAACTTTTCTTCTTTTTTTAGCTTTTCGAAGTAATTTGGTCTTCAGCCAAGGCTTCATTACGACACGCTTTAAGAAACAAGAAACGAAAAAAAGTAGTGCAATCTAGCCAATTTGTTGACAAATAGTGTAATATACAATAGTAGTATTTAAAGTTTTTAACGTGTTTTTACGCACGAAAACGGTAGACCACCGTGAAAAGAGTAGACCTGGCAAG
>NW_026017213.1:2014986-2015221 GCF_020466585.1 Dendroctonus ponderosae
AAACGCCCAAGATCGGCCAGTTCGTTTCTTTAAACGCGTTTAAGCACAAACTAAGTTTAAGGCATTGACATACTATACTAAGGGCCGTTTGCACCGTTTTATATTAAAGCCAAGCTTACATAAACCAACCTTAAAAATTAAGCTCGGTTTTAAAGTAAACGGCTTGCACCGTACCAATCTGTTGGTGGCTTTTTTAAGCCGGTGTCAAGCAGATCTGTTTGCCATATGTAGAATT
>NW_026017213.1:2016220-2019262 GCF_020466585.1 Dendroctonus ponderosae
AAAATTGCGATTTTTTAAGGAAAGCGGGTAAATGTGTTAAATTTGCCATTTTAAGCCAGAATTGACTTCGATAGAAAACATGCGGACTTTGCGCGATTTCACTGAATTTTTCAGGGCGTAAAGATTGAAATTATTTGTATGGATCCTGCAAATTTCAAGTTTCTACTTGGTCGCGATTGGAAATTACAATTCGTTTAAAGTAACGCATGCAAGTGTTTAAATTTGGAAGTTTTAAGCCATCAGAGATTTGGCTAGCAAACATACGTATTTTGCACGCTTCAGCATTTCAAGATTCTATTTGAAGATGAAAAGCACTCGGCCTTGCAAAACCTCAGGAAGAAATTATTTTCACACATTGTACTATTTTTGCAGTTTCGTAGATGTTGACGCATTTCCTGTTAAGTTATGAATAAATAAATCTCCGTTTGTTTCAAAGAAACCTTCCGTTTGTTTAGGAAAAAAACAACCGTAATAAAATGTCTGAAGAAAAATGTTTGTCATTGTTATACATACTTATATTACGTCTAATTATCATTGTTGTTTTTCTGTACTGTTCAACGCAATAAATGCAATTTCATCAGCTTTCTTGGCTTGTGAACTTGTTCGGCTTTTACCGCGATCTGCGGATTTTTTCCTGAAGGAAAAGCACCCATGTATGGTACATTGTGTCTCTACGTCCTCTAAAATTGCCACGAAACGTCGAATTTTAGGCCTCTATTGCCTCGTATTCTTCAAGGTGACCCACTCTATATTCTTCGTCTATTTTGGATCCACCACCTGCCAATTCTCCAATTAATGAGTCAAACTTCTTCAAATTGTCTTCTAACTTTTCGCTTCTGTTATGCTTCAAGGTCTTCTTTTAAGGGTCAATTTAGTAAATACACTCTTGCTCTTAGGAAACAATCTTCAAGTGACTTTAACATTTCTTTAACTTTTCTTTACGCATTTAGCCTTTGCATCCCTTATTTGCAAATCTGACTTTTATTTATCGTCACTAAAATATTTTTCTCAGTTACCAGCGCATCTTCTAGTTATTTTTGAGGAAAGGAAAGCACATACTCTAGACTTCCAATTATTCAAGTTGTCCGAATTTAACTGTGGAACTGATACAAGATTCAACAGTTAATTATTTTATGTTTTTAATTTTTCTATTTAATTTCACATCTGTATTCTAGTTATTTTTATATTTTACCTTACTTATCCGACAAGGCGTGCGATTTATAGCTCGTTGGGCGATTTTTGCAAACACATTTACGAGGATTGTAAGAGTCATTTTTCCTTAAACATTACGTTACTTCGACATACATTTTCCATAAAAATGGGGTCAAACGTTTTTTAATTAGTAGACTGAAGGAAAGAGTCTATATCAGTTTTTGCAGTTCTTTTGAGATGTTGGCGGTCCTTGTTCTATTTGCTACTTTAAAATGAGAGCTTTTGCAAAATTTTTGTTGGTCTTTCTGTGCAAATGCTCATTATATCGTTAATTTGTTTATTCATAATGTCTTTTACCTCGTCATCTGTGCCTTCTGGCATCTTTTCAAATTTTTCAGAATTTGCGATCTTAAATTTCCTTTTTTTGCCAGGTTCATATCTTGTTTTGCGTAGCATTTCGAAAGTTAACCTTCAAATAAAAGTGAGAAATAAATTTAAAAAAAAAGTTTTTTACACGACGGCATAAAAACACGAAAACCTCGCCAGTTTCACCTTCGTTGGGTTTTTAGCGCCTTTAAAACGTCGAGTAACCGGCTTCTTCCTAATGTTTCGCAAGCACAGAGTTTGTATTGCTTTCGAGCTAGTCGGCTTTGAACTGCATCAAAATGGCCCACTATTAATGCTCTTTCCACACATAGACTTAAGAATCACATTTCCAACTTAACTTTATTTACTTATAGGGATTTTTCCTCAAAATTGAGCGTTGCAAGGTCATTTTTCCTCAAAAACTTGTGCCCTCACACGCATTCCTTCCATTACAGAAGCTGGAACGAAGAAGTACTTCGAGCGCAAAAATCTGGCAAACATCCCAGCTTAAAACGGGCAATATGGAAAACCATCGGCAAGTCCTACATGTTCATCGGATTCTTAATATTCCTGAACACTTTCCTAATAAAGTAAGTCGGCTCAAACCCCTCCAGAGAAGATTGGTAAGCTTCGCCGTTATTTGCAGAATGAGCCAGCCAATTGTCTTGGGCCGCTACATCAAGTACTTTGAGAAGAACTCAACTCATGACGCCACCACAGGATGGTTGCTGGGAAGTGGCGTGATATTGCTGGCCTTTTTGAACATGGTTGCCACTCACTATACCATCATCAACTGTTTAAGAGTGGGGATGAGAGTGCGCATAGCCTGCTGCTCCTTGATTTATCGAAAGGTACTTCGCGTCTTCTACATGCAGGGTGACTGAAATTTGGTGCCACTCCTCTTTCGATGGCTGCACTTTGACTTTGTCAGATGAATCCATTTGCTTCTACTAAACAAATTTAGAGTCTTAGCAGCAAAGCTAAACTTTATGCATGCTGGACATGATTATACATTTAAAGTTTTGAAGAGCGCAATTTCGAAACTAACCACAAAAGAAAGTGGCGCCAATTTGAATCAACCCGGTCTGGTGCATGGTGGGTTGTAAGGTCCGTTTGATTAGTTGCTGCGATTGAATCACATTTCGTCTGGAAAAATTGCTGCTGGCCAATTGGTCAATTTGCTATCCAATGATGTGGTTCGATTTGATTTCGCCCTGGCTTT
The DNA here is from genome assembly GCF_020466585.1 of Dendroctonus ponderosae. Classification (NCBI taxonomy): domain Eukaryota; kingdom Metazoa; phylum Arthropoda; class Insecta; order Coleoptera; family Curculionidae; genus Dendroctonus; species Dendroctonus ponderosae. The sequence goes on from NW_026017213.1 coordinate 2,018,961, forward strand.
CCTCCACTATATCTGGATAATGCCCTTGCAAGGAATAGCCGGATTAATTGTTATGTACGGTTACATACAAAATGCCGCTTTTCCCACCATGCTGGTGATGAGCATTCAGGCAGTTCTGGGACAAGGTGAATCTTGGACAATTTCGTTCACACCAACTGCGGTTTATGTGTTTTATCCTTTCCAGGTTGCTTATCCAAGCTGCAAGGAAGGTTTAGAGGAAAAATCGCCACTCTCACCGATCAAAGAGTGAAGCTAATGAGCGAAATCACCTCGGGGATTCAGGTAATTAAAATGTTTGCTTG
>NW_026017213.1:2020261-2033942 GCF_020466585.1 Dendroctonus ponderosae
CCCCTTCCAGCAGACAGGCCGCCCACTGATTGGCCGCGGGAAGGTCGCGTCACCTTCAAACACGCCTACTTGCGCTACACTCCCGGCGGGCCTCCCTCCATCCGGGACCTGGATGTGGAGATTCAACCAAGGGAGAAGATTGGTATAGTCGGACGAACCGGGGCTGGTAAATGTATGGATTTCTGCCATCCACCCAATGTAAATGAGTGCTTTTTCTAGGAAAGTCCTCTTTGGTGGCCACCTTATTCCGGATGGCCCCCATGGAGGGAGCGGTGGAAATTGACGGTCTCAACACCGAAAAAGTGGGTCTGAGGGCGCTGCGATCTGCAATCTCGATTATCCCCCAGGTGCCCACTCTGTTCTCCGCGACTCTCAGGTAGTAGAGGCCTCTTTAGCTCAATAAAGCTTCCTATACAGCGTGTTTCATAATAGTAAACAAATGTGCTTTATGATGAGAGAGTTCGATTTGACAATACTTCCCACACATGCTCCAGATAAATCACACCCGTTCTAAATAACCATGTGTATAAAACCCGCAGATATAATCTGGATCCTTTCGAAAAACGCGCAGACGACGAGCTCTGGAAGGGGGTAGAGCGTGTAGAGCTCAAACAGAGCGGCGTTGCACTCGACACTGTGGTCAATGAAAGTGGAGCCAATTTCAGCGCTGGCCAAAAACAGTTGATTTGTCTGGCACGAGCGATAGTTAGGTAAGTTGCTTACCCTAATCTACAACGCTTTCATCGCTGGCTGTTTAAAGGAAAAACAAAATCCTCGTCATGGACGAGGCCACCGCCAATGTGGATCAACACACCGACTCCCTGATCCAAACCACCATCCGGCAGGCCTTCAAGGATTGCACAGTTATAACGATAGCGCATCGGTAAGACGGATTTAATGTGCGCTTTAGAGCGAGTTAAGAGCTCTTTTTGCAGCATTAACACGATAATCGACTGCGATCGAGTTCTGGTGATGGATCATGGCCAGGCGGTGGAATTTGGGCCGCCCCACGAGCTTCTGGGGCAGAAAGATGGACATTTTGCCCAAATGGTTGAACAAACCGGGCCGACCATGTCCTCCAAGCTACGCAAACAGGCCAAAGAGAGCTACAATCAGAAGAGGCCCGTGGAGAGTCAAAAGAGCGATTAGCTCACTTAATTTTTTTGAGGCTTCATTCGGAACATTCCCAGACCATAACACCGACTGCCTATTTCCTTGATCTTCAAATGCACTACTTACGTTTTTTCTGATTTCTGTTGAAGCCTTATAAGGATTACTTAATATTTGCGAATAAAAAGTTTGTTTTTGTAAATTGTTGATTCATTACGCTTGAAATTGGCTATTAATTAGCCTTCCATACGTTGACGCTGAAACACGTGAATATCACGTCATTTCTGTTTGGGTGACAGAAGTCAGACAGTCAAACGTAGATTAAACGTCATAAAAATGACACTAACGTCCCCAATATGACGTCTGCTCAAAAGCTTGACATTAGCAGACTTTATAACTGTGGAGCTAAAGATGGTCGTTTCCGCACAACTGCACGCTCTCCTTTAAAGCGTTCTAACTTCTAATCCAACATTAGAAACTTCTTGAAATTTTCACTGTCGATAGGAAATACCTGATTTCGCAACTTCTTAAAATGTCATTCCGATCGCGTGCTAAATCCAGACTTTAGCCAGACTTCATAACTTTGGACTAAAGATGGTTGTTTCCGGGCACTTGAGCGCTCTCTTTAAAGTGTCCTGACTTCTAATCGAACATCAGGAATAATAATTCTTCCGATAGTCCAGGACGGACATTTTTTCAACAGCACCTTTTTCGATAGAACGCCCTGTTTACGAGTAAAAAAAATAACGTGTGAAACTCACGCACGAAATCTTCAAACCCTTAAGGCCCGCAGAATTTTTGGCTCAAAACAAAGAATTTTTTTCTAAAATGTTTCTTTTACAACGCGTTTAATGTGAACGAAATACGTGCAAAACTGGGTTGGTTTGTCTCGGACAAAGTCCCTAGGCTAAAGTGGGAAAACTTTTGATGAGCTGTTCGGGTATTTTTTCGAAATTAATTCATGGCACATTTTTGCGAAAAATCTCCACTCGCCACTTAAGCAAGAATTTTTTGCTCTAAAAACAAAGCGTTTCTTTACAAACAAAATCGATATGGACAAAACACCTGCAAAACTGGGGTGGTTTGTTTCACAACAATTTCCCCAACTGGAGAAAAAGTTTTTTGGCTTTTTTTTAGAAAATGTCCCCTAAATACGTTGGAGCAGGCGCGACATTTGACCAAGAGCACTTTTTTTCCGATAGGAAGCATCGTTTGGGACAAAAGAAGTAAAATGTGAAAATATACCGAAATCCTTTCGAGAAAGAAAAGGAAGAAATGGTTTTTTCAAAAGTTTCTCTTTCCAACGCGTCTCATATGCACCAAATTCACGCCAAAATGACGAATCTTTCAAAAATAATTCTTCCTATACCTCCGGATTAATTGCCTTAGTCCAGGACGGACATTTTTTCAACCGCACGTTTTTTCGATAGAAATCCTTGTTTGCGAGTAAAAAAGTTAAGTGTGAAACTCACGCACGAAATCTTCAAACCCTTAAGGCCCGCAGAATTTTTGACCCAAAACAAAGAACTATTTTCTAAAATGTTTCCTTCACAACGCGTTTAATGTGAACGACATACGTGCAAAACTGGGTTGATTTGTCTCGGACAAAGTTTCTACGCTAAAGTGGGAAAACTTTTAATGAGCTGTTCGGGTATTTTTTCGAAATTGATTCATGGCACACTTTTGCGAAAAATCTCCACTCGCCACTTTAGCAAGAATTTTTTGCTCTAAAAACAAAGCGTTTCTTTACAACAAAAATCGATATAGACAAAGCACCTGCAAAACTGGGGTGGTTTGTTTTACAAAAATTTCCGCGACTGGAGAAAAAGTTTTTTGGCCTTTTTTTGGAAAATGTCCCCTAAATACGTTGGAGCAGGCGCGACATTTGACCAAGAGCACTTTTTTCCGATAGGAAGCATCGTTTGGGACAAAAGAAGTAAAATGTGAAAATCAACCGAAATCCTTTTGAGAAAGAAAAGGAAGAAATGGTTTTTTCAAAAGTGTCTCTTTCCAACGCGTCTCATATGCACCAAATTCTCGCCAAAATGACGAATCTTTCGAAAAGAATTCTTCCGATCTCTCCGGATTAATTACCTTAGTCCAGGACGGACATTTTTTCAACCGCACCTTTTTTCGATAGAACGCCCTGTTTACGAGTAAAAAAAATTAAGTGTGAAACTCACGCACGAAATCTTCAAACCGTTAAGGCTCGCAGAATTTTTGGCCCAAAACAAAGAATTATTTTCTAAAATGTTTCCTTTACAACGCGTTTAATGTGAACGAAATACGTGCAAAACTGGGTTGGTTTGTCTTGGATAAAGTCCCTAGGCCAAAGTGGGAAAACTTTTGATGAGCTGTTCGGGTATTATTTCGAAATTGATTCATGGCACACTTTTGCGAAAAATCTCCACTCGCCACCTTAGCAAGAATTTTTTACTCTTTTCTGCGTTTCCTTACAAAAAAAATTGATATAGACAAAACACCTGCAAAACTAGGGTGGTTTGTTTCACAAAAATTTCAAAAAAAAAGACTGGAGAAAAGGCTTTGGGAGCTAAACGGAAAAGTTTCTTGGCCATTTTTTCGAAAATATCGAATAAATACGTTGGAGAAGGCCCGACATTTATTTGACCAAGAGCACTTTTTTCCGATAAGAAGCATCGTTTGGGACAAAAGAAGTAAAATGTGAAAATCAACTGAAATCCTTTCGAGAAATAAAAGGAAAAAATGGTTTTTTCAAAAGTGTCTACAAGGCGTTTCATATGCACCAAATTCACGCCAAAATGACGAATCATTCGAAAACAATTCTTCCGATCAGCTTCGAAAGAAAAACCTTTTACAGGCTCCTAAGGCGGGGACTTATTCAAAATCGATTGAAAATGTCAAAACTCCGATTACTTGTTCAGGCTGGCCTGAAGAAAAAAAAAGACAAAAATTGAGCTTAAGAAAAAAATACGTTTTCCATTTAAATGTTATGCTCAGAAAACTGCAATTATCATCCAAAGGATCCCGAACAGGCGCAGCTTGATAGCATATATAAACTCTTGAAAAAAACCTTGTACTACAGCCTTGTAAATCAACCAAAAGAAACCCAGATGGAACTCAATTAATCAAAACACAAGACTTGTAAATGGAATATTTGGCTACACTCAAAACTTTAGTTTAAATGTTTCCTCCCCACCCTAATACAGCCCAATCCTAACGGAAACTACTGTCAGCTGTCAGCTGTCAGCTGTCAGATGGGTGTAATGGCGGCAAATTCAACTAATATCCGGAAAAATCCGGATACGCTTAACCTAGAAACGCCCTCCTCAAAGATATCGAACATTACGTTTTATCGATTATTACACAATAAGCGACCCTGATTTCTTATCAATGAAATTGCCAATGACCTAAATTGAAATATGCTCGAGTCGCCAGATTCCACAAATCAATTGGCATTATCAGCATAGTGGATATCCAACGGAATGACTATGTATAAATAGATATGTTTAAATTGCGACATCGACCAACCACGTGAATTTCGCAGTCGGTTCAATAATTCTCAACAAATCAGTTAACCTAAAGCGCGCCGTCGAGCCAACAGTGGTTAAGCCAGCCCCTGAGTGGTCGTAACCGTTAATTATCATAACCTTGACATTGCCAAACTGTATCACCTGCGTGTTTCCTAACCTTAGATTCTCTTCAGCGAAAATTGGAAATGTTTAGAGTTTAGTCGGTGGTGATTTTTTTCCCAAATAAAAGGGAGCAAGTGGCCGTTTGGAGACGCCGGAATGGACTCGACGAAGAAGTTCGACAATCCCAGTCCGGAAGAATCGGCCAGCTGGTTGAACAAACTCTTCTTTTGGCAAGTTTTATGGATTTAACTATTCGAACGCGCCCAATAGCGTGTGAATGTTCCCAGGCCGTTCTAACCAACCAGATGTGCCGATGTACTAATTATATCCGGTTAATGTTTGTTGCGGTCGGTTTTCTTTTGCAGCAAGCACGTTTTATCTCACCATTGATTTATCAGTTTTAATAAAAATTGCCATTTTATTTTAATAATTTTCATTTCGTACAATTTTTTTCAAAAACAAGCGTTTTTCCTGAAAGAAAAAGTTGCCGATTTCAAATAATAAAGAATCGATATTTGAACTTCTCAGTTTAATTAATACATTTTTCCCGACAAAAGTTCTAATTTCGTTTAATTTGCGTCTTTTTTATATTATCACTTCTTTTGAGATGTTGATGTTCATGATCTCATCTCTTTAGAAGGAGAATTTTTGCTCATTTCTCTGTAGTCGTTCTGTAAACGTGACCAATCTGCGTTTAATTTATTGTCATTAATGTTTAATTCTGTTTAAACATTTTTTAATTAAATCCACTTCACATTTCCATCTCTTTGTGTATTAATTTCGCCCATTTATCTCTGCTTTTATTAATTTGCATGAGCATTTAACGTTTATTTTAGTGTGTGATCTCAAGATGTCTTCTTTTCTAGCATTATTTATACCTTGTTTTGTGCAATATTTCGGAACAGAAACTGTTTAAAGGTTTCCTTTTGAAGCTGATTAATTTTTCGAGTTTTTAGGCCGTCGTAAAAGAGTTTCTTCCGGAATTTTTTTAAGCTCGAAAAACTTGCCAGTTTTGTTTCTTTCAATTTTTGTAATTTTTTGATTTAGGTACTTCTACATCTTTTTGCATTAGCAAAATAAATAAATTGATAAATAATCCGGGTTTCGGGCGATCTTAAAAACTTTCCAAGACTGAAGGATTCAATCGAATCTCTTCGATAAATAATGAGAATTTCAAGTTTGTACATGAGCTCGCTTCAAGTTTCCAGTACCTAATGATTTTTCATTACATTCACAAGTTTTCTTTACAGATGATGAGAACTTCAAGTTGCTACTTGATTTAAAGTTACGATTTTTTAAAATAAAACCGCGTAAATGTGTTAAGTTGGTCATTTTGTGCCAAAATTTATTTGGTTGCCAAACATCCAAATATCACTCGGTTTCAATGAGGTTTCAAGAACTTCAAGCTTCAAATGTCTTGTATCGACGGTAAAAATTTCAAATTTATGCTTGATTGCCATTGAAAGTTACGATTTTTAAAAATAAAACCGCGTAAGTGTGTAAAGTTGGTCATTTTGTGCCAAAATTGATTTGGTTGCCAAACATCCAAATATCACGCGGTTTCAATGAAGTTTCAAGAATTTCAAGATTCAAGTGTCTTCTATCGACGGTAAAAATTTAAAGTTTATGCTTGATTGCTGTTGAAAGTTACAATTTTTTAAAATAAAACAGCGTAAGTGTGTAAAGTTGGTCATTTTGTGCCAAAATTGATTTGGTTATCAAACATCCAAATATTACGCGATTTCAATGAAATTTTAAGAGCTTACATAAAAGAATCTCTCCTATGGACAGGAAAATATCGAGTTTATGTTTATCCGTAATTAAAAGTTACGATTTTTTAAATAAAACCGCGTAAGTGTTTAAAGTTGGTCATTTTAAGCCAAAATTGATTTGGTTACCAAACATCCAGATATCACGCGATTTCAATGAAGTTTTAAGAACTTCAAGATTCAAGTCTCTTCTATCGACGGCAAAAATGTCTAGTTTATGTTTGATCGCTATTGAAAGTTACGATTTTTTAAAGGAAAGTGCGTAAGTGTGTAAAGTTGGTCATTTTGTGTCAAAATTGATTTGGTTACTAAACATCCAAATATCGCGCGGTTTCAATAAAGTTTCAATAACTTCAAGATTCAAGTGTCTTCTATCGACGGTAAAAGTTGCAAGTTTATGCTTGATTGCTATTGAAAGTTACGATTTTTTAAAATAAAACCGCGTAAGTGTGTTAAGTTGATCATTTTGTGCCAAAATTGATTTGGTTATCAAACATCCAAATATTACGCGATTTCAATGAAATTTTAAGAGCTTACATAAAAGAGTCTCTTGTATGGACAGGAAAATATCGAGTTTATGTTTATCCGTAATTAAAAGTTACGATTTTTTAAATAAAACCGCGTAAGTGTTTAAAGTTGGTCATTTTAAGCCAAAATTGATTTGGTTACCAAACATCCAGATATCACGCGATTTCAATGAAGTTTTAAGAACTTCAAGATTCAAGTCTCTTCTATCGACGGCAAAAATGTCTAGTTTATGTTTGATCGCTATTGAAAGTTACGATTTTTTAAAGGAAAGTGCGTAAGTGTGTAAAGTTGGTCATTTTGTGTCAAAATTGATTTGGTTACCAAACACCCAAATATCGCGCGGTTTCAATAAAGTTTTAATAACTTCAAGATTCAAGTGTCTTCTATCGACGGTAAAAATTGCAAGTTTATGCTTGATTTCTGTTGAAAGTTACGATTTTTTTAAATAAAACAGCGTAAGTGTGTAAAGTTGGTCATTTGCGGTTTCAATGAAGTTTCAAGACCTTCAAGATTCAACTGTCTTCTATCGACGGTAAAAATTTCAAATTTATGCTTCATTGCTGTTGAAAGTTACGATTTTTTAAAGGAAAGTGCGTAAGTGTGTAAAGTTGGTCATTTTGTGCCAAAATTGATTTAGTTACCAAACATCCAAATATCACGCGGTTTCAATGAAGTTTCTATGACTTCAAGATTCAAGTGCCTTCTATCGACGGTAAAAATTTCAAGTTTATGCTTCATCGCTATTGAAAGTTACGATTTTTTAAAATAAAACCGCGTAAGTGTGTAAAGTTGGTCATTTTGTGCCAACATTGATTTGGTTTCCAAAGATCCAAATATCACGCGGTTTCAATGAAGTTTCAAGAACTTCAAGATTCATGTTTCGTCTATCGACCGTAAAAATGTCAAGGGTTACATTTGCTCGCGATAAAAAGTAACGATTTTTTTAAAGAAAAGTGCGTAAGTGTGTAAAGTGGTAATTTTGTGCCAAAATTGATTTAGTTACCAAACATCCAAATATCGCGCGGTTTCAATGAAGTTTCTATAACTTCAAGATTCAAGTGTCTTCTATCGACGGTAAAAATTTCAAGTTTATGCTTCATCGCTATTGAAAGTTACGATTTTTTTAAACTAAAACCGCGTAAGTGTGTAAAGTTGGTCATTTTGTGTCAACATTGATTTAGTTACCAAACATCCAAATATCACGCGGTTTCAATGAAGTTTCAAGAACTTCAAGATTCAAGTTTCGTCTATCGACCGTAAAAATGTCAAGGGTTACATTTGCTCGCGATAAAAAGTAACGATTTTTTTAAAGGAAAGTGCGTAAGTGTGTAAAGTGGTAATTTTAAGCCAAAATTGATTTGGTTACCAAACATCCAACTATTGCGCGATTTCAAAGAAATTTTAAGAGCTTACATATAAAAGTCTCTCCTATGGAAAGTAAAAAAATCGAGTTTATGTTTATCCGCAATTAAAAGTTACGATTTTTTAAATAAAACCGCGTAAGTGTTTAAAGTTGGTCATTTTACGCCTAAATTGATTTGGTTAGCAAACATCTAGATATCACGCGATTTCAATAAAATTGCAAGAACATCAAGACTCAAGTTTCTTATACAGGTTGCATGAATTTCATGTTTCTACTTGATCTCACTTGAAAATCTTTATTTTTTTTAAGAAAGCATTCTAGAGTGGAATTGGCCATTCCCCAATTGGCAGCGATTAGGGCACAGCGCCGATCTCTGTGGAACTCAAACCTTCACATTTTTGCGAATAATTCGAAAACCATAAATAATTATTTCAGATAAAACATCTGAAATAAAATGACGTAAAAATTTGGAGGTAAAAGCGAAAATGCCAAAAATACAAAGTTCCCTTTGAAAAACCATAGTTGATTACTAAACCCGTTTAACACGCTCCCGGTGTATTAAAAATAACTTTTAAAACCACTTCTACTCCACGCCAAAAACTAAAAATATCACACTTTGACGCCTTAATGAGCCATCCAGTATATACATAAAAATTTCCTTAATTTGAACGCAACATGATTTAGCAAAATCTACAAGGAAAACCCGCAGTTAATAAATGTATGCGAATGAATGGTGAGAACTTTGTTCGGTTAGTGAAGAAATAAGCAATTTGCTGGTGATTGGAGACGTTAATTGACTCTTAATTATTCATTATCATTTATTACGAAGAAAAGTTCCCAAGAAAACCGTTTGTTTTTCAGTGGCGCGGATTTTTTCAATCTAATAATTGTGGAAGCTAAAGAAAACGAAATCAGAGATCAAAAAACTCTAAAAACTGATTGGTTTTGATATTGTTCCAGTTGGGTGCTGCCATTTTTCAAACTCGGCTACCAAAAGGACTTGCAAGTCAAAGACATCTACAACACAACCAAAGGCGACTTGTCCCAACCTTTAGGAGACATTTTAGAAAGGTATGATAATGCAGGAATGTTTTTAGTAACGAGTTTGTTTTTTTTTATTTTTTTTTAAGTTAATGACGCGAAATCTTATCAATTTTACGTTGGTTAATCGCAAGACACTCTTCAATTAAGCGAATGTCTGAGGCACTTAATTAAAGTTACAAGTTTTCAGCCAGGGTTTTTTGCATGCGAACATATTGAAACCTCTTACAAACAATTAACATTTTCACTATCAGTTTCGAGCGAGCAGAAATTGTTCGTCATTTCAATTTATCAATTTTTCGTTGATTCTCATTAATTACTTTGTACGATTGAGGTCACGTACCAAGTCATCTGCTTCGCATTAATCAACACAGTGCATAAACTATTATGTATTGGAATATTCAGAACGTAGTTTATCCGGCTGATAAATTTCCGCGTTTAAAAATTCTTGTTCGAAAAAATTTGCGACATGGAAAGAAACGAAACTGGTGTTTTTAGCGTCCTAAACGCCCGAAAAACTCAACAGTTTCGTTGTTTTTCCACGTTCGATATTTCAAGGCTTAAAGATTTAACTCTCTCAAAGATCATAAAAATTTCAGGCCTCTACTTGATCTCGTTTGAGTTACCATTTTTTACAGAAAATCGCGTAAATGTGATAAACTTGCCGTTTTAAGTCAGATTTCTCTTGTATAGAAAACACCAGTATTTCGTGCGATTTCAATTACATTTTAAGCACTTAAATATTAAAATATCCTCGATAGATAACGCGAATTTCAAGTTCCTACTTGATCTCGATTGGAAATTACTATTTTTTAAAGTATGTAAGGAAGCGAAATTCTTCAAGCCCGCATCGACTTGATAGCGAGCACCCGAATTTTGCGCGACTCTGAATTTCAAGTTTCTGTTTGAAGATGGACCGCAATCGTGTTGCGAAACGTCAGGAAGAATTCCTTGTCCACACCGGCCTAAAGCGCGAAAAATTCTCCAGTTTCGTTTCTTTCCACGTTTCTGATGTCTTTTTTAGTTTTTTAGTCAGTGTTGTTTTCATAAGTTTAACCCACACCCTTTCTGATTTGTGCTCTCTAGTAGATTTTGACGCATTTTCGTCGTTCGTCGACGTGATTTTTTCCTAAAATTCACGTTACTTGGACGTATTTGTCTCGTCTTTCTCCCGTCATTCTCACGTTCAGTATAAGTCCTGATATAAAGATGTTTCTACTGAAGTTAAACATTGAAATGTATGAATGATTTAAACACTTTATCTCTAGTACCGACTACGTAAAGCCACTAATAATATACAGGGTGATCTCGAAAGGTTTACTTTAGATCCTTAGATTTCTCACAAAAAAAAAACATTTTTTTCTGACATTTTGTGGCTTGAGGAAAATAATTTTGCCAGACGTGATTATCTCGTCAAATTGTCCCCGTTTTTGAACAAAGTGTTTTTGGGCCACAACAGTCGTCAATAGGACGTGACTTCCCGTTCTACTCAGTTCCTAAGTTTTAATTGAATTTTCTTTCCTTTGTGTCCTTCAGAACTGAACATCTGTGGTTCTTTTGGGATGTGGATGATCATGATTCTATTCCTCTCTTTAAAAGGGGTTTTTTGCTCAATTTTACCTGGTCATTCTGTAAAAATGGTAATTTCAAGCTTTTCTACCTTTACAGCCTTAACTTTTTATGTTTTCCACTATTCATTTTCATCCTTTTTCTGGGTTTAGATTTTTAATATTTGGCGCTAGTTCAAGTTTACGTGTGATTCAAGATGTATCTGACGTGTATTATCGCGTCATATTTTTCGCATATTTGTCCATGTGATTAGTTCAGCTTTTAAATGCGTTTTCTATGTTCTTATTTCCTTGAATATTAACAAATTTTTCAGATATTGATGTTTATTGTTATTTGCGGCACACCTCTGAAGGTGCAAGCCACTCGTGTTTGCGAAACGTCGGGCCGAAATTCGTTTCCACGACAACTTAAGAGCACAAAAAGCTCTGTGCCTTTATAAAATCGTGTAACCGATTTTCTCCCTGACGTTTGGCCAGCACGAGAAACTGGCATCTTCAGAGCGTCTGAGTAATACTGATTTCCCTGGATTTTCTGCACATGAACATCAAGATCACATATCTAAATCAACTCTAAAATTGGGAGTTTTAGAGCCATTTTTCCTCAAAAACTTGTTCCCTCAGACGAATTATCTCCATTACAGAAACTGGAACGAAGAAGTGCTTCGAGCTCAAAAATCTGGAAAACGTCCCAGCTTAAAACGGGCAATATGGAAAACCATCGGCAAGTCCTACATGTTCATCGGCTTCCTAATATTCCTCAACACTTTCCTAATAAAGTAAGTCAGCTGAAACTCCTCCAGGGAAGATTGGTAAGCTTCGCATTTATTTGCAGAATGACCCAGCCAATTGTCTTGGGCCGTTACATCAAGTACTTTGAGAAGAGCTCAACTCGTGACGCCACCACGGGATGGTCGCTCGGAAGTGGCGTGATATTGCTGGCCTTTTTGAACATGGTTGCCATGCATTACACTATCGTCAACTGTTCCAGGGTGGGGATGAGAGTGCGCATAGCCTGCTGCTCCTTGATTTATCGAAAGGTACTGCAAGTCTTTTATCCAGGGTGATTCAAATTTGGTGCCACGCCGCTTGAGGATGAGATATTTGCAAAAAGCTAAAGGGAAAACTTTGCAACTATGCATTTAATGGCGTTCGCGAGTTCGAAAGTCCAGACGCCCCCTGGTGGGTAAAATTAGAACTGCAAGCTAAGTAGTAATTTGACAGTTGTTTTGTTGACATGGGTGTCACATTGATGTTGACATCTGATTGTAATTTGTTTTGTTTTGTTCTAATCAACTTTTAAAGCAGCTTTTAAAGAGATAGAAGCAGATCGAAAAGTGTGTAAGTATTGTTTTATATTATAAATGTCATCAGCTCCAATAAATAAGCAAGTCTAACAAGTCTCAACTGTCACTCGACAACGAGTCATTTGACGTTTTGCAGCGGCGCGGTAGTTGAACTCGCGAATAGCTTTTCGATAATTTTACTTTGACTTTATTAGATTAATTGCTTCTAATCTTGCTTCTAATAAACAAATTTAGAATCGTGACAGCAAAGATAAACTTTATGCATGCTCGACATGGTTACGCATTTAAAGTTTTGAAGAGCGCAATTTCGAATCTAACCACAAAAGAAAGTGGCGCCAATTTGAATCATCCTCATCCTGCACATGGTGGGTTGTAAGGTCTGTTTGAGTAGTTGCTGCGATTGAATCACATTTCGTCCGGAAAAACTGCTGCTGGCCAATTGGTCAATTTACTATCCAATGATGTGGTTCGATTTGATTTCGCCCTGGCTTTCCTCCACTACATCTGGATAATGCCCTTGCAAGGAATAGCCGGCTTGATTGTTATGTACAGTTACATACAAACTGCGGCTTTTCCTACCATGCTGGTGATGACCATTCAGGCAGTTCTGGGACAAGGTGAAATCCATTCGTTAGCACGAACTGAAGTTTTACGAGTTTCGTCCCTTTCAGGCTACTTATCCAGGCTGCAAGGGAAGTTCCGGGGAAAAATCGCCACACTCACCGACCAAAGAGTGAAGTTAATGAATGAAATCACGTCGGGGATTCAGGTGATTAAAATGTATGCTTGGGAGAAACCGTTTGAAAAAATTGTGGAGTTTTCACGCAGGTAATGGTAATCAGCTTTGGCTAGTGCAGCCCAGTTTGTAAAAAAGGTCTTGTAGAAAAGAAGTCAACATGATTGCCCGAAACTCGTACATCCGAGGCTTTTCTTCGGCTTTGAACATTTTTGTCGAGCGCGCTACTCTTTACATCGCTGTTATTTCCTACGTCCTACTAGGAAACCGGATAACAGGTAGGCGTGGCCTAAGTCCCATCTCCAACTAGATTCACTTCATTTTCTTCTACAGGCGAGGTGGTTTTCTCAGTAGCCCAGCTGCTCAACACCATACAATTGTACATGTCAATATTCTTCCCACTGGCGCATTCCTCGTATGAGGAAGCCAAAGTGTCGGTGCGAAGAATCGAGGAGTTTTTAACCATGGAGGAAATCCCAGCTCTCACATATTCGGACGACGGTAATTTGCCCTTGAATCGACTAGTTGCTCTAAGTGAATTTGGTGTTCAATAGGAGTAGCTGCGGCGGAAAATACGGGAGGAATTCGGCTAGTGAAAGCCAGGGCGAGTTGGCTGCCCAATCCAATCGCCCATACTCTATCGGACAT
>NW_026017213.1:2034565-2036564 GCF_020466585.1 Dendroctonus ponderosae
CATAGGGAAAAATAGAGAAAACCGGAACCTTTGAAGAATTAGAAAAGGACATTTCGGAGATTTCCAAAGAAGTGCAACAGCAGTCCAAAGACGAGGCCAAAGAGGAGGAAGCCATTAAAATCCCCAGTAAACGAGAGCGACTGCAATCAATTTCCTCTGTGATTGTAAGTGGTGGTGGTGCTCCAAGTAAGCCAATACTCATTCGAAATGTTTTAGAGCATGGTGGGGACCGAGCCAGATGAATCGCAAGAGTTAATCGAAAAGGGGTCAATCCCCTCTTCAACCTATATAGAATATTACAAAGCGGGGGCTTCAGCCTTCCTCCTAGTCGGTTTAGCGGTTTTGCTCATAATTTCCCAAGCCATGTGCAATGTGTCGGATTTGTGGGTCACTTATTGGTAAGTCGCCTCGCAACTCCTTGGGAGTAATTAACTGGAGATACTCAACTAGGACGAACAAGGAAGAGCTGAGATACGCGCAGAATCAAGCAAGGAACTCTTCAAACATCGTCGATTCTTCAAAGGAAACGAACGCGAGCACAACTATCTTACCCCCAGCAGGGACTAGTGGGAATCTGAGTATTGCCGCAACCCCTGAGGGAGCTGAGTTGCTTTCCATGAACAGCTACATCCTAATCTACACGGTGCTAATTCTGGTGGCAGTTGTGCTTACCAGCGCCCGGTAAGTTTGCCAAAACCCCACTTTCCTTGTTAGGACATGCCCAATTCCAGCTCGATAGCGTTTTACAAGGTGTGCATGAACGCCTCAAAAAACCTGCACAAGAAAATGTTTGCCAGCGTCCTCAAAGCGCCGATGTCCTTTTTCGACGCCAATCCTTCCGGAAGAATCCTCAACAGATTCTCCAAAGATATGGGAGCTGTAGACGAGCTCTTACCGCGAGTGACTTTGGACGCTTTGCAGATTTTCTTGGTCATGTCGGGTATTTTGGCCATGGTAAGTCCTCTGGTCAGTTTTGGTCGGTATTATTCAGCTGGAACGTTTCAGGTCTTCATCGTCAGCACCTGGATGATCATCCCGGCGATTGTGTTGGGGTATTTGTTCCTCTGGTCTCGTAAGGTCTACCTATCTTCCGCACAGGACATCAAAAGGCTCGAAGGAACCACCAGGGCGCCAGTTTTTTCCCATGTTACTGCCAGTCTTTATGGGTTGTCCAGCATCAGAGCGTTCCGAGCTCAGGGAATGGTTGCCCAAGAATTCGATACGTTGCAGGTGAGTGGTGGTGGGATCGATTCTGGATCTGGTCTGGATAATTTGATGGTTTAGGACCAACATACTTCTACGTGGTGCTTGCTGCTGCAGACCAGCGAGGCTCTGGGCTTCTACCTGGATGTGATCAGTACGGTTTTTCTTGGTCTGGTGACTTTCCAGTTCCTGATTTTCCAAAGCGAGGACACCGTCAGTGGAAATGTGGGGCTTGTGATTGCGCAGAGCTTGATTTTAACTGGTAAGCAATTTGAAATCGAGTAAAATTGAATTGAAAACATTTGAGTGATGACTCCTGGGAAAGTTGCAGAGTGAATTCTTTGAAAATGGGGCAGAAAAATTACGGTTTATGTTAACTGGTGTATTTTGGCATTCTTCCGCCGTTTGGGTTAATTTCCCTGGCCAAAGGCAAAATAGCTCCCTTACTTTGTGACTCTTCCTCCCGAAGCTGTTGGCCAGAATGTGGGGGACTGCTTATACCGGCAGTCGTTCGCTCATCAGAGCCTCGAGCAGGTGAGGTTGACCTTTGGGCTGGCAAGCTAATAGAGCCTTCGCCTCTTACACCCCAATCGATGAAGATGCTGAAGATGAACTCCTATCGGCGACTATATGGAGATTTGGAAGTTGGATAAGAGCAATAACAAATCTCAGATAGAGTCTAGATAGTCCCAACAATGTTGGCCTTTCTTCTAATTGACACCAATGATTTTTAAATTCCTGATGTTTTCCCAGGCATGCTCCAATTCGGCATCAGACAATCGGCCGAAGTCTCCTC
>NW_026017213.1:2037282-2088236 GCF_020466585.1 Dendroctonus ponderosae
CAAACCACCATCCGGCAGGCCTTCAAGGATTGCACAGTTATAACGATAGCGCATCGGTAAGACGGATTTAATGTGCGCTTTAGAGCGAGTTAAGAGCTCTTTTTGCAGCATTAACACGATAATCGACTGCGATCGGGTTCTGGTGATGGATCATGGCCAAGCGGTGGAATTTGCGGCGCCCCACGAGCTGCTGGAGCAGAAAGATGGGCATTTTGCCCAAATGGTTGAACAAACCGGGCCGACCATGTCGTCCAAGCTACGCAAACAGGCCAAAGATAGCTACAATCAGAAGAGGGCCGTGGAGAATCAAAAGAGCGAATAACTGACTTAATGGAAAATAATTAACGCTGCATGGGGAACATTCCCAGACAATAACACCGACTGACTATTTACTTGATCTTAAATGCTTACTTACTGTTTTACGGATACTTACAAGGAATACTTAATATTTGTGAATAAAAAGTTTGTTTTTCTAAATTGGTTATTCATTCCGTTGGAATTAGGCTATGGAATAGCCTTCCAGTACGTTGACGTCGAAGCACGTCATTTTTCTATATGTGACAGAACTCAGAGATGTAAATGTCACTGACGACCCCAATATGACGTCTGCGAGGCGTGAGTTTGTCTCATTCATGAAATGACGTTAAAATGATGTGATTTCCACCTTCTTTCCCTAACGTTCGGGTTTAGAGGATCCAAACAGTTGATTGGATATTTTAAACGGTTCGTGAGATATAAAGTGTTTAATGTGACTATGGCTCTCCAAAATTTGACGTTTTTGCTTCTGTCTCTGTGAAATGTTTCTAAATTTTCATCCGTTTTAGACGTTTATGGTTCCGGACGCCTGACGCTTTTGCTAATAAATCAATGCTTCCATTTACGTTGATTAGACGTCACATTTAGTAACCATGTCTTATAATTGTCACCAAAAATCGACGTCTAGTCATATTTGTGCTTGCCTGTGAATGACAGTTGGTAAGAAACGTCATTAAGATATTTCTTGAACTGCTTGTGTCCATTTGCTTTTTTACAATTTTTGTAATTACTTCTTCATCATTATTTATTTCAACCAGACAATTGATTATTTCAACTCAGACAGAATCAAATGACAATTTGACTGTTTTGCCGCGTCCGTGTACGTCATTTATGGACTATAGACACTTTACTGTGACATATTGCCGTCATAATCACGTCGATATGACGTGAAGAAACTGCTAATTTCGACTCCTTGCGTCATTTTCACGTCTCTATCACGTTTGCTGCTGAAAGGAAACTAGCCAAACAGCAGTAATTGTGCTTTATTTAATTTATTAAAAAACTAAAACCAACAATTTATAAAATCTGCTTAAATATTTGTAACCTAGTCAACTGGTTTGCAGCAGCGGATTAACAAACCCAGGAAAATAAAAACTGATTTTTATAGGTTTTTAAACGAAAACACAAGCATTTACGGACAAACAACCGAACGAAACTTCCTTTAAAATAACGCTGTATTAAAAAATATTCAACTTTAGATCTAATTCGACTTGGGCGTGATGTGATTCTTGTCCCAAGCCGCCAGCCAGGCATCGTCTTCGGCATCATCATCGAGGTGTAGCTTAAAATCTCGCACTGTGGCCGCTATTTGCTGCTCACCCTCTTCCGCTCTCGGTTGGTATTGTCGCATAGGAGGGAGCTGTTTCACCATGTACGGCCCTTCCAGCTCATAGCCTATAATTGCAATCAAACACTCACTTACCATTACAGCCACTCCGGCCCAACTTACCCAACATCCGGTAGTAATTCCTGGTGCCCACTCCGGAAATAACGGCGATTTTCGACGATTCGTGCTCAGTCCATGCAATCTTTTCAGCCCAGCGCATCAGAAGAGATCCATATCCTAAGGCAAAGGATATAGAAGGGATGGCGCAGGCTGAGCCCTACTTACCTCGATGTTGGAACTTGTTGTCATCGCGGCCGCTTACAGGCACGACACTTCCATAGACGTGCAGCTCCCGCACAATTGAAGTGTTCCCAACCAGCTCCGGGCGGAAAGTCGTCTCTTTGGAGCATTGCCTCAGTCTTAAAAGCCCCACCAGAATGTCTTGCTTGGGGTCTTCGTAGCTCAAAAATGTCTCCCATCCGCCGTTTGCATAGTAGTCGCGCCTGATGGGCTCCACGTCGTGAGGGCGCACTTTTTCGTGGATCTCCGTTATTCCGACTTCTCTGGTTCGAACATCGCGGCATTTCAGGCCTAAATCTTTCATGCGTTCTAGAGCCAGCTCGCGTAAATTGCCGTGCTCGACTCCCGAGCTGAAAAGAGGATGAGAGGGAACAATTACGTGTGCAGTTGTTTTACGTCGGGTTTGCATTCGGCCAAGCCAGCACCCAATCATACCTCACTAAAGGCATCGGAATATCGCGCTGCACGCGATAGACTCGCGTCCATGGAGGCACCAAAGCCAAGATCTTTGCGATCAAATCCACCAGAACCGAGGGCGGGTAGCTCTGGTAGCGGCCAGTCTTCCACAGCTCGTACAGGCCGGTGCCGCGGATCACCAGAGTCGGATAAATCTTCAAACCGTCGGCTCTAAATGATGGATTCTCGAAAAATTCCTGCAAACAATACAGAATAAATTAAGAGTGAACACTGTTGCAGCCTTAGGGACGTACAATAAATTGCTCCATGTCCCGCTCCAGGTCCACATTGGGCAAATCGGGCATCATGTGCGCCACCACCTTAAATCCCGCGTCTTTTGCCAAGTTGAAGGTTTCGCACACTGCTTTCACTGTGTGGCCTCTGTTGGTGTCCAAAGCGACATCTTCATACACCGACTGGACTCCTAAACAGGCGTGGTTTGATCGAACTTGCCTCAAACGGAGCCAGAACGAACTTACCGATCTCTAGGCGAGTGCATCCGTACTTCAACATGTCAGACAGGTGTCTTTGCAAGCAATAATCTGGCCGGGTTTCGATCGTAATGCCGATGCACTTGGTGTTGGAGCGTTCCGAGTACATCACTGCTTCTTCGACTGAATCGCTTTTGTGGCCAGATAGAGCGTCGTGGAGGTTTCGGATGAAATAGTCGCGATAGCTCTCAGGGAGGCTCATAAATGTGCCTCCCATCACGATAAACTCCACCTGGAAACAGCAGGGATTTTGGAATTTGGTTCGGATGTTTCTCCAGTTTCGGAGGTTATTCGCTTCTGAACCGGTCACATTATCGTGCGTCCAGACCCCTAAAGAGCCGAGCCTGATCTGGACGTTTCGCCAAAAAAAAAACACCGAAAGACGATCGATTTTCTGTCGGGGTTTTGACTAAATATCAAACGAATTTTGCCGCGGATCAGGCTCATGTTCATTAAAAACCTAGTATTCATTTTCACTGGCAATTTTGTCATTTCGAACAGATTTCCGGGAGAAATTTGTCGAAAAACGCTCTTATTCTTCCTAAGAATGGAATGCTTAATTTTTGTGCGGGCACTGGAAATTTAATCGGATTCAACCGAAAGTTTCGCTCGATTTGCACATTTTTTCCTGGAAACAAAGCTTCCTATCGAAACATGTTGCTCTTGATAAAACTTTCAAAATCGTGTTCTTCAAAAAACAAATACCGCCAAAACGAAAAAGGACCACAAAAAGTTCAGAACGCCAATGGATTAGGTCTGGGTAACTCAGCGAATTTTTACGAGTTGACGCAGTGCTAAGCGAATGGCTTGATGCGCCAACCCAACGCACCGGCGCAGTAACTCAAGTTTCAACAAGTTTCGTTGCTGGGAAAATGTTGATGACTTTTTTTACTTGTTTTTAGATTTACTCAAGGGCGGTTTATTAAAAATAGTTTTAAAATTTCTTCAAAATTTCAGAATTTTCCAGTTTCAGCCAAGTTACTCTTTCTTCTAAATGCTCAATTTTCTAAAGTTTCACTTAAAAATGCTGACAAACTTAAGGTATTTTCCGTGAAAGAATATGAAATAAATTTCGAATCCTTGGTCGCTTTGTAAAAAGTTTTGAAATCCCTTTCCAGCGTCGAATTTGGAACAAAAATAGAAAAACGAACAGAATAAGCAAAAGTTTATAACAATTACATGGAAATTTCGCCACCTCCATTCCTCTGAAGACTGTAGATTTTATTAAGAAAACGTCTTTTTAGTTTTGACTGATTTTTTTTGCTTTACTTTCTACTTAAGTACTATATTTAGTTATATTAGTTACTACTCTATTTTGTATAGTTTCGCTTAAAAATACTGACGATCTGGAGGTCTTTTACGCGAAAATTTACAAGATAAATTTATAGCTTTACAAAAATTTTACAAAAACATTTTTCAGCGTCGAATTCGAGACAAAAACGAAAATAAGTTCCTTCTGTTTTTCCCCGAAAACCATTAAAGTTTTCTCCAAAACCGACCACTAAACTAAAAGTTTTTAGTCGAAAACGCAAAAAACCATTATTTTCTGATGATTTCCTACTTTTCTGACAATAATGGGGTCTTTTCAGCGAAAAATGTCAAAATTAATTTTGCTAGAAAATTCGCCTCATTCATCAGTTTGCAGGGAACTTTAGAAAACCCTGTTCAGCCTCGAATTTGGCACAAAACCAAATGATTTTATTCAGTTTTGTACCGAAAGTACTTAAGATTATCTTGAAAAAATAACCGAGAGCAAAAGTGTACAAAAAATTATTTGGAAAATTCGTCGCCCTCATTGCTCTGACGATTTTTAAACTTCCTTTAAATTTTCAGGTCAGTTTAGTTTTAATAAAGTTTTAATTAAGCAATTCTTTCTACGCAAAAATGTTTGGAAAACTTTTTACAGCTTCGAGTTATGGGCAAAACCTTAATAACTAATTATGGGTCTTTTTCCAAAAATATTTCCCCGAACTGAAAAAGCGAGTTTATAATAATTTATTTGGGAAACTCTTGGAAACCTGAGGTTTCTTCACTTTCAGGTCATTATTTCTAAACGACACTGTCTCTAAACAGAAAAACCGCATGTTTTCTAGCGTTTTACTGTAAAATACTGGCAAACTGAACCTTTAAGCAAAAAAATTAAGAGATCGATTTTACAAGACAAGAAAACTCGTCAACTCTCTTTGGACTCAGTTCTGTTGCTGGGGAAATCTAGATGACTTTTTGAAATGTTGAAAACCTTTTTTTTTTAGATGAGAAAAGTTCAGTCTCGGGACTATTACAGCTTTAATAAATGACTTATAACTCATTAACCGATAACTCGTTAACTCAGACAGCGGAAAGAACTCAATAGCGCAACTCATCACAGTGTTACCCAGACCTACAATGAATCGAGGGCGTGAATGTCCATAAGAAACGCCGTTTTAATTTTTTTTGCCAAAATCAACAATAAGCGAGTCACTGGCGATTTTGTCATTTAGAGCCGATTTCTGGGGCAAATTTGTCGAAAAACGCCACCATTTGCATAAGAAAAATTGAGGCAGAGTTTGAACTCAGATTTCAAGTAAATTTCGCCCAGTGGCATTCAAAGAATTAAAAAATAGTTCGTAGGCTGTTGCCGATAAGAATTTAGCCCGGACGTTTTGCCAGCACTCACGCTTTCCAACAAACACACTTCTGAAGATGCATGCGGACCAATTTCCAATTGACGACGATGATTTTCACCACCTTCGCCTAAAACATTCAACATCTGAATGCTCTTATTGCTTACTTTGTCCACCGAATGGCCGAGTTGTTTCAGCTGTTCCAGTCTGTGCCTGGTTTGGAGGTACGGATCGTATCGGGCCCTGATGGCCCTCATGGAGGTGGGTTCGTATCCAGTGTAGCTTTGAGTGGAATACTCAAAGTCCGAATCGGGCCCTCCTGGACAATACACGCAAATATTCCCGGTCATGTTGATGTGAGGGCACCTGTGAGGTTTGCACATCACCGCCACTACTGCAATCTATAAAGTGATTTAGTTTTAGTCCTCAAGGAGAGGGAGGTTAAGGAGGAGTTTTACCCCACTAGCGGTTCGGATGGGTTTGGCCATCAGTTTCGGCACCAGAACCTTCTTGTAGTCTTGAGGCACGGCCGCTATGATGTCCACCAGTCTGGGGGTGCTCGACAGCCCGTACTTTGAGGCCACTTTATTTTTGAGGGCGTTGAGGTTGACATTGCGCTTTTCCTCGTGGGCTTTGATCACCTCTTGCACCACTTCGGCCACCGTTATCACCTTGCGCTCCTCTAGGGTTAAGTGGGCGAATTCTACGGAAGATACGGGGGGATTGGAGTCAAGGCGAAAAATTTTACACAAAGCTAGGGGGATTTGCAATGATTGAAAGAGGGTTTTCAGATGAAATCTGCCAGATGGCCTACCAGACGTCCCGATTTGACGTCCTTGAATTTTTCATTTGCTAACTTATCAAGAGAAGATCGCAATATATGGAGTTTGCAAATCACTGAAAAGTGGTTCTGTGTGATCAACATTCATCGAACACACTGAAAAACAGGAATATCATGGTTTCCAAAAGCCAATGATGAACTGTCGAGAAAATTAATATGAAGCAAAGTCAGTTTAGATCATTGGAAGATTCTAGATGAGCAGACAAATAGAGGAAAAGCAACGGAAAATCATCGTTAATGGGAAAAATATATTAAAATCGCTTCAAGCGTCCTGAATTCACACACTAGTCAGGGGTGGACATTGCCAAAAACCATCGAAATCGATTAGAAAACATTCAAGTCCCGAAATGCAGAAAGTTACTTCAAAGAACGTTAGGGGCTTTGAGCTAAGGAAGAATGAAGAACTTGTTAATTACATTAGAGGGGCACTACGGTAAAATCGTCTCCTTAAACAAGGTGGCTGCACGCACGGGCGCGGGCATAATTTGAATGAAAATCATACAGATTGTCCTAAAACTTACCGTTTTTATTTCCTTTTGCCATTTTCGTATTCTGCACACCAAACAACACTAAAAAATTGTTTGCACACCAAATGCGAATAAACTTTAAAACTTAGGTTAGATTACCAGTACTTCAACCTTCAACCATTTTGACTTATGTCAATTGCAAAATATTACAGATTCCTTCAATTGGGATAGACCGGCCAGTATGTTGTCAGGCCAGAGATGGCTTGAAAACTTTATAATTAAAGATTTTCCACAAATTTCTAGAAAATTTTTAAACTGGGAAAAAGATGATATTTTGACAAAAAAATCCCTGCAGTTTAATCCGATTTTCGCTTGAGTTACTTGATTTTTTTACTTTTTTCTGATTTGAACTCCTGTTTTAGGTCTAAATCGTTGATATTGTATTGTATTGAGTACAGCGGTTTTATCTCCAACATTTTTAACAAGGAATGTTGGTTAGAAAATCTTAACCTCTAAAAAGATACAAGCTTGCGAGCACTGTATCTCGAACAGGGCTAAACATATACATAAAACCGTTGGGGCTTTTCCGAAAGCTCCTTTCAAGTACTCCATTGCAGCTATCAGATTTCATAAGAACACCTTAACCTCTAAAGAAATAGCAGCAAAACTATCAAACTTAAAACGCTGTCTAAGTGAAAAATGGTCTATATCTCCGAAATCGTTGTAAATATTGCATCAGTCGTAATAACCTTTTGGATAGCTCGTTTTGAAAGCTATCGTTCATCTTTAAGGTTTCATAGCAAGTTGTTAACCTGTAAAAAAGTAGAAGCAAAAATATCAAAGTAAAAATTATGTGAAAGCGAATAACAGTTTATATCTCCGAAATAGTTTAAAATATCGCATCAGTCGTAATTACTTTTTTGATAGCCCGTTTCCAGCGCTATCTTTAATCTTTAACAGTTTTATTACCAATTATTAACCTCTAAAGATATAGAAGCTAAAATATCACATTTAATAGGCTATTGAAGAAGGAGCAGCCTATATCTCCGAAATGGTTGGGAATATGACATCAACCGTAATGACCTTTTCGAAAGCTCGTCAGAAGATCTCTATTTGAGGGTTAACACTCGATAATAAATTCCTAACCTATAAAGAGATAGAAGCAAAATTGTCATAGTTAATACACGATCGAAGTAAAAAGCAGTTTATATCGCCGAAACGGCCGGAATATCTCTACAGTCGCAGTGACCTTTTCGAAAGCCCGTCCCAACGGCGATCTTCCGTCTATAACGCTTTATCAGAAATTCTTAACCTCTAAAGAAATAGATCTTTCACCGTTAATCGGCTATCCAAGGCAAAAACCGACCCGAAACAGGTAAAAATTTTCGGTTATTACGTTCCATTGGCGATTACTAACCCCTAAACAAAGAAAAGCAAAAGTTATAACTTTGTGGGTTCCTAAACTGTCTATATCTCAGAAACAGTTTAAAATATCTATTTGGTCAATAGAAGCTTTTCGATGGCCCGTTTCAAAAACTGTATTTCATTAATTAAGTTTCATCCAAAATTCCTAACCTCTAAAGCGATAGAAGCAAACAACTTGGGCGTCTTCAAACATAAAACCCTCTATATCTTCGAAACGTTTGAAATATCCATTTGGTCACTACAAGCTTTCCGATGGTCCGTTTTAAAAACTGTATTTCAACAATTAGGTCTCATCCAAAATTCCTAACCTCTAAAGCAATAGAAGGAAAATTAAAAAAATTGGGCGTCTTCAAATATAAAACCCTCTATATATTCGAAACGTTTGAACATATGCAATCAGTCCTTAGGACCTTTTTCTTAGCCCGTGTTAAGGGCTGACTTTTACCTTTTACAGTTTAAACGCCATTCTTAACCTCTAACGAGAAAAAAACAAAAATAACAAGATTTTCGGCATTTTCGAATAGAAAACCCTGTATATCTCCGAAACGGTTGGAAATATTTAATCAGTGATTAGAACCTTTTTGATAGAACATCTCAAGAGCTACCGTTTATCTCCTAGATTTCATAAGAAATTCTTAATCTCTAAAGAACTAAGTGCAAAATAAGACGATCAGATAGTTAAAGTTTGCCCTACAGTCATGCTCTAAGACCCGAAAAATATGAAATAATCTGAAGATTTTCCAGATCGAATCAAATCTCCAATCTATGCAAAAACCCTATGT
Organism: Dendroctonus ponderosae; assembly: GCF_020466585.1. Taxonomy (NCBI): domain Eukaryota; kingdom Metazoa; phylum Arthropoda; class Insecta; order Coleoptera; family Curculionidae; genus Dendroctonus; species Dendroctonus ponderosae. The sequence goes on from NW_026017213.1 coordinate 2,046,290, forward strand.
GTGTGAGAGAGATGAAGCTAATATGGGCTCCTTGCTGCTGCAATAAGCAATAATGTTAACTTATTTTCTTTATTTTTCTTTTTTCTTATTTCTTTATTTGAACCTATTTTCTTCAGAACTCGAGGGAAAATCTAGTGTAGAAACCGAATTCGCGTAGTAAAACTACTAGGAGGTAATTTAAAAAAAAAACTTCTGTTGGTCAATTTTTCGATCCGTCCTTGCCGAAAATGTTCTTAAAATCCTCAAAAACTGTAGAATTTGATAGTAAAAAAAGTCGAATTTCAAAAGCTTGAAAGTTTCATTTCGAAGGCATTATCAAGAATTTTTCAAGAAAATGTTGTGTAGATCAGTGGATTCATCGATCAAACCTCAAAAAACTGTAGAATTTCGTATTTTTTGCAGTAAAATTGCAAAAAAACAAGCGTACAAAACTGAAAGTTCGATGGGTGTCCATCTGCAGGCGGTTTTCTGACATTCAGATCTCGCCCGATCGATTAAGCGACGACTTGGATATTATATCAGACGTTCTTGTTCAAGAATGAATGTCTGAAATGCTACAGAAAATCACCAAAATTCAATTTCTAATTTCAAAGTTTCATCTGGAACGCATCCTCAGGCAATTCTTCACAAAATTGCATGGTTTTCAAGCCAGCGATTTTCCTGCACAGATCACAGAGGTTATCACAGTTATCACAGTTATCACAGTTATCACAGAGTTAGGATTACATTCTGTGATCTGCGATTTCCTGTGTGTTTGTGTCCTTTGGTCGACTATAAAGTTTCAAAATGTAAGTGCGGCAACACGGCTTACCCCCTCTACTAGCCCCTAGCCGACACAAACAAAAACAAAGTAGCCGGATTTCAACTCAAAACAGTCGAAATCGAGATGGCGTGGCAGCGGTAGCGATTATAGGGGAACGCTGGGCAAAATCGAACAATCGCGCCTCATTTGCGTTAATTATTCTCAGTGGTGTAAAATCGAGTGACTTGGTTATTGGACTTGCTAAACCCCACCCCCATCACACCCTGCTTTCCACTCAGGTGAGGCGAAGTCCCAGATGTGAATAGAGCATGATTCCTTCTTGTTGGTGGTCTATTTAAAATTGATTCTTAATATATTGGCATGTTCTTGCTTGCACGTTTTTCACTCCCTAATCAACCCACCCTCTTGCTCCCAGTCCGGAAAAACACCCCTATTTTTATAGGTTATGTCAATGGTGGCAAAGGCATCTTTTCAGCGTCCGGAAACGGCCGCCAGACTCAGCTATTGCACTATTTTCGTCTAGTAGTCTAATAAAAGAGCATAAAAAATCAGCTGCAAAAACAATCTAAAAATAATGCGGCTGCATTTAATTAGCATCCTAATTGGATTGGCAATTTAGACCTGGGCGCTTTCGTCGCTAATTAGATCAAATGGGCAGCTTATCTGCACGTTGACAACAGAAAACTCCATAGATTTCGATGATTAATTACTATTGACGGCTACTTATTTGCCCAACAAGAGAACGATTAGCCATTAGAAATTGTGGCTATTTGCTGTTAACAATCCATTAGGTCTGGTAAAGTTGTCGACGAAAAAAAAACCAGAAAATTCTTATCCTTTCACTTCAATTTCACGCAAAAGTCGAGTAAACCCAGCGTTCTTCATTCAACAGACATCTAGGCCAGCCATTTTTAATTTATTGGAAGCACAGCTTTCTGTGGAGCATGCACCTGAAATAATCGCTAGAATTAGTCAGATTTCATGCTTGTTACCTACATTTCTCATTGCCCTACAATCTGCTAGACGATTCAAGAAGAATTGCTAATGCGACAACCGGAATTTGCACTGTTTCGCTTTTTAGAGGTTAGAAAATTCAGATTCTGATCCTGATTGGGGCAGCTTGTGAGACGCCCTATCAAAAAGCTCCTAATAATTGTTGGGAAATTCACCACCGTTTACTGCAATTTTGCCTTATACCTCTTTAGAGGTTAGGAATTTTATACCGAATTTGTTAGGGAAAGACAGCCCTTGAAACACTCAATGGAAAAGGTCATTAAGACTAATGCGCTATTTCGAACAGATTTCGAGATATTAATGAATATGTTGCTATTGTACTTCAATGTTTTTAGAGGTTACATTATTTTAATGCAGCTTAGTTGAGCTCTAAGGAGGCTCTACAGAAAAGCTTCTAATGATTGTTCAGATTTTTGCAACAGTTTCCGAAATATAAGGAATTGGTGGATTTTTGGCTCTGCTTTTTAGAGGTTAAGAATTTCCGATGAAACCTTATCAAGAAAACGACAATTTCTAAAACCCTCTATTAAACGTCTCCTGATATTTTGCAGATTGTCACAACCGTTCGCGCTATATGAAAGAAATACTGCAATTTTAGTCAACATTTCCTTAGAGGTTAGCAATTTTAATCCGCGTTTAATACGAAGGGACAGCTCTTGAAAAACTGCATCAAAAAGGTCATTACGATTAGTGGGCTATTTCTGACAGCTTTCGAGATATTAAAGAATATGTTGCAACCTTGCTTCCATCTTTTTAAAGGTTAAAAAATTTCAACACACAAAGTTTTTATGACGCTCTACCAAAGGGCTCCTAATGATGGTTCAGATATTCTCAATCGATTCAGAAACATTGACAAATTATGGCAATTTGAGCTCTGTTTTTGAGAGGTTATAAACTTACCTTCCGATATTTTTAGACATGGATAGTCCTTAAAACAATTCTTAAGACGCGCCTTAAAAACATCCTTAAAAATGGTTAGATATTTGCTATCGTTTGCTTAAAAAACGTAAACAATAATGCAATTTTGCCTGTATGTATTCAGAGGTTAAGAATTTTTATTGGGCTCTTACTATCTATCTTACTAGGAAAATGCGCTTCTTAGGACGCTTTCTTAGGCAACACCTTCTAGTGTTTATGTAGACATTTCCAACCAAATGCCAGATATAAATAAATTACTGCAATTTTGCCCTATATGTATGTATTTCGAGGTTAGGAATGTGGATTGAAAATTTCTTAGAAAAAAGCAGGACATTTGACGCTCTTTGAGCAACTGCTAAAGATGGGATTTTCTCAATTGTTTCACAAATATCAATCAATTATGTAAAGTTTTTATATCATTCTTTAGAGGTTAAAAATTCTTATTAAACTTTTAATATCTAACCTCTTTTGTTGGTTCCTGTTCGTTACAATTTTTTTCCGTTTTTTTTTAACGATTTCCGTAGTATGTACAAGAAAATTACTGCAATTTTAGAATTTACTCTGCAGAGGTTAGGAATGTCTGATTCAAAGCCCTCATTAGGAAGCTAAATCAACAGACAAGTTTATCACGAAAAGACAGCTTTTGAAACACTCCATGAAAAAAGTTGCAAGAGGCCGAATTGTTAATGGAAAGGTTGCAATTTTGCTTTCATCTTTTTAGAGGTTAGAAACTTTTAATGCAGATTAATTGCGACAAGGATTCTTTCAAAAAGCTTCCAATGATTTGGTTTCCGTTTGTTGATTTGGTCGCCTCAGTTTTTGAGAAATAATAAATGACTACAATTTTGCCCTATACATTTTTAGAGGTTATTAATTTTTATTCGAGGTCTTGACTAGAAAATGCGATTTTTAGGTCGTTCTTTTAAGCATCTTCTGATTATTGAATAAAAACTCTCAACCTTTCCAAGATATAAATAAGTTGCTGAAGTTTTAGCTCGGTTTTTCAGAGGTTACAAAATTTCAATTCAAACCGTATTAGGCAAACGACATTCAAAAAACTCGTTATGGAACGGCTTATAAACGTTACTGCAATTTTGCTTCCATTTCTTTTGAGGTTAGAATTCTATTGGGATGTTATTAAGAAAAACAGTTTGTGAGACGCGCTATTAAAAAGCATCTAAAATTGTTTGGATGTAAGATGTAAATAATAAACAGCCATTTTTGCATTCATTCTTTAGAGGTTAGGAACTTATATACATACTTTTTAATGGAAAAATACCCCTTGATCACAGTGTGCGATATATTATCAGCTTACCAAAGGTTACTGAAAATGTGAACAGTAAATGCAATTTTGCGTGTATCTTTTTAAAGGTTAGGAATTTTTTATGCACACTAAACTGCACATTTGGAGCGCTTGATTCCTCCTAATAATGAGTTTCTGATTATTTTCTCTGAATTTCTGAGCTAACGGTAGATCGGACTTAAACCATAGATGTCTAGAGGTTACAATCACTTGCATTTTATGCTTGTTAATCATCCGAACCTAACCTGACTTAAATAGTGCGCAAGTCAGCGTCAATTATTTTCGAAAGTGCAAATGTATTAATACCGGAAGAATTCGGCTTCAACGGAGTAGTTTGACTTGGAAAATCGATGTTTATTCAAGTTTAAACCTTGACTGCCTGCATCCACGTTCTGCACTATTAACCTTTGGCCACATCGAGTGTGTATTTATTCAGATTGCAACATTTTTCCTCTTTTGCATAAGCACTTAGCACTAAGCTGGTTTGATGAATCGCATTAGTGGCAGCTTTTCAATTCCATTGATCTGCAATGCTTTTAATTTAATTAATTTTTTTATTATTCATTATACATTATTTTCTGGCAGATTACTGTGACGCATGCCATGACCCTATAAATTGTAATGAGGAATAATGTTACTTAATGGAGCTTTTCCGTTCATTAAATGGATCGTTCCAGTCTGATCGTATAATGCTCTTAAAAAATTAACAGTCCAATGGCCTGGGGTTTTATTGAACATTCAGCAAATTGGGGCAAAATTTTCGTGTTTCTCTAATATAAATACAGTCATTGTTCTCTATCGTGACGACTAGAGTCAACTTTTTCTGTTCTGTGCGTAGCTTTTCCTTCGTTGCTTTAAGCGGCCAATTAAATGGTTTTCTTTGCAATATTTCCGCAACCTTAAGGAACGAAAGGCGCTTCAAAGCATTTGACTTTCACTCAAAACGTTGTTTCAGGGTGTTAATTAGGTCAGGGTAGCACCGTGATGTGTGACACTTTTGTGTTGATGCCGCTATGTGCGCCAATGCGCTATAACACATTGTGTCTTACGGTGTAACACGTTAACTCAAACTTTTTGAACACCTGAACATCCACTGTGTCACCCAATGTGTTGATGGTTTCCAGGGGCAAATAACCCAATAAATTCATCAAACTTGGAAGATATTTGCAAAAAAGAGTGCTACAATCAATCTGTTAAGTATCGTTTGTTAAACGATTTATTAATTTAATCTCTGCGGAATATGTAACAACATGGTCTGTTTACGGCAAAGTGGAAAAACCGGCGCTTCCGGCCATTAAGCAAGCTAATGGTTATTGCAACAATAGACGATTGAAAATAACCATCATCAATCTTTGCGTTTAATTTTTTCAATGCTTTGTAATCAGTATGGAAAATTTGGAGACAATTTTTTCAAATTTATTTAACGCACAGATTTGTGAATGTTTGTTGCGGTTGCGATGCAAGCTGCGGCTGAGGATGGCTTTCTTATAAAGTCTAAACCATAAACCACATTTCAACATGACCGAGACATTCGGGGCATTCTGATTACTGGCGCATCCCAGGGACGGCGGCATGTTTCCATAAAAGAACGTTGAATCGGTTACGGGGAATCGAGCCAATTAAGGGGCGCCGTCCCCACGCAAAAACACTCGCTCGACGAATGGGAACAATTCATTTTCCCCCCCATTTAACTGAAGTACTTTTTGAGACGGATGAGGATCTTAAGAAAGAAGAGTTTTTGAAGCGCGACTGCTTAAAAAATTTAAGCTTTTCAAAGTCAAGTTTAAAAAATTGTCAAAACTCAACGGCAGAGAGGAATTGAGTGAAACTTTGCACGCGTCGCACTAAGGCCTTTTTCTAGAAATGCTCAAAATTTCTGCCGATTATCTTTGCCAGGATAGAAGTTGTGAGTTTTTTTGGAATGTACCGCACAATTGCAAAAATCTCTTTAACGGTAGGTTTAAAAGCTGTCCAAATTTTTTTGGCCCCTGGGAATTGAGTGAAACTTTACCCGAATTGAACCAAGCGCTTTATCTCCAAACGTGAAGAATTTCAGCTGCTTGCCTGCTCCAGGATGGGAGTTATGGAGTTTTACAAACATCTTCACTCAAGTAAAAAAAATTATAAGTTAAAAAATTGCGCAAAAACTTATTGACTCGGCAAAATTGAGTGAAACTCCGCACAAATTAAACTACAAGGTTTTTCGAGAATCTCACCAATTTTTAGCTGCTTATCTGCTCCAGGTTAGGAGTTACGAATTTTTTGACGCACTTGAAATCATCACTTTTTAAGAGTGAGTTCAAAAATTGCGCAATTTTTAACGAATAGAGGGACTTGAGTGAAACGGGGTACGCCTCGAACTAAGGGTGCTTTCCAGAAATACCAAAAATTTTGAGCTGCTTATCTAGTCCAATGAAGAAATGATGAATTTATATAAGAAAACCCGCCCAATTTTTAGAAATAATTTGAAGGTTAAGTTTAAAAATAGCGCAAAACTCATTGATTAATGCGAATTAAGTGAAACGTCGTGCAAATTAAGCTGAGATGTTTTCTAGAAACCCACAAAATATCAGTTATTTACCTGCTCCAGGTTAGGGGCTACGATTTTTTGAAAACTTGCCTACGCAATTTTTAAAGAAGATTGTTCAGTTGAGATAAATCTGCCTTTCTACACCTGCCGTTAAATAGAGTGCCCGAATCAGATTTTAGAGTGATTTAAGTGAAACTCAGAATATTTAAAGCCAAAGCTCTTCTATATAGTGAGCGACTTTCATGTGGCCACCTCATATGGGTTGGAAGTTATGAAGTTTTGAAGAATACCTATTTTTCAAAAACCCACAAAAATCCGATTTTCATGCGATTTAATTTAAAATATCAGCATTTCTCGCAGGAAATGTCTTCTATAGAGTGCGAAACTTTCATGTTCCCACCCGATCTGGGTTCGAAGTTTTGAACGTTTAAAAAATATCGCGCGTTTGAGTRAAAATGTCAATTTCTTCTACTGCGCTTTGAGAACACGCAARATCARGTTTGGGTGCGGTTTAAATRAAACTGTCAGGATTTTTTCAGTTAGGTTTCTTCTATAGGGTGAGCGAGTTTCMCGTGACCGCATGATCTGGGTTGAAAAGTAGGAATTAAAACAAAACCTGCRTTTTAATAAAAATTTCAATTTCGACCACTGTTTAAAGACCGAACAAAAACTCTATTTTTGTGCTATTTAAATGAAACTCTCAGGATTTCTAGATTWAAGTRACTGCTATAGAGTGAACGAGTTTCACTGTGGCACSTAATCTAGGTTGAAAGTTATGAATTTTTAAAGATGACCKCGTATTTGAGTAAAAATWTCAATTTCTTCMTCTTCGCTTAGAGAGCGCACAAAACTCTATTTTTGTRCTATTTAAATGAAACTCTCAGGATTTCTAGATTAAAGTGACTGCTATAGAGTGAACGAGTTTCACTGTGGCACCTAATCTAGGTTGAAAGTTATGAAGTTTTAAAGATGACCGCGTATTTGAGTAAAAATTTCAATTTCTTTCACTGCGCTTAGAGATCGCACAAGCTCTATTTTTGTGCAATTTATATAAACTTTCGGAATTTCTAGAGTAAAGTATCWTTTATATGGCGGACGAGTKTCACGTTGCCACGGAATCTGGGTTGRAAGTKATGAATTTTTAAAGATGACCGCRCATTTGWKTAAAWATTTCWATTTCTTCCWCTKCGCTTATAGAGCGCACAAAACTCTATTTGTGTGCTATTTAAATGAAACTCTCAGGACTTCTAGATATAAGTAACTGCTATAGAGTGAACGAGTTTCACTCTGGCACCTAATCTAGGTTGAAAGTTATGAATTTTTAAAGATGACCGCGTATTTGAGTAAAAAATTAAAATTCTTCCTCTTCGCTTAGAGAGCGCACAAAACTCTATTTATGTGCTATTTAAATGAAACTCTCAGGATTTCTAGAGGAAAGTATCTTTTATATGGCGGACGAGTGTCACGTTGCCACGGAATCTGGGTTGGAAGTTATGAATTTTTAAAGATTACCGCGCATTTGAGTAAAAATTTCAATTTCTTCCACTGCGCTTAGAGATCGCGCAAAAATTTTGTTTTTATGCAATTTAAATGAAGCTCTCAGGATTTCTAGAGCCAAGTGTCTTCTATGGAGTGAGCGAGTTTCATTGTGGCACTTAATCTGTGTTGAATGTTAGACATTTTTTAAAAATTCGGCTCGTTTCAGTGAAAAAATCAACTTCTACCACAGCATTTAGAGAGCGAGAAAAAATTATATGTTTTGGTGAAATTTAAATTAAACTTTCCGGATTCGGAATAGGGTGAGCGAGTTTCAGGTTGGCATATAATCTGTGTTGAGAATTATGAATTTTTAAAGAAGACCGAATATTTGACTAAAATTTTCAAAATGCTTCCACTGCGTTTAAAGAGCATGCAAAAGTTATATTTTGTATAATTTAAATTAGACTCTCAGGATTTCTAGAATTAAGTGTCTTGTATAGGGTGAGCGAGTTTCACTTTGGTATCTATTCTGTGTTGAAAATTATGAATCTTTAAAGAAGACCGAGCATTTGAGTAAAATTTTCAATTTCTTTCACTGCGTTTAAATAGCACGCAAAAGTTTTATTTTTGTATAATTTCAATTAGATTCTCAGGATTTCTAGAGTTAAGTGTCTGGTAAAGGTTGAGCAACTTTCACGTTGGCATCCGATCTGGGTTGATAGTTATGAATTTTTAAAGAAGTGCATTTGAGTGATTCAATTTCTACCACTGCGTTTAGAGAACGCGTAAAAATATATTCTGGTGCTATTTAAATGAAACTCTCTATGTATCTTTTAAAGAGTTAGCGAATTTCACGTCCCCTGCTGATCTGGGTTAGAAGTTAGGAATTTTTAATGCAGACCGCGCCGTTTTTGAGCTGTTTATCTCCACTCCAGGACAGGAGTTATTGATTTCAGAAAAAAGTCAATTTAAAGAAAAAATCATTTTTAAGGTAAAGTTTCAAAATTGCATAGATCTCATAGTCTAAGGATATTTCAGTATAACTTTAAAAAAATAAGAGGTAAGAAGTTACGAATTTATTCAAAAATGACCAACCAATAAAAAAAAAACACTTTTTAAAAGTAAGTTTTCAAATGCCGCGAAATTGAATGGCTAGAGGAAATTAAGTGAAACTTTGTTGGCGTTAAACCGAGGGATTTTTGAAGAGCCATAAAAAAAGTCAGCGGCATTTCTTCGACAGGAAAAAGTAATTTTTAAGGAAAATTTTAACAATTGCGTAAAGCGGAATGACTAGGGAGATTTGAGCGAAATTTTGCATGTAATAAGCCAAGAGCTTTTTCTCGAGACTTTCAAAAATTTACCGCTTTATTTGCTCCAGCTTAGGAGTTACGAATATTTTTCCGGCATGCCAGGCACAATTTATAAAAAAAAACAGTTTTTTGCAGTAAGTTTTAAAATTCCACGAAACACAACAGCTTAAGGGCGAATTACGTGAAGACTTCTCTGCATTGAACCAATGAATTTTCCTACAAATACCAAAGTTTTTTCTAGAAACATTCAAAATTGCAGTTGTTTATCTGCTCTATGTTAGAAGTTATGACTTTTTGAAAACAGTATTGCACAATTTCAAAAAAATCACTTTTTTAGTGCTAAATTCAGAGAAGATTTCCCTACATTTATCACCGGACTTTTTCTGGAAATATCCGAAAATTCAGCAATTGATCTGCTCGAGATTAGGAGTTATGAATTTTTAGAAGCGTTCAAAATATTACCTTCCTTTCCGTTTTCAGGCAAGTTTACAATTTGAGTTAATCCGACTTTCTGGAGAGAATTGAGTGAAACTTTGTACGCGTTAAACCTAAGACCTTTTCCAGAAATACCTAAAGTTTCAGCAGCTGATCTGCTTCAGGAAAGGAGTTATGCATTTTTAGATACATGCCTGCATAATAAAAAAATGAAATCTCGTTTTACGGCAAAGTTTAAATATTGCTCAAAACTCAACCCCTGGGAAGACTTGAATGAAACTTTCTGTACATTGAAATCCTCTTTTTTCCAAAAAAATATCCAAAATTGCAAGAATTTGATAATATGTTCCTGAGGAGAATAGGAGTTAGGGATTTTTAAAGATGGGACTGCGCTCTTAGAAAAAGTTTAAAAAACTCCACAGAACTCCATCGAGTTAAAATTGAATGAAACTTTGCAAGCGCTGGCCTCTAGGCTCACGGGTAAGGAGGGATTCTTGAAAATGGATTTGAAAAAAGTTTAAAAAATGTATATCTCAACGGCTAGCGAATTAAAAAAAAACTTTATTGTATTGAAATATAATATTTATTCTATCAATATCAAAACTGACAGAATTTTTTATCTGCTGCAAAATAAGAGTCCCGAGTGTTTGGGGGCAGAACGACACTCTTTGGAAAAATTATAACTTTTAAGGTAAAGTTTCAAAAATTTGCAAGAGTTAATGGGTAGATAACAGAGTGAAACTTTGTATAAATTGACCTCAAGGCCTTTCTTATAAACGTCCAAAAAGTCAGCTGTTTGAGTGGTCGAGGATGAGAGTTAGAAATTTTATAATTGGGTAAAATCAGTTTGCATAAATCCCTTTTTAACGTAAAGCTGAAAAACTAAAAAAGCGGCTAATGATCTTTCGTCCCTAATAAAATCGGCTTCTGTTAAATAAATACAAAACATTTTAGTTTGAGGCTTTTCCTATGCATTTCCAAAAAGTCAGCCTTATGCCTGCTCTACCGTAGACTTTTACTAATTCGCAGAAAATAACAAAAAAACATTAAGGTAAATTTTAAAAAATCGGTAAAAACTCTACGGCTAGAGAATATTAAATAGTTTGAAAAACGACCTTTTTAGATGAATGAATGAATCATTAGAATTGACTTAAACTTTGTATGTATTGACCTCTAAGGTTTGCAGATTAATTGCGGCAAACTCGGCATTTTATCTGCTCCAGCACACAAGAGTTACGATTTTTAGGGACAGATTTACATTCTGAGAACGAAAGACTCTTTTAGAGGTAAAATTTAAAAAAAACCGCGATTATTAACGGATTTTTGGAATTGAGTGCAACCTGGTTTATATTAGCACTATGAATTTTTCTATAATTATCCAAACTTGCAACATGCTTATCTGTAGAACAGAAGGAGTTACGATATTACAGCGCCAGTGCACTCTTTGAATAAACCACTTTTTAAGATAAAGTTAAAACAGCCTGCAAATATCAGCGGATAGTTGAAATCGAGTGAATCTTTGCATGCACTGACCTCTAAGGTTTTTCAATAAATTTCCAAAAATTTGGCCATGTGCCTGCTCCAGTTTAGGAGTTTTGCACAAGTTGAAAAAAGCTCTTTTTACCAGATTGCCAGATTTCGATCTGCATCAGACTAGCAGTTACGAAGCGTTCAAGTCTACCCATAGCAATTTTTTTCAATTTTGGCTCCATTTCTTTCAGAGATTAGTAATAAGCATCATTTGCCTCGTTAAGCATGCAGGAGTTTCGCAAATAGTTAAGTAATCTGTGATTGTGGCCATCCACTAGCAACTTAAACCGTACTAATTAGCGTCATTTAACGGAAACCTAATTAGTGCCACCACTGAGTGTCTCTAATGAAATAACCGCTGTAAATTGCCGGAAATTCCTGGTTGTTTCTCCTGATTTTCCTCACTTAATTTTTGAAATTCTTCAGGGCTTTGCAGATCGAGCGATAAGGAAAATGGGGCTGAAATGACTTCAGCATGACGGTGTTGAACCTGAAGCGGGTATGTCCAAGGCCCAGCCCAAAGGGCTTTGCCTTGACTGCAATAATTGCAACCATCTTGCTATGCATCTACTATACAAGGTAATAACAAGAAGAAATTTGGATTATTAAAACTCAAATTGCACGTGATTTTTCAGTTACACTTCGGATGTTCAACGGTCAAATCACTCGATCATTTCGGCAGAGCCTGTGGCTCTTCACGGAGCTGGACTGTTACCCACCGGCTTAAGTAAGCTGATCTATGAGAAAAAAGACTTTGAAAGTTGTCCCAAGCTGGTTACGACTGAGGCGGACATTTCCACTCTGGATGTGTTCAAGGACTTTGACTTTCAGGTAATTTTCTGTTTTCGTGAAGAAATTTTTTTTTTCCTGCCATAAACCGGTTGAAATGAGTTGATGGGCGGCGTTTTCTTTGTTGTAAGACGATGTTTACATAACGCTTTGACTGGCACCGGCTTTATAAACCGGTGTGTACTTAGATTGGGTAAATATTTGAGCTCTCAGCCCAACTTCGTGCCAATCATTCTTTTTATGGAAATGGCTGGGAGAAAGTGGAACGATGGGAAAGAAAATGTTGGGAGGATGCAACCAACGGACCAGATTTCAAGCAGTTTCAGGTTGTTTACAGCTGAAATATTTTCAAAATCTTACTATTTTCCCCCCAAACGAAGAGTCGTAGCGAAAAATATTGGTTGGCGATTGAAGTTTTTGGGTTCGAAACCTTCCATCAAAAATATCTACAAAACTGAAACCTGTGACAAAATTGTAAGCACGCCCCTGCATAGAGGAGGTGAAAGTGTCTGAAAAAGTGCTGTTCACTTTTCCTCTAATTTGACTAGTAAGTGAACTACTGGGGGTTTTTGGATTTCTCAGCACTGGAATTTTTTTGCCGATCTCCCAGAGGGCCCAATTGGCACTGAATATGTAGGAGTAATAGGAAAAAGTTTGAAAGTTCAGGCCCCATAAAAGTCCGTGTACAAATTTTCGTCTTTTCCTCCTACTTCAGTGGAGGAATTTTTCCGAAACAAACCCACCCGTTTGGTCATTTTTTCTATGTGAAACGCCCCGTGAAGCAAAGTTTTCGACAAGAACATTTTTCTTTTTTTTAGAGGAGATTTCATCGGGCCGGACGCTTGTAAAATGTGAAAATTGTGTGATTTTTTTTTCAAATTCACGTTTTGTTTTATTTCGTCAGAACGAAATTTTCTGGGAAAAAATGTTGCTCTCCAGACTCCGCGTTTAGTTGCAATTCATGGCCCAATTTTTCCATTAAAAGAGCCTATTTGACAGTTTAGAGCCTTATTTGTCCGCTAATATGTTTTCATAATGGAAAATTAAGAAAAAGTGGAACTCATTTTCGCTTTTCCACTGAAAAAAACCCTAATTGCACTATTGGAAGGTCGATAGTGTTTTTCTACAGTTTGATTGGCTACTGAGTTTACATTTTTTTGGGTCATTTTTCCGAAAGAATCAATTTGTAATTGATAATTTAACAAAATCGGGAAAAATGCACTTAACTTTTCAATTTTTCCAATAAAAATCTTCAACCGCACGCTCTATTGAAGAGTTTAGCAACCTTTTCTTCAACAGGTTTGGATTCTGAGTTACGGATTTTAGAAAGTAAAACCGTCCAATAGTTAATGCAAGTATTTTGTGTTAAATCGACCAAAATTTCAATAAACTTTCTAATTTCTCGCTCCATTGAAGAGTTAAGAGCGCCTTTCCCATTTCGTTTGGTGATAAATAAAAAGCGATTTTTAGTCAATAAAATTTGCAAAAATTTGAGGAAATCAGCARAACATTTTYCAATTTTTTAATTTAAAAARGCSCAATAACTCCATTGAAGAGTTTGATAATTTTTTTCCAATTTTTTTGGTWGAMGAAAATCAACTGGTTTGRTTTCTAAGTTAYAGATTTTTTTAAAGTAAAACCGTCCAATAKTTAATTKAAGTATTTTGTGTTAAATMGGCCAAAATTTCAATAAACTTTCTAATTTCTCGCTCTATTGAAGAGTKAAGAGCGCYTTTYCCATTTCGTTTGGTGATAAATAAAAAGCRATTTTTARTCAATAAAATTCGCAAAAATTTGAGGAAATCAGCARAAYATTTTYSAATTTTTTMATTTAAAAAGTKCCCAATAACTCCATTGAAGAGTTTGATAATTTTTTTTMCAATTTTTTTGGTTGAMGAAAATCAACTGGTTTGKTTTCTAAGTTTTTTTCTAAGTTTTTTCTAAGATTTTTTTAAAGTAAAACCRTCCARTAGTKAATTYAAGTATTTTGTGTTAAATCGGCSAAAATTTCAATAAAYTTTCTAATTTCTYGCTCTATTGAAGAGTTAAGAGMGYCTTTTCCATTTCGTTTGGTGRTAAATAAAAAGCRATTTTYAATCAATAAAATTCGCAAAAATTTGAGGAAATCAGCAAAACATTTTCCAATTTTTTCATTTAAAAAGGCCCAATAACTCCCTTGAAGAGTTTGATAATTTATTTCCAATTTTTTTGGTTCTTGAGTTATAGAATGATACAGCAGATGAGTCTAAAGCTTCAATAGCTCAGTGAAGTTTATTTTTAAGAAAATCGTGCCAAAATCGAGAAAATTTCAAAAACATGTTTTGCAAAAATTCGTAAATATCTCCAAAACCAAAAATGATGGGGATATTTTGAGCACGCCAATGGGTCGAGGGCGTTAATGTTCATAACAAACGTTAAGTCACTTTTTGGCTAAAATCCATATTAAGCGAGCCAAAAAGAGAATTGAGCACGATTTACTGCAATAACTCCAATTTACCTGGTTAATTTTTAGGATATTTTATTTGTCTGACACGTTCCTTCAGAAAAAAGAACAACCTAATATTTAACTCGATCTCGCAAAAGTTGCACACAGAACATGCCACCTGAAAAATGCCAGTTTTCCATTCAACATTGGGCGTGCCTGATAGTGTCATTTATGCAATTAAGACTGATTTGCTCCCTAATTGAATCATTATTTAATCGGGCCTTTTTCTGCAACTTACATGTTTTCCGCACACGCAAGACGATCGTTGGGCGGCAGTTTTACTGAAAGGGTGAATCTATTTGCCAGCTCTTTCAGCTGAAAATTTAGTGCAATTTCCCAAGGCGAAGAATCAACTTTGCTTATTCCGATTAAACCAGCAAATTATTGATTTTACCCAGTAAATGTTGGGTGGAACATTCGTGGTTTTCTTCCATGTTTGCCTCCATTGGGATACAGTCAAGTCATTTCACGCCAAGTCGAGTCAATATCTTCCTTCAGGGCTTCAAATAAAAAGAGAATTTATCGGCTGGCAACGGCAGTTGTCCTGTTCTCATCGCCCGTAAAGAAGTGCTAACTAATGGGAATTGAAATCCATAAAAATCCCTGGAAGAAATGGGAAAGATCTTTTTCTCCGGCGGAAACACGCCCGCCCGTTCGATGGAGCTTTTAATGGCTTTCCAGGCAAAATTCTTTTTATTTCCTCAAATACGTATAGGTGGAAAAGCCGGATTGGAACGATACTCTTCAGCAGCATTTTAATGAGCGCAACCAACACTGTTTGGGATTTATTGCCGATGTTCTAACAGTTTTGCTTCTTACTGCGCTCATTAATAGAGACTAATTTGCCTGTAAAGTCGAAGAGCTTTGCGCCCCTCTCGACTAGGTCAGCGCCATTAATTCAAATCTCATTGTCTCTGTGGGTCCTTTATATTAATTGGATTCTAGACGTTTCAAATGACCACAAATTTTTCTTCGCTTTCAGCCTTCCTGGATGAGGAGCAAAGAATATTGGGATAAAACCTTTGAAGACCGCTACGAACGCGAGAAGATGAATCCAGAACGACCGCCTTTAAAGGTAATTAGGTACAAGTTTTCCAGAATTTTCCCACTCCAATTTGAAGTTTTCCAAGAAAAGAGCCATTTGAGGGGAAAATGGCAAAGCAGTGAAACCTGATGTGTACGAGACATGAAAAATCGCCGATTGAATTCAGTTTCTGACCTTAAAACGCGAAATGTGGGTAACCAGTTTTACGCTCGCTTTAGTAAATACCAAACATTTCGCAACAAGTCGTTAATTTCTTATAAATATTTGTGTTGGGCATTTTTTCGCTGTATCCTCCGGCTCAACTTTCGTTTTAAGCGAAACCAGGCCTTTTCCTCGCTGAAATCAGTTAAATTAGCTGGCTTCATTTTTTTAATTTTTAAATTTTCCGAACGCAAAAGTACGTATTCGACATGAACGTCCTATGAAGGACAGTTTGTATTTTCAACGGGGGGATTTCGTTCTATTTTCACATTTTCTTTTCATAAAAACGAAGCTTTTTGTTGCAAAATGTTCTACAATCTACTTATCTACATGGCAACCAGGGGCAAGGTAATGCCAAACTTACCGATAGCTGCATCGTGCCACCTGGAAGAAAAGAAAAAATCTGTTTAGTGCTGCGGAAAATCTGTTCAAAGTCATGTTATAGAAAATCGGAAAAGCAAAGAATAAGAATTGCAAACAATCTATAAAACTGCAGTTTCTTTTCCAAGAACTAAACTCAGTTAAACCTAAAGGATTTATAGATTAGAAATCATTCTTACCAGCCTTCTGCAAGCTGGCGCCCCATCCTCCATTGTCTACCCCTTAATCCCCAAAAAGGCGACGCCACACTTGAACACACCCAATAAAAATGCATTTCGAATTAAAAACTTTCCTTAGCGTCACAACGATTCTATATTTTCCATCTATGAACGCAATTCAGACCGAATATTCCGACACTTTGTCCAAAAATCGAAATTTTGCCGCATTGAAAAGGCACCGAACTACAGAACCAACATAATAATTTGCTTCAACGCCCTTTGGATAAATCATTTATTTGCAACAAATTCTATGCATCAGACTTTTGTATACTCAATTAAATGCTGCCTATGAAATTAGTCGTTTTATTCGACTTTTATCAAATTATTTTGAGCCATTTGACCTAGATATTTTATGTAAATCTTGGCTAACTAGCAGACTTACATTCAAGATAAACAATTTCGAGATTCAAAAAAATAATTTTTGAAGTCTCCTTTGCTTGCATTATTATGAGCTACGGAATACGTAGCTTGATTTTGACAAGATTTTTCCGATATGTCTTGATTTTCCCGAAAATTGTAATTCTTAAACTTGATATGTTGGATAAAGTTTGCTTAAATTAGAGATCCAGATTCAAGCCGTGTCACGATTGGTGACTGCTTTTCTTTGCCTTTCTTTCTTTTTCTGGTCATTTTTAGCTGGATATTTTGTGTCAGACCTGGCTAAATGGCAGAGCCACATTTGCAACATTTGGAATACTTTTTTTATTCTCGCTTTATTTTTATGAAAATATCCCGATTCAAGCGGTCGTGAATCGTGGTCAAAAGCTCAACTTTTTCAATCAAACAACGAAATTTAATGCATTGTTCAACATTGCTTATTGATCAAGCACCAAACGTGGTCATTAACCATTTGAACCGCACACAGGAAAAGCCGATTCTTGTCGGTTTCTGCACTCCAACACACAACTCATTTAAATATTGCCATAATTTCGCACCGCTGACCTGACACATTTGAGCCATCATAAAGAGAATTCTAATTTAGCACGCTATTGTTTCACTTCCCATAATGTTGGCTGCATTGTTGGAACAGTCACAACTTATTTTCAATGTGGCTTAGTGTTGCTTTAATTCATTCTCAAAGCGCAGAAAGCATTTCCATCATCCGTTTCCCGATGCTTCCGTATTTACGTAAACAGTTGAACGTTTGAATTTGTTGATGCAAAAACGGCATAATTCTTCAAGAAATTATTTTAACTTTTCCAGTTTGTTTGGATATTTGGATCCGATTAAATCCATATTGTTAGAAAGACAAACCCATCCGTTGGCCTGTTTGATTTTATCTAAATAAATAACTACTTTCGGAGTATTTCCCAAGAGGTTCTGGTCGTTGTTTTCTTCGCAGTTAAATAGCAATAATTATAATGCATTTCCCCAATTTTGTTTAATTTTTCTCCTTAAGTTGAGAAGAGAAAAGTGGATACGGTGATTACACAGGCACTAACTTGTTTGGAGTTAAAGACTCAAATGTATGTTTATTTGTAAACATATCAATTCTAGGTTATGAGGACAATAATTGACATTTCGAAAAAGTACGTTCCGTCATTCAATTATTCATATTACTGTTGAATTTACCGTTTATCCTTGTCTATTTTAGTGTCCCTCTGTATAACTCCATGCTTACCGGAGTTTTTAATAATTACGAAGCAACAGGTATTTACGTAATGTTAATTAGGCAGATTACCTTGATAAACATTGTTGCCGTCTTCCTGACGTGTTTTTTTGCAAATGTCTCAGTTTTTAATAACAATTAATTTTTTTTACTATTTTTTCTGTACTCCTAAAACATCACCAGACACAGCTCCAGACGAATGACACCAATTTTGAGTCACCCTGTATATTCTACTCTCTTTTCTAAATATCTCAAAAACTGAAAAATACTGGATTGTCGCAACTTTTTCCTAATTTAACCGACTTGAACTCTCCTGCGATTGCGGCTCTTAGATTTAGATCCTTCCTTTGATAGCAACAAATGTTGATTTGGCGCTTTTTTCTCTTTTCTCTTCAGTAACATGTAAAATTCTAATTATTTTCTACCTAAAATGTCTAAAACTTCGCCTTTATTTCCTGTCGGCAACTTCTCCCTCTAAAAATTACTTTCTATTCGAACAATCGAACATCCTTCCTTCTTCCTATCATGCATCCTTCCTTCCCTTTCTCTTATACCTATATCGATCAGGTTCTGGCAGGTAGGCGTGGCCTCGTTGTCAATGGAAGTGGAAGTGTGTCTCCCCTAAACGGATTTAACACTCCATCTAGCTCCAAACAGCTTCAGCTCTTACTTTTCCTTCTACGCCAAAACCTCTTCACTATCGCCTGGAGATGACAAAGTCTGCCTCTTCAAGAACTCACCATCTTCAATTTGAGCCTCAAAACCCATGAAATCCTCCTCATTATTGACAAGATCTCATGTTTAAGGTGATCATCGTCCCCCACTCGCACAACGATCCAGGCTGGCTCAAAACATTCGAGAGCTACTTCCACGTGTCCTCCAAGCAGATCATGAGCAACATGGTGGCCAAGCTGCAAGAGCACAAGAACTTCACCTTCATCTGGTCGGAGATTTCCTTCCTGAACAGCTGGTGGGAAGAGGCGCACCCGAACAAGCAGCGCGTCTTAAAGGAGCTGGTGAACTCTGGAAGGCTGGAAATCACCACGGGGGGCTGGGTAATGACGGACGAAGCCAACGTCCATCTCTTCGCCATGGTGGATCAGTTGATTGAAGGTGCAAAGCGTCGTTTCTTCACATTTCACAGAGGCTGATTGGGGTTTTTTAAGGTCATCAATGGGTGTGGACCAATTTGGGCATCAAGCCCAAAACAGGCTGGTCAGTGGATCCGTTCGGGCATGGCAGCACCGTGCCATATTTGCTGGGCGCGGCAGGTCTGCGCGGAACAGTCATCCAAAGAATCCACTATGCGTGGAAGCAATGGCTGGCATTGAAGCAGCACGGGGACTTCCGATGGGTGCCCAGCTGGACGCCTCATGATCCCTACGGAACCATCCTGACCCACAACCAGCCCTTCGACATCTACTCGATCAAACACAGCTGCGGCCCGCATCCCTACATCTGCCTCAATTTCGACTTCCGGAAAGTCCAAGGCGAGTACACGGAGTCCTCCCTCAAGGCCCAAACCATCACCGATAAGAACGTGAAGGAAAAGGCCGAGTTGCTATTGGAGCAATACGCGCGCACCGGGTCTCTGTTCCCCCACAACGTCGTTCTCATCCCATTGGGCGATGACTTCCGGTACAACCTCAAAGAGGAGTTCGACCAACAGTACTCCAACTACATGAAGCTGATAACCCACATCAACTCCCATAAAAGCGAGTACAAGGCGGAGGTGGCCTTTGGCACCCCCCATGACTACTTTGAGGCCATCACCAAGCGGTTCGATCAGTTCCCGTCCTTGAAGGGCGACTTCTTTGTTTACTCGGACATCTTCTCCGAAGGCAGGCCCGCTTATTGGTCTGGGTACTTTACCACGCGGCCTTTCTTGAAGATTCTAGATCGGGAGCTGGAGCACAGTCTAAGGTCTGCAGAAATCCTCTACACTGTGGCGCTTAATAAGGCCAAGCAGCAAAGCTTGGGGGTGCATGGGAAGATTCTGGAGAAGAACTTTGAGAAGCTCATCAGAGCCAGGAGGAATCTGGGGCTGTTCCAGCATCACGACGCCATTACCGGCACCAGCAAGGCCTTTGTCATGAAGGACTACGGAATCAAGCTCTTTGAGTCGTTGAGGGACACTGTCAAGGTGCAGGAAGCCTCCTTGCAAGCGCTGCTGTTCCCCAAAGTTCACATTGCCAAGGGGCAGAATCTGATATTGAGCGATATCGAAAGGGAGTCCTACGACAAGCTCCCCAACAAGAGCAACATCCAAATCGGCCCCGGTCAGAAACGGAGGGTGGTGCTCTTTAACTCCCTCGCCTACCCGCAGGAGCATCTGGTCTCCTTCACTGTTAACACCACTAGCTTGATGGTGACTGATGAAAATGGGGCACAGGTGGATTTCCAACTCAACCCGATCATTGAGGAAAGTTTGGGGAAGCATTGGATCCAAGCGGGTGAGTTCGAGCTGGTTTTTATAGCGAAGCTCGACGAGCTGAGCGCCACAAGCTACTACATCGTCCACTCAGAGAAGAACCTTGCGAATCTTGCCACGATTTATTGCAAAAACTGCATGAAGAAGTCGCAGGTCAGCTCGAATGGAAGCAAGCTGGAGGCTCCGTTTACCATCAAAGATATCCCTCCAAGCGACATTCAGCTGGAGAACCACAAAATGAAAATCCTATTCAGCGGCTCTACGGGCTTCATGAAATCCATAGTGCGCAAGCACAAGCCCAAAGTGATGCAATGTAAGATCCAATTCGCTGCCTACAGAAGCGCCCAGTTCCACTCAGGGGCTTACCTTTTCATGCCCGATCCCAATGAGCGGGACTACGAGAAAGACGTGCTGGCCCAGTACAAAGAGCAAATGTCCGTAATCATCAGCACCGGATTAGTCTCCACTGAGCTGCTGACCATCTACGGCCCTTTCCTAGTCCACAAAATCTCCATCTTCCTGGATGAAGACTCGGCGCTTTCAAACGCCATCAGCATAGAGAACACCATCGACTTTGAAAATCCTCCAAAAAACCGCGAGACTGAGCTCTTCATGAGGATCATTTCGGATGTGCAGAACGGCGACGTTCCAGAGTTCTACTCGGATCTCAATGGCTTCAACATGCAGAAGCGCGTCAAAGTGGAACGGGTGGGGGTTGAGGGCAACTACTTCCCGATCACCTCAATGGCTTACATCCAGGATGAGAGTGTGCGGCTGAGCCTGCTGACCAATCACGCGCAAGGGGCGTCCGCATGGCAACCGGGGTTTTTGGAGCTGATGCTCGACCGGCGCACTCTATACGACGACTCTAGAGGCATGGGCGAGGGATTGGTGGATAACAAGCGAACAACCAGCCGCTATTGGATGCTGATTGAGGATGTTTCCAAGGCGCCAGTTGAGGCCCAGGCGCCTTTGAGGAGGTTTGCTGATGAGGACACCTACGAAAAGGGTAAGCCCGGTGTGCGAACATCACGCGCAAATCAAAATATCTTGACCTTTCGAGCTCCATATGAGGCACCACACATTCCACACACTCGGTTGGATACTGGTGAATGAGCAACGCTCCTTTCTATTTCCATAAGAGTGCCACTTTCTGATCTTTAACCTTCTTCAGGTGAAGTAGTCCGCTCCTTCAACGTCCCGTCGGTTCCATTCGAGGCTCCCAAGCAGGAGGCCTTCTCACGACCGTCCCTATACGCAACTCATCTGTCCAACGCTTTGAACTATCCAGCGCAGTCGTTCATCGTCGACCAAGAGCAGCAGGCGGCCGCACCCAGCAAGCTGAGGTTCCTCAAAAAGGCGCTGCCCTGCGACGTGCATCTACTCAATCTTCGCACGCAAGCGGACTTTGAGTACTCGCAGTTTCCCTCCACCAGTGCCCTGATGGTGCTCCATCGGCAGGGCTACGATTGTACGGTTAGCGCCAACTACAGCTGCACAGTGCTGAGCTTTGAGGCCAGCAACTATTTCGATGCCGTTAAAGTGCAAGCAATTGAATTGAAATCGCTGACTGGATTGGACAGTATTAAGCAATTTAATGATCTCGGGGATCTGTACATTGAACCCATGTCCCTTAAGACATTGAACGTGACGTTCGGATAGGCGCGATGTGATTTTCTAGGCGGAATTGTTTGTAGATATTTTTTTAAATCCTGTACAGACTTTACTAGGCGGATGGCTACAGCTCTCTTAGCTCGAACACTCAACTAAACCATCTCCTAGCGCGTACCAGTAACACTAAACTCTAGATTAAGTAGATCAATGATATTTTATGTTCTTGTGATATACTTGTGTCTGAAGAGGTGCAAGTCTCCTCCTTCTCTTCCTGGAGCTTTAATTTTTCTTGTCGTGTTACGGACGTTATGTGTAATGTACCTAAGGGCCAGCTAGATGTAATTTTCGTTAACCTCTATCTCATACAGGGTGGTTAGGAACTAAGCACACAAAACTAAAGCTAATTCTTATATAGTACAATTATTTGTTTATTGTTGCAGACAGGCCCAGTCGCTTGATGATATTATGTATGGTTTACAAAGGAAATTAGAAACATTCCCCGCTCTCTAACAGTTTTATATGTTATTTGTTTTATATTAGAGTCTTATGCAAGTCGGTATTATTGGACAGCCGATCACGAAGCAGCTGCGTACTCAATGAGTTATTTTAAGCGGAATTTTAGATTTTATAGATTGATTCATACCTTGACGACTACTAGACAAAGAATCATTTTATTAAAGTGCTGGTTTTTTAGTAAACGAGGTTGGTTTTACTTAGTCGTCCACCTTCTTGAGCTTTATTACTGTGCTGTGAATGCGTTTAATGTGTTTATCTGGTTTGTCGCGTCGAGATAATATTTATTGCGACTATTCTTGTTATTTTAGGACTTTGTCTGTTGAGTAATTCTTCGGAAACACTCAAATGTTAAGTTATTGCAAGAAGCGACGAATGTAACGAGTTAATTCAGAAACTTTATAGACTTTTTCGACTATCTGGATCCATTTTTGTGCGGTTTTCCATCTCACACACACTCTAATTGTGCGTATAAATGGACTCCAAAAAACACACTTGACAAAACTTGTTTTTGGCCAAAACTTTCGAACATTTATTTTTATATACACTTTTACATTTATTTTCAATTTAGATTCTCTATATGGCTGCGAAAGCAAATCGATGCCCTGAAAAATAGGTTTTGAAATTGGCAAAACGGCCGGAAAAGAAGCGAATTATGTGCCTTAGTAAGACATTAAAACGGGTTGTACTTTTTTAATTATAAACTGCATTTTTCGGGTCGATTTTTTTTTAAGTTTACAGTTTCTGAATATGTATCAAATTTTACATTATTTTCATCTCTATGAAATGAGGCAGGCATCGAACTCATTGGATGCTGCAGATTGGAAAAAATCGACAATTTTGATTCATTTTTAACGATTTTTTGGGCCTTCGCGATCTTTAATCAACGATATTTTTTACTATTGACTCGAACAACCTTAAAGATGCACATTAGAGAACTTCTTAGGCCAGAAACAATCCATTGAGCTCGAAAAACACTCATGTTAAATTTCGAATTTTGAACGAAAATTTCTTACTGTAGTGGGCCGATTCTTTCAAAAAGTATAAAGTTTCTAAAAATGTCTCAAATTTTACCTCATTTTGCTCTTTATGAAACGCGGAATGCAACGAGCTCGAAAAAATCGACATTTTTGGTTAACTTACCTTAGTTCTGGCATAATTAGTAAGAAATTAAAACTATTATTACTAAAACTACTAGCTATTAAAAAATATATTTTACATTAAAAATTATGCACTTTACCAAAAAAACCCTAAACAGCGTTTTTGTTATCGACTAAATGTAGAATTGAAAAACAATTTTTAATTGCAGGAAAAACATTGGCGTGCTCTGTTTTTTTGCTCTGGAAAATATCAAATGTTAAATTGTGCGGTATTTTTCTCGGGCAATAATCAGTTTTTCTTATTTAAAAAAACTGCATTTTTTACCATAAAAACTTTAAAGCAGATTTTTGTTACCAACTAAATGTAGAATTTAAAAACAAATATTGCAAGGTTTTGAACTTGAAGCTTCCACCTATTTATGCACGCAGTAAACACGTACAAATTCTACTTTTGGCCTTCATTTTGTCCACTCACTGTCATGAAGAAAAGCGAACTTCGAAGCCAAAACACATAAGAAAGTCGAGTTCCGGCCCAGTTTGAAATTTCAAAAATGCTGCTGCTTATTTCATGTACAAACAACAAACATACAGACAACATTTTCTGGGTTTAAAGAAACGAATCGAAGCAATTAACTGTTCTGAATGAACATCCTGTAATTTATTTGAGATTTTATGTTAAAACAGCGTGCAATTATGTCCATTTTTCCAAGAGGATCGAGAGTCTTTCTTCTTCTTTATTCTCAAAATTATCAAAATGCTTGTACGCCTTAGTAATTATTAGGTTTTTCTGAAGAATTAGCGTTCTGTTGCTTTTTTTGCTGAGAATCTTGGTTAATCTGATGTCTTTTTCGAACACAACAACAAGGATTTGGCAAAATCGCTCCAGGGAATCGTTTAGTAGGCCGGATATTTCGCAACGAACAACTTTTTTCTGGGTATCGTGGTTTTGAAGCAAAAAATTCAAGTCTCATAATTTCCTTAAAAATGGCGAATATTTTCGAAACTTCGCCTCTTATTGTGGCTGAAGTTCATTGCTTCTGTTGTAAAAGGTGTTGAACTTTCCTTAAAAATTCAGTGAAAATGAGGGTTTTCTTGAGACCTCGACCAAAAACTAATGGAACATTGAGGCATTGAGGCTTTGTTCTATGCCAGATGTAAAAAAAATATTATAGAATATATAGAAATAACCCGACGATCTTTATAAAGATAGCCCAGATAGAGCCTTTTTGATAGAGCACCTACAGTGCTGTCGTATCTTCAATTAATTCGATGGAAAATTCCTATCCTGTAAAAAGCTAGAAGCAAAAATTGCGAACTTTGACGCAACTCAGTTCTTAAGCGTCTAAATGCAAAACGGTGTAAAGAAGCTCAATATTCTTTGAAACCTTTTCGATAGAACGTCGCGAACGCTGTCGTAAATTAAATTCGAGTGGAGTTCTGACTTTTCAAAAGTTGTATTAAGTTAACTTTTTATTTAGCTTTCACCTCACCATCGGAATGTGGCTACTTCTCGATTATTCCCCTGAAAAAACTCCAAATTGCTCTCATTTTTAGGGCACAGTTTTTGAAATTTGCAAATCGGCCCAAACAAACAAGCCAGTTTTTTGTCTTWGTTTGGAAAATTTGGGGTTGAAGCTTCAACCTATGTATGCACGCGGAAATCTTCAAAATTAAWGGATTGTTCATTTTATAACACATAAGTTTAGGCCTGGGTAACACTGTGTTGATTTGCGCTATTGAGTTGTTGCCGCTCTCAGAGTTAGCGAGCTATAACTCATCTGTTAATGAGTTATAATTCATCTGTTAATGAGTTATAATTCATTTATTAAAGCTTTACTAGACCTGAGTCTGGAATTTYCACATYTTCAMAAAACGGTCATCAACATTTTTTCTGAGTAAAGTTTTATTACTTTGTTCAAACAACTAAAAAAAAGCATCTAAATTTTCTCTGTAACAGAACTGAGTCCAAAGAAAGTCGACGAGTTTTCTTGTAAATCGATATCTTAAGATTCAGTTTGCCAGTATTTTACAGCAAAACGTTTGAAAAAACGGGGTTTTTCTGTTTAGAGAGTGTTGTTTAGAAATATTGACCTAATAGTGAAGAAACTTCAGTTTCCATGAGTTTTCCAAATAAATTATTATAAACTTTCGCTTTTTTCAGTTCGAGGAAATATTTTTGGAAAGCACCCAGAAATAATTATTACGGTTTTGTCTATAATTCGAAGCTGCAAAAAGTTTTCCAACATTTTTTGCAAAGCGGTTAAGGAGGCGAGTGTTCCATTAAAATGTATCTTATAATTTTTCACTGAAAATACCGGAAGATTGCCAGTATTTTAAGTAGAACTAAAAAATAATGCGATTTTGCGTAGAAAGAATTGCTTAATAGAAACTTTGTTAAAACAGGAAAGACAAGAACATTTGAAGGGACTTTAGAAATCTTCAGAGCGATGAGAACGGCGAATTTTCCCAATAGTTTTTTGTAAACTTTTGTTTCCAAGTCGTTTTTTCAAGATAGACCTAATTACGTTCGGTAAAAAACTGAGCAAAATTATTTGGTTTTTGTGCCAAATTCGAAGCTTAAATGGGTTTTCTAAAGGTCCCTGCAAACCGATAAATGAGGCAAATTTTCCAGAAAATTAATTTTGTAATTTTTGGCTGAAAACACCCCATTATTGTCAAAAAAAGGAGAAAATTATCAGAAAATAATGCTTTTTGCGACTTCGATTAAAAACTTTTAGTTTTGCTATTTGGTTTAGGAAAAAACCTTAATGGTTTGCGGGAAAAAACGAGAGGAATTTTTTTTTTCGTTTGTGTCCCGAATTCGACTGAAAAAAGTTTTTCTAAATTTTTTACAAAGCTATAAATTTATCTTGTAATTTTTCGCGTAAACGTCCTCCAGAGCATCAGTATTTTTAAGTGAAACTCTTCAAAATAGAGCGTTTTTAAATAGAAAGTAAAGCAAAAAAAAATTCAGTCAAAACTAAAAAAACAAATTTTGTAACAAATTCTACAGTCTTCAGAGGAGGAGTCATGGAGGTGACGAGATTTCCAAATAATCTGTTATACACTTTCGCTTATTCTGTTCGTTGTTATAGAAAATTATTTGATTTTTGTTCCAAATTCGAAGCCGGAACATACCTAAGATTGTCAGCATTTTTAAGTGAAACTTTAGAAAATTGAGTATTCAGAAGAAAGAGTAACTTGGCTAAAACTGGAAAATTCTGAAATTTGAAGACATTTTAAAAATATTATCAATAAATGGCCTTTAAAATAAATCTAAAAACCCTTAAAAAAAAGTCATCAACATTTTCCCAGCAATGCAAGTTACTGCGCCGGTGCGTTGGGTTGGCGCACCAAGCCAATTGCGTAGCACTGCGCCAACTCCTAAAAATTATCTGAGTTACCCAGGCCTTCATAAGTTGCTCGACTTCCGCACGAATTTTGATGTCTTCTGTATAAAAGTGCGGCTGAAGCCATCAGAAGACGAGATAATCAACTTGTTGCGCGTCCATAAAATGACCAAGAACAAGAGTTTTAGGATGATAATCTATGAAAACACCACTTTGACTGAGACCATCGGGATCAGCAACAGGAAGATACTCAGATCTGGATAGTTACTGATCAACTTTCCAGAATCTCCGAAGACAATGCTCAGAATCCGCTAGATTTTGGCTCCAGTCGAGACCTCTGTTTGACCAATCACGATCTTCAATAGACCATATCTTCCGTATTACAGACACAAACACTCTGGGTATACAGGGTGTCCAGGAATGTAGATGTACTTACCTGCAGGGTGTCTTACTATTTCTCCGAAGACCCTCAAATCACTCAAACTTTAATCACTTCAGTTCAAAAAACCTCCTGGGAAGCACGGAAATCTTCAACATTTTCTTTTTTCTTCACTTCATCTTCAGTTGAGCGAATGGAATCCTGACAATTTGGCGACAGCCTGATGGTTTTCATAGCAAATTTCCATCGTAAATCCAAAAAACTTGATCATTTAATGAATGTATCGATATACCGTGCAGATTTGTTGTCTTAGAAGATTTTTTTTTGCTTAAAACCATTTTCACTGGCAGGTGTGTTTGAGGTTAACCTTGAGCCTGGCCAATCGCCGGCCAGAATGTACGGCGGCCAACCAATCGAATCATTCGTTACATCAGGGTCAACAAATTCTTCTAAAAGAACGAAATTTTATGGCGGCCATGTTGAAAATATCATTTTCTTCGACGTGCGATATTTCCCGTATTTTCTCATGGAAGTCAACCGACAAATAGTGTTCGTGCAGTGTTTCGATTACCGTTTAGTGTGCCGGTGAATTTCCAGTGATACTTTTGTGTGTTCGCCCGGTTTTCGCTACGAATTCGCCTTGTTTTGATCGTCAAAAGACCTTGAATTTGTTTGGGTGTCTTTACGGTTTCAAATCTTCACAGAATCATTTGCCGCTATGGATTTTATTGAACCAGGTAAGTCGCTTCTTTAGTTTCAACATCCCAATAATTCTCCAAGTTTTACTTCCCAGAATAATGCAGATAAATCGATTTGGTAATTTGAGGTTAAGTGTCACTGATTTACATCACCTTGGTGGTTTGTGTACTTCACAAATTGGGGCTTTTTCGCCTTAATACACTACTGACAACTGTGCAACCCATTTGGGGCTTCGCCTTGGCCTCACTTCGTTTGGTACCGCGCATTTTCGTTTTGATAATACACATTTTTACAGGGATTTGCTTATTTGCATTTCGGGCTATTTGTTTTGTAAATAACCAATCAATCACACACACTTTGGGGCTTTTAGTTCAGTGGTTTAAGTGGCTTTAATGGGGCCCTTGGAGGCTCCAGCTTTCAAGCCCAAGGACTTCTAAAAATGTTTTAGGTGGTCAATTAAATGGGGCTCACTTTAGGATCAAACACTCTAAAACAAAAACATTGTGTTTCATGTGGGGCTAAGAAAAAAGGGGAAGTTTTGTTGATGAGTACATCGACGCTTCCATTCCACCTAAGTTAGCCAATTTAGGCCTCATTTCCCTGCCATGGACAGTTCTATATTCATTGAGTTTTTTCGGTTCGATGTAAGAAAATTTGCTTTAATTTCGAAGAATAAATACAGCTTTTGCAATCCTCTATCGAAGATATTTCAATGATTATTCCGATAGTTTCAACCGTTATTGAGATATGAGTAAAAGTGTGCAAAAATTTATCAAATTTTTCGTTTTCTTCTTGAAGTTTAAAAAATTTACAAAGGTAAAAAGGTAGCTTTCGAAATCCTCTATCGAAAATCTTCTAACGGTTATTCGGATAGTTTCAACCCTTTTTGTGATATGAACCAAAATGTGCGAGAAGCTATCAACATTTTGTTTTTCTCTTTAATGTTTTAAATTTCCTCAAAGGAAAAAGATCGCCTTTTCCGAAACATGAGCTATTTTAAAGGAACGTTTCCCATTCTTGCTCCTATCTGTCGAGAGGTTGAGAATTTAACAAGCCCTCTGGAAAATTATGCGATAGAGTTCAGCAAATCGATCTTCCGAAAAATGCCACAGTTTCAGGCGTTTCCTATAAATTGCGTTAGAAAACACTTAAAAATTGCGTAATTGCGCACTTTTCACTTTAAGTACCTACCTCGAAGGATTTGATTTTTTCTTTTGGGAGGTCAGTAATAAACTTCTCTCTAAAAGTTTTCATTTATTATGTAGAAAGTTCCAGAATGTTGTTTTTACATTATTGCACTTTGGTTCCTTGGTGTAGGCAGAATAATTTAAAAAAGCGCCTTTCGATACTGTTTTTACTTTACCCTGCCTTGGCATCATGGCGAATTCGCCTTTGAATTATAACGTTAATTTCAAGCCAACACCAGTCTTCAGATTGTTAATGGGCAGATTTAGCCGTAAATGTCGCCGATAAGAAAAATGCACATGAAGGGCGAGATTTAATTAAAAACACCAACATAGTGACTATACAGGCACAATATTTTCTCGCAATCTGTTTCCTTATCGGGATATTCTTGGACATTAGTAAAGAACTTTGAAACCATGCAATCAATGCTCCGAAAGCGCCATTAAAAGGCCGGTTTGAGCCCCCTGACTTTCTATCAGCAAGTTCTCCTAATGGATATATTGCATAAACGCCCCATGGCGATTTATCGGCCCAAGGTTCCAAATTCTCCATCAACAGAAGACTGCCTGCTGATCGACACAAAAATATCGAAGCCACCTACCATGCTCAGCAGCCAAAGCTTTTAAGCTGTTGTTTTGCCCAAGAACTTCGATACGTTTCAGTAAATTGTGGGTACATTTTGGCAATTTCAAGGCATTTTTCTGTTAAGTACCTTCTTCAGTATGGGCCGCTTGAAACAGCTACCTACCTACTCCACAACTGATTGAATTATCGGCTATTGATTTACTTGACATTTACAAATAACTTGCACAAAACAAACAGTCTGTTTGTTTTGAATCAGAGTCCATCAATCAAGTCGGGTTGTGTTTGCATTCCGTATCGTTGCCACCGCAAGAATATGGAACTAATTCCTGCCAAAGGTCCTGATTGCGTTCGAAAATTGTTTAGCAGCAGATTTCCGTTGGCTCTCTTGGGCTTTCGGCGGCAATTTTCCCGATTTAGTTCAATTACAAGTGCAATATTGCGCGAATGATTCACGTAATAGAGCGTGATTCCCCATGGAATCAACCCCGATCGTGCCGTATCTATTCAGGCCATATTCAGCAACAGGATGAAAATATCATATAAGTTGCAAGGACTTTTTAAAAGAGTTTTTAATTTGCTGCATTTTGATGGGAAGAAATTTAGGATCAGAAAAGGGATTCGGGAATTTGAAGGTTTAAAACCGTCTTATCTCTCAAAAGGATTAAAATATTCCATCAATTGTGAGAATCTTTCGATTTCGATTCGAAGACGTAGGAACACGTAAAAATAAACTCCTGATGCTTTGGAAACAGTCGAAAATTGAGGATTCTTCATCAGATTGATCAATCATTTCGATGTACTGCTTAGAAAGCTGTCTTTTTCCAATATGCGTTGAATCAAAAGTGTTTACCTCAAAATAGCCAAATTGGAAATTCAACGAGAAAATTGAAGCTCTTGAAGTTTACAACACGCTGTATCTCAAACGCCGGTGGAAATATCCAATAAGTAAATATGACCTTTTCAATAGGTTGTCTCGAGTACTCTCTTTTCCCACTTAGGTTTTATCAGATATTCCTAACCTCTAACGAGATAGAAGCAAAAATGTGAAATTTTGGGAGTCTCATAATTTAAAAACCCTATACTTATCTCAAAAATGGTTCAAAATATCCAGTTAGTTGTTATGAGCGTTTCCGGAGCACGGCTCAAGAGCTGTTTTTTCTACTTAGGTTTTACCAAAACTTCCTAACCTTTAAGGAAGTAGAAGCAAAAATAGGACCACGTACATGTTTATAACTGCTTATGCCTCGGAAACGCTCGAAAATTACGGATAATTCACAAAATGTAACAATTAGTTCGATAGGGCGTTTAGAACCTTTCTTTGTCCATGTGGGATGCAACTAAATTTCTAACCTCCAAAGAGACCGATAAGGAATTTCCTGAATTCTTGTCTATTTTTATGCGGAAACATAATCTTTATCACTTTATCTCGGAAACAGGTGGAATTAGCCGAATAATCGTTAGAAACTTTTCGAAAGTGAATCTCCTCAGCTGTTTTGTAGTATTAAAAAATTGAAGTTTCAAGCAGGGCTTCTCCCGTTGCCACAGGTAGTTAACCTTAAAAATGGCATAATCTAGAAACGCTTGAAAATATTGCAACAATTGTATTAACATATTTGCTGGCCCTTCTCAAGCCAATCTTTTTCGTATTAGATTTGATCCGAAATTTCTAACCTCTAAAAAAATGGAAGCTCTTGAAGTTTAAAACACCCGATATCTCCCAACTGGATGGAAATATACCGTCAGTCGTTATGACCTTTTTGATTGCCCGTCTTCAGAACTGTTTTTGCCCACTTAGGTTTTACCAAAAAATCCTAACCTCTAAAGAACTAGAAGCAGAAGTAGGACCCCGTGCATGTTTATACCTGCTTATGCCTCGGAAACGCTCGAAAATAGCTGATTATTCACGAAATTTATAAATTAGTTCTTCTCCATGTGGGATGTACCCAAATTTCTAACCTCCAATGAGGCAAATCCGAAATTTCGCGAATTATTGCCTATTTTTATGCATATCTCGGAAACGGGTGAAATTAGCTGAATAATTGTTGGAAACTTTTCAAAAGTGAATTTTTTGAGCTGTTTTGTAGTATACACAAATTGGAGTTCCAAGCAGGGCTTCGCCCCTTGCCACACGCAGATAACCTTAAAAATGGAATATGTATTCTGAAAACGCTTGAAAATATTGGAACATTTGTAATGACATATTTGCTGGCCCTTCTGAAGCCAATCGTTTTCTTATTAGATTTGATCCAAGATTTCTAACCTCTAAAAAATAGAAACTCTTGAAATTTAAAACACTGGATATCTTTCAACTGGATGAAAATATGCAGTCAGTCGTTATGACCTTTTTGACTGCCCATCTCAGGGCAATTCTTTCTACATGTGGGTTGAAACAAAATTTCTAACCTCCAAAGAGTCAAAGCCGAAATTTGATCTAGCGCCAACATTTGAATCTACCATTATTAATATTAGGAAATTTTCTTAATGTGTCTGTTATTCTTTCTGTAACTGTTTTATGCCACGTCTGTTTCATTATAAATGCCTAACCTCTAAAAACATAGAAACAAGGTTTTAAAATAAGAATTAATAAAACTTCCACATTTCGTAAAAAAACAGTCTGTGGGTCCTAAATATCGGCACAAATTAAAACAGAGTCATGCTCTCAGCCCAAATTTGTTTGATTATTTAGATACCTATCTGAATCGTTTGCAAACTGAAACGTAACAAGCCGCCAAAATTAGCAGACAATACTTTTAAAAAACAATCCCAAGATAAAACCCGAAGCACTAAGGTGGTATTAGTGGCTCGAAAAATACGTGACCAAACGCTAATATCGAGTTGGTTCGTTCGGCACGCACCAAGGCGGTCTGGGAAAATCTGTTTTTCCTACATTAAATACCAATTTATAAATGCGAGAGAAAAGAGTTTTCCCATTACCATGTGAAATGGCCATAAATCGCGCGCTGATTGGTCGCTTCTAAAGTAGGCGCAGGCAAATAGGCTTATAAATAAGTTTATCTGACAGGCATTTCCATTTTGGTACCCAGTTTAGCTGGGAATAACGTTATCAGGAGCCGCTGCTCGAATACCAGGTGATAAATGTTCAAAGATTGGGCCTGATTAACTATGAAGTCACGAAACATCATCTACAATTTTCATAGAATCGCTTCTTTGGGCTCTTAACTAACATAAAATTATGAAAAAATCGGCAATTTTCATTAACTTTTTGTGCCAGAAATACAGTGAATATTAGGAGAAATCAATCAACATTTACTGCTTCCAATCACGTTTTTGTTGACCAAAAATAACAAGAAAATGTTAAGTATAAATATGCGACATAAAACTGGATAAAATGGATTTGTTGATTTGAAACAGTCGTGAATAATTCCAATGCCCCGGTGATTAATTATTACATTAATAGTGGTAATAATGCAAATTCATTGTTGCAAGAAAAAGGCTTTGTAATAATTGCGCTTGTTTCACATTCGGGTCTAGTTTTCTATGAACAATAATCAACTTAATTAATGTTAGCTGGTTGTTTTGACATGCACCCGATAGTTCGAATCGGGTCAGACTTGATTAATATCTGTGAGATTTCCTTGGAACAACATCGAGTTTACCAGAGATATTAAGTTGTAATTGTAAGCGAACAAACCTGAACATTGATGGATGCAAATTGGGTGAACATCGGCTTTGTTATGGGCCAAGCAATCGTTGTTTAAACGCGGAAATTCGCTCGGCGATTGCTAATGTGGGTGGTTCTAGTGGAAACACTTTGAGTCAAAAAATGACAAAATATTTAATGAACTGCCAAATAATTATAAAATCTAAGTGAAGATTTTTTAAATTCAAAAAACCGATATAAAACTGAAAAGTTGACAGGCATTCACGTAGTGACAAATCTAAAAGCAAAAAAAGCCGTTATTAAAGTGGAGGTTGCGCTGCATTTAGTCCAGCGCCAACCGCATTATTGAGTAGTCGTTAGCATCGGTTGTTCGATATCGGAATTAAAGTGAATTTGTAGTTCACAGCGAGGCGAGTTCGACTTGAAAGTGTGAAGGATTTTGTTTTTGGGTATTGATGGTTTGCGGGCATTTATCGACTGTGTACAGGGTGTGCACATTTGATTTTTATGATTTATTTCGGAAACCGCAGCAGTTATCCACAAGCCTTTAGGGCGGTTAACAGCTCAATTTTTGAGCAAACTAACCGTTTTTTGAATTGTTGTACTCATAAGTACAGGGCTTTTTGAAAAGTCGGTTGGATCTTCATTTGATTGTAATTTTTCCAAATGACGCTGCATAATGTGTGCTAGATGGCTTAGAAGTAGGGTTTTCTTGCGCCACCAGTATCGAAAAATCCACGGCCGGTGGAACAGCGGGTTCATAGTAGGCGCGATCGCCAAAATTGGGTGGTGAGCGGCAGGCCTATCAGTGGCATTTCGCCCGTTATACACGCATAAAACTCACTTTGTTCAATCTGCCAAATTTTCTCTAATGCAACGGTTAAGATTTTTGGTGCCATTGTCTGGACAATTGGTGATTTTTACCCATACCTTTGTGCCTCAAAAGGCCATTTTTCAACCGAATCAATTTCCCAATCTATCCGTCTCGGCTGTCCTGTCCTATGTTGTATTATTAGCGTCCAGCCAATGCAACTGAATAACTATTTGATCATTAATTTTTTCCATGTTTTTATTCATGAGGCTCAATCGGAATTTGACAGCTAAATAAATCGTTTTCCGTTCCAGCGCCGACTAGCGGAATTGATTAGGCTGGTGAAAATCAGTGCTCGTTTCGGAATTTGTTTGCGGTTTCCAGGAACGATTGTGACATATCGTTGGCCAATCAGCGTCTGGATCGATTTGTTTGGCCAGCATCGGGTTTCCAATTCCATTGTTATTCTGAGGCGTCTTGCGACATGGCCATCCTTTCAAATTGTCTGTGCTTTTAGTTCGATTTTCGTGTGAAACGTTAGCCGTATTGGGTGTACAACTAACAAAAGGTCAGCGCAGTCCATTCATCCAGAGTAACCCGCAAGTGGACGCAAAAAGAATCGAACTCACTCCGTATTACTCGCGGTTTTCTGCATTTTCCCTTGGTATCTATTTGCATTAGTAATTTACGGTTGTAAACAAGCAGACCTGCATTTAACGTGTACGGAAATTGCTGGTAAATTGAGGGAATCAGCTTGACAAGAAAACCCAGAGAAAACTAAGCGAAAAAGTTTTCGCCAAAACCCCCAAAAGTATGCAGGTTTTTCAACTGAACCAGGTCTGGTTGGCGCGTTGAAAACAGTAGGAACTTTCCGGTAAAAACAATCAGCTCATTTTCATGCAGTTTGAGGCAATAGTCGACAGACAGTGTCGAGTTAACATTTACACGCTCGCAAGTAAAGCAGATTTAAATTTATTCATATTAGGTGGCTGTAATTGCAGTTCAGATCCAAATAACCTGTCTAGAATGCTATTTTAGGTTGTTAGCATTTAACCGTATTAGTGTTATCGGGCTCAGCATCTGCATACGCTTTTGATAAAAGAGGGGAGTTTTTCCTAATCAGCGGTTTTTTGAAAGATCATTTATTCAAAAGGCACAAACGGAAGAAAGCGCTTCCTTTTTCGTCCATAAGGTTTAGGACATCGTTTCTTGTACACTCTGGGTTGTGTGGAATCTTGGGACGTTTTCCTCAACTTCTCCGGTAATTTCTGTCCGTCTCTATTCTACCCTTTTATTGCTCCTGGGTGTTCAAAAAGATCATGAAGAATTTTGAAGGGCAGTAGCACTTACAGTGGACCCCAAAAGTGATTTCTAAATGTATTTAAACTTCGGCAAGCTTTTTTGGGGAAAAGCTCGTAATCGTAAGTTTTTAAATGCGCTTTTTCAATTGGAAGCACCTGCGTTTTATTTCAATCTTGAATTCTCCATTTGATTCAGGTGCTTAGCATGTGCCATACTTTTTCATTCCCCTTTGCTTCATCCATCCTTGGGCATAGGCTTCTCCTAGATTTTCCACTCGTTTCTTTTTGCGCTACTTGTTTCCAATGTAATTCTCCTAATTTTTTATATTTGCATAAATTATTTTTCTCATCTTGTAACTTATCAGCAAGAATTCCGTCAGGTCCGGGTGCTTTATTTTTTCCAATTGGGCCAGAGCAGCCTCTTTTTCTGCTAGTGCTTTGCAGTTTCCTTTCATGATTATTTTCTTCATTTGTTCTTGAGTGTTAATGGATGCGTCTTTCTTTGAGGTGTAGAGTTTTAAGGAAACCTTCCTGCTTCCTCCGACATCTTATCTGTCTTTCAGTTGCGTTTCTCTTACTGAAATAAATAGGTGTTTTCCTAAATTCGGTCGCAAGCATTTCTGGATTTCATTTTCATTATGTTTTCTTAGGTCTTCCTTGTTTTCCTTCTAATAAGTTTGTCCAGTTCCTCGTATTCTACTGTGTTTCTTTATTTTCGCTTGTTAGTATTTGCCTATTGTTCATCAGTCTCTCATCACTTAGACTATTTTTTTTGCTTTATTTTGTTGGCGCTTTATCCCTGCTTTGAAGAGATTTTCATGGATTTATGTGGTTGTTTCAGTATGCCAATAGAAAATCGTTGGGTTTTACTGGTCTACCTGAGGTGCGTTGCGATTGGCCGAATTAAGTTATGCGAGTCGCAATTCGTGATTAATATTCCAAACTATGTGGGTAGTAGAAGTAATTAATAAGCGACTAACATACGCACTCGGTTTGTTCCAAAGGACAATGCGTTAATTAGCCACTAAAATTCCACTAAAGCTCTGGTTGCGATTAGCACTAAAACTAGGGGAATTGATTCGGAGCCGGCAGAGTTTTTTGGCAACTTCGTCAATATCTGGCCTGATTATTTCGCCTCGAAGATCAATTGAGAAGGTTTTGCGTTTTGCTATTCGGAAAACCCACACGCTAAACTGGTCGATCCGGCCCGTATTTGGTAACGACGAAAAATATACTACAACCTTCACCTAAATTTGCGCCGATCGAATCTAATGCATTGTGTATGCGGTAAAGTGCGAAAACATTGAATTTTAAAAAGGAAATTTGTTACCACACGCTGTGATACATCGCTTCAGATCGGGAAGGTCTCATTTCATCCATCTGGAGTGGGAATAACAACAATTTAATTCTATAATGGAAGGCTGTATACTGGCTGTCCCAAGCTGTTTGGCAGTGACGTCATTATTTGAGGTGCCATATCGAAAGGTTTTCTTTCGTATTACGTGGTTGTCAGCTTGAGCGTTTGTTGGAGATTTATTTTTGTTCACTCAGATATGATTGGTGTAGAGCGAGATGTTTAAAAAGTGTCCTTATTTTTCATTCAACAAAATTGGGAAGCTCAGACATAAAAACTACTGATCTACTGAACACCGGTGCAAATTGAGCACGAGTTAATTAACCGAATACGAGAGGCCTCAGTAGGCCTGGGTAACTCAGTGAATTTTTAGGAGTTGGCGCAGTGCTGCTCAAGTGGGTTGGTGCGCCAACCCGACGCACCGGCACTCAGTTCCGTTGCTGGGAAAATGTTGATGACTTTTTTGACTTGTTTTAGATTTATTTTAAAGGCCATTTATTAATAAGATTTAAATGTCAATTTTCTAGTTTCACTTAAAAATGCTGACAATCTTAAGGTATTTTCCAGACAATCTTAAGAAATCCCTTTCCAGCTTCGAATTTGGAACACACATCAAATAAATTTCTATAAAAAACGAAGAGAATAAGCCAAAGTTTATAACAGATTATTTGGAAATCTCGTCACTTCCATTCTTCTGAAGACTATAGAATTTGTTAAAAAATGTGGTTTTTTAGTTTTGACTGATTTTTTTTTGGTTTATTTTCTACTTAAAAAAAATCTGTTTTGTAGAGTTTCACTTAAAAATACTGACGATCTGGAGGACTTTCACGCGAAAAATTACAAAATAAATTTATAACTTTGTAAATATTTGACAAAAACTTTTTTCAACATCGAATTTGGGACAAAAACGAAAATACATTCCTCCCGGTTTTCCCCGAAAACCATTAAGGGAAACCGATCAGAAAACTGAAAGTTTTTAATCGAAAACGCAAAAAAGCATTATTTTGTGATGATTTTCGTCGTCTCTTCTGCTTCATTTTCTTTTTCTCATTCGTCTCATTTATCGGTTTGCAGGGAACTTTAGAAAACCCATTTCAGCTTCGAATTTGGCACAAAAAGCGAATAATTTTTTTCAGTTTTTCACCGAAAGTAATTAGGATTATCTTGAAAAAGCAACCAGAGATCAAAAGTTTTCAGAAAATTATTTGAAAAAGTCAACGCCCTCATCGCTCTGAAGAATTTTGCAAAAATGTTTGGAAAACTTTTTGCAGTTTCGAGTTATGGACAAAACCGTGATAATTATTTCTGGGTGTTTCCCAAAAATATTTCTCCGAACTGAAAAAGCGATGTATAATCATTTATTTGGGAAACTCTTGGAAACTGGGGTTTCTTCAATTTTAGGTAAATATTTCTAAACAACACTGTCTCTAAACAGAAAACCCTCGTTTTTCCTAACGTTTTACTGTAAAATACTGGCAAACTGAATATTTCATGCAATAAAACAAAGATATCGATTTGACAGAAAACTCGTCGACTTTCTTTGGTCTCAGTTCTGTTGCAGCGAAAATCTACATTACTTTTTTTAGTTGTTTGAACAGAGTACTAAAATTTTACTCAAAAAAAAAATGTTGATGACCTTTTTTTATATCTGAAAATTCCAGTGGCGGGTCTCGAAAACTTTTAATAAATGAATGACAACTCATTAGCCGATGAGTTATAACTCGGTAAGTCAGAGAGCGGCAACAACTCATTAGCGCAACTCAACACAGTGTTACCCAGGCCTAGTACTCAATAATGATGCGTAGAGTGCACAATATAGTGATTACACGAGCACAAATATCTTTGCTTTTCGACTTCGACCACCTCTTGTGCTTGAACAATTTAATTGTAAATAGATCCATAGATCTATAACCTGTTACAGAAGGTTTTTGTTGACATCGTTATCCTAACCTATTTAGCAGATTACCTTGCAAAACATTGTTGCCGATCTTCTGATCTAGTTTTTTGCAAATATCTCAGTTTTTGATAGGAATTAATTGTTTTTACTGTTTTTCCTGTACTCTCTAAACATCTCCAAGAGGAATGACGTCAAGTTTGAATGATCCTATATACACAGGGTGCCCAAAATGCATGGGGATCTCCGAAACAGTGAGAGATACAAAGTACCTATATTACCAGAGGGTGTGTTTGTTTGTTTAATTTTTGAATATTTTGGAAAAATATGTTTTTTTGGATTTTTGTTTATGTAATTTTTGAAGATATTTCAAATCCTATCTTCTTAAAAATACTTTCTCGTGGTACTCTACAAAATGGTGTCAACGCATGTTTTCCATATGGACCGCAAAAAAAGTACAGGTGCAGTTTTTAAAGGTTTCTAAAAAATTTTCAAGAGTTGCCCATCCTCCTCAATGCACAAATTAAGCCCTCTCGAAAAATAATGCGGCTCAATATCGGATTACCGTATTAGTTTATTATCGCATTTTGTTTCGTTTTATCGTTTTCTGCTAGGGTAACCCATGCTGTAAACCAAATATTAATAAGACCGGATGGTCTTGCGAACCTCTCGCAAGACTCTTGCAAGAGTCTTGGTCTTGCATGGTTTTGGAGTCTCGCTCATCACTACTTGTCACATAAATTTTTGCATTTTTCTCGCACCTTTTCCGGACACCCTATAGGCAATCAATGTCTCCTCCACTTGGCAATCAATTGGCCGTCACTCTCTCTCCTTCGCGTGGTCCTCCAAGCCGGCACATGCCGAAGGCCGCTCAGTCAGTCGCCGACAATAGCCGACGAGGCCTGTGCGACGCTCGACGTCGTGAAGCGCGACGCCCGATCGACAGCGCGATTTGTTTGTTGCCATTTGGGCGGGTTCTGCCATGTTCTCGGCAAGTTGTTCCGTGTTCCTCTCAAGTGGTGAACGTGTTTTGCACTAGTGTAAAACCACCCTTAGCTGAGATTACGCGACGATTGGCTGACCGGTGCGACGTCGGCATCAGCTGGGGGAGTCGGCATTGTTTTGGCGAGCATGCTTATTGCCGGTGGTTTGTTTTCACTTTCCCGTCTGGGGTTCAAAACTAGCTTGATTTTTCCGTTTTGCGTAACCGACAGTTTTTGATCAGTTTGCCAATTAGCGATCAGAGTCAGGTTGGCGCTCAACTGACCTGCCCAACATCATTAATAACACGCCAGCCGCAGGACATTGATTGTTGGGTGATGGTCGCGTGCTTGATTTCAAGTTTTCCCAAAGTGAAATTGCCCGGAAAAAACCCGCCCATTGTTTGGGCAGAAAAATGCAATTTTGTAATTACCTACATCCAACTGGGGGCCCGAATGGAGGATGCCATTTTTCATAATAATTAATAACTCCAGTCGATAAAATTGCTACGCGGAGGCGTGACAAGGATGCCGCCCGCTTTGAAGAGCGCTTTTTAGTCATTTTTCCTCGTTGTTGTGCGGCGTGATGTGAGTAACGATTTTATTTTCGGTATTGCGATGTAGAAATGTTTGACGAACATTTAAACTTTTAATCGCCACGCCTGTGTCCCATACATTTGTATTTATGCGCCCAAGGTCCACCTTGATGCTCTTTTTTCGTATACAGGGTGGCCCATCGTGCTCGTCACTTTATCTCACGAGGAAACCTACTTTTGGCCACGCCACTAGTTTGAAATGGCGCACAACTTTCTCTTTTTTCGTCAGCTTTCCATGCATTTCGGTCTTGAGCAAGTTGAAATGCCGTCCAACCATGGCTTTTGTGGTCGTCCGACGCTTGTTTTTAATACCCTCGGTCTCCAGTGGAAGATCTTCTGTGTCCATCGGACAGATGCTTCTTTTTCTTTTTGCCTCCGTTTCGGATCCTCTGTCTTAGACTTATAGTCCCAATATCCTTCTTTCCGTTGATCGTCCGTTTGACTTTCTTTTCCAAGCTTTATTGAGCGCCCAATGTATACACAATGATCGACATTCTCTTTATCCATGCCCTTAATGAAACTTGCGGATTTTGTTGACTCAATTTCTTCGTCTTCTTTAAATTCATTTTAAGACTCCTTGATATACAGAGTTATTGAGTTCACGTCCAGTTGAGCAACGCGTGTACTTATGAGGACTATGTCGTCTGCGAATCCCTGCTAGTTTAGATAGCCAGCGTCGATCTTAATAGCTCAATTTTCCCAATTTACTTTTTTGAACGCTTCTTCGAAAGCCAGAGTGAAGAGTTTTGCCAATCAGAACTTTGTCAGTTCTATGGTTGGTTTTAACTTTAAAGGAGGCATTTTCGCAAATACTTTGGATTAAGTTGGAATATCAGGTGTCAATTCTTGCAAACCCTAAATGCTAGTACTTTCTGGAAGAAAAAGTTAAGTAAATAGCAAACTTTTGTTTTTTTAATGGAAGACTATACAGAGTTGCTCATTAGGGCGTCAAACGGCGATATTTCAGTAAATATGAGATTTTGGTGTTTAACAGGTGCACATTGTAAGACTATTTTTCGGTAACCCGGTAGTAGTACTCGACTGTTTTTTAAACGTCTCTATTTTTTTACCATTTCCGGATTTATCTTCAAGTTTTTAGGAAATTTTGGACAACTACTGGGTTTCACAGAAATCGGGGCTGTGCCATAATCGCCGCGAATTGGGAAATCGCCCTTCTGGGGCTCCAAGCGGACCCAATAAGCAACGTTCTGACATTTTTCAATTTATAAAAAGTGCGCCATAAACCGTCCAATGAGCCTGCAAAGTTGCATGTTTTTCGATATCTTGCTTGTTTGAAATGGAACCTTCAAACTTTTGTAAATTTTTGCATTTTTCGTCAAATTTTAGGGTCAGTTCGTTATGGTGTATGTTCTTGAAATTGAGGATTTCCGTTACTCGGCAATAAAAATGAAACATTAGGGTTTTTGATAACCAAATCGATGACGAAAATGACCAATTTTACACACTCACACGCTTTCCTTTAAAAAATTTGGTAACTTTCAATCGAGGTGAAGTAGAAACTG
>NW_026017213.1:2089235-2112689 GCF_020466585.1 Dendroctonus ponderosae
CACTGAATGAAATGAAATGATTAACAAATGGTAACTCTCAACCGAGAAGATCAAGTAGGAACTTGCAATTTGCAGAATAGCAAAATAGCAGCGACTTCCAATGAGTAAAAAGTGTTCGCAAACCGCAATTTCACCCAAAACCGTACTAGGAAGTCGTTGGTACTGCGATTTTCAATAAAATTCAATTGTTAATCGCACCCACAAGAACCTGATGTTCTGGATAGTTACATGTTTCTTCAGCAACTTGTGTTTAACTCACT
The DNA here is from genome assembly GCF_020466585.1 of Dendroctonus ponderosae. Lineage (NCBI taxonomy): Eukaryota > Metazoa > Arthropoda > Insecta > Coleoptera > Curculionidae > Dendroctonus > Dendroctonus ponderosae. The sequence goes on from NW_026017213.1 coordinate 2,089,496, forward strand.
CGGCTCGACTGGAGAAAAGCGTCGTCACTGAGCTTTTCTCGTAGGCTTGTGCTCACTGATGATGAGCCGCCACTGATCTGATTCAAAGCTATCAGTCTTCCCCCCTTTAAGCTGGTTCCAACATTCATTTCTCCAGCTTCAACGTCACTGGTTTGTTACATCAGGTCACTCGAAATCGACGGATTATCTAAAAATACTCGGTTGCGCTGGTCGCGGTTTATATCTAGGATTTCTTGACAATTGCTCGGTGTGAATATTATTTATATTGTCTTCCTCACTCTGGCCGGTCTGACTCACGTCTCGAAATAGACAGGCCTAGTTTAATGGTGTTTACACAAGCGTTTGCTCGCTTAGTGGATTCTTTGACGAAGTTGTTTGTTTTATTGTCGCTGTAAAATGCGAATATTGTGCGAGGATCCGCTGTTGACCACGTGGCACGTGTTTGGCTGCGGGTTTTCAAAATCCTCGCAGTTACAGGATGATGTTCGTTTCGCATCCGCGAAAATTGAGGGAGAACAAAACAGATTCAAAGCAGTAATCATTTTCACTGGTAACGGGAAAACTAAATCGGAAATCTGGCAACAGTGTACTTGAGGTTGTAACCTCACTTCACAACATCMGTTTTTGTGGTTTTATTTGCATCTGGTCATGAAGTTTGGTGTTAAAGTGGAGTTTTCTTGCAGTTGCGACCACTTTCACTTTTCTCGAGCGTTTCTCTCTGCACCAATTGAGCCTGCACAGTTAAGGTAAACTTGAGGCCTGTTTGACATTGTTATACTTTTGAAGAGCATAWTGARGAACTAACCACRTTCTTCTAGAGCTAATATCTTCCCCAACAGCCCCATGAAAGGAATACGAGCAACTTTAAATAACTCGGTTTATTTCCCAGATGTGCGCCACAAATTTCGGACATAACTATAAAAGTAAAAATGCTATTAAGAGCCAGTTTACTGCATCGCTTGCGTTCGACACTGATAGTTCACAGTTCAATATGAATTAACCATTAGGCGCCCTCATTTCCAATTTGTTGGCTTCAATGGTTGAATCGTGAGTCGAATGCTCCTTGGCAATAACATTTTATCGTTATTGCCGTTGTCAATTGGACGATTAATTTGTTTTTGATTTTCTGGATTTTTTCTCGAGCTATTTCCATATTTCCTAAACGACGGTGGTTTTCAAGGCTTAAGTCGCACAGAAGCGTTGAATGACCAGCGCAAATCGAATGGGAATGCATATTTTAATAAGTTGAATCAGGGCAATAAAAAGTTATGAAACGCAATGAAGTCCATGCAGGCTCCATTGTCGGACCCGCATGCTCTTCGCAGTTCTAATTAATCGTCTTAATGTGGCAGCAGAACGACGTGCATAATCCGGCAGGAATTCCGGGCGAATTGCTGCATTCGAAGTCGTCCGACCGGAGGGCGCCACTGAAAACGCGACCAGAACTCTTGATTAAATTGTCTTCCCATCTCCGCCCTCTCGAGCTGACAAATTGCATGTGATTTTCACTTTTTTCTTGGCCAAACTCTAAACGCTCGAGTTGAAGTTATTGAATAGATAGAAAGGTTAGAAACTAACCCAAACCTGCACATCAGTTGCGGCAAAGTCTATAGTCTATGCAAAGTCAATTCAGACGGGAACAGTCGGCGTTAATTGGTTGAATTTTTGTTTCTGTCTCAATCAATAACCGAGATATTTGCAAAAAACTGGACCCGAAGGACGGCAACAATGTTTTTCCAGATTATGTCTCATTAACACCCTTTATACCTGTTGCTTCTTAAATATCAAAGGCTCAAGTAACCACAGGTACATAAACACTAAAAGTTAGGTTGAAGTTCAATGAAATAGGTTAGGATAATGAGCTCAGAGATTACCTTTCATCCATTTTAGATTTCAGAAGGAAAATATTCCGAACATATTAAATAAAAATTAAAAATCATATAGTTAGGTTATGGGTTAGAAGTTAGAACCTGTGCTTGCGATGTTAGTAGTGTTGCCAAAGTTCAAATTTGCCCAAACAATTTTCACATAAAATCCGTATATACGCAATAATGGCGTAAACTAATCAATGAGAAAGTCTTATTTAAATTTACAAAGATTTCGTATTCTACTATAGCCGCTTATTTTATTAATAATATTAGAAATAAGTCAAATATGTCAACACCGTCGTTCTGCTTTTTAACGTGATGCAGAACATGCATTAACGTTACCCCTCGTACGTAAATAAAGGAACACGTTATCCTCTAATAACGTAAATGGTTATTTATTTACTAATGCGCATGCTCAGAATAACGGATAACGTAACACGTGGTGCAATAAAGGGGCCTAAAAACTCCCTAATACTTTGGGCAATGGAACGGTATACGAGCTTTGGCAACAGCGCCAAAATCAAATGAGTTCTGAGCTAAAGAGGGCGCTCACAAAAATATTGGAAGTTTCAGTAGCTAAAATTTTGAACTCCATTTGCTGGCGGCCGAAGGCAAATAGCGCTTTTGATCAGGGGACCGGAATTTTATTGAAATGGGTCAGAAAGTCTAAACTGTTCTAAAAAAGCTACAATTAATTGGCAACATTTTTTTCAATTTTTTTAATTTTTTTCTGTTGGTTAACAACAAACGGAATTCTTCATACAAAAATCGGCGTCTCAAAAGAAACAAAATTAATTATCTGGAAACTGGCTGCAGATTTTGATATTTTGTTTGAGGTGAGTTTGAGTAATTTTAGTCAAACTCAACTCAAAAAAGTGTAGGATATAAAACTGTTCTCACTTTCTGCCAGAGCCTTGAGTAAATGTTGCTGCTGCTCGAGTAATTTATTTTTCCTATCTCGACTTTGTCTATTTATGGAAGTCGATTTTGTAATGTAGGAAGGACAATTGGGAAAAATGATAGGAACAGAACCTGGTTGCAACTTTGAAGGTTTTAAAGAAACATTGAAAGTCCGTTTTTCGATTATAGGAAGCGCTTATACATATTGCACTATCCTGTGTAAAACGGTGTTTAAAACAGTGTGACAACACTGCTTTAAGTTAGAAGAAGAAGGTTAGAAGTTAGAACCTGTCCGTGCAACGTTAGTAGCAAACTTTGGCAACAAGTTCAAATTTGCCCAAACGATTTTCACATAAAAACCGTAATTACTCAATAATTGCTTAAATTAATCAACTAAAAGCCTTATTTAAATTTACAATACATTTCTTATTCTATTATAGCCGCTTATTTCATTAATAATATTAGAAATATGTCAACACCGTCGTTCTGCTTTTTAACGTGATGCTTATTAGCGTTACCGCTACTCGTAAGTAAATAAGGGAACACGTTATCCTCTAATAACGTAAACGGTTATTTCTTTACTAATGCGCATGCTCAGAATAACGGATAACGTAAAACGTGATGCAATTAAGGAGCCTAAAATCTCGTGGGGTATTTTCGTATCAAAATCGGTTAAATTTTCAGTGCATTCGTTATCGTTCGGGAATGTTTGATAATCTGTTCGTCCGATCAGTTTGCAACGCTCTGCCGTGTCCGGCTCTTATTGTGAAGTGTTAATTAAGTAAACACCGGCACAATGGAAATAATAAATGCCCAACCGGATCGCTGGCACGTTAAATCTCAAAGAGGCACGTTAACTGGGCAATAAGTTATTTTTCTGGCACGTGCAATTACACGTAGATATTTCATCGCGGACGTAAAGCGTTGCAGAATTATGGGGGCAGTAAATCTAGAAATGCGTCAGCAGGTGGTTATTTAGGCGAAGGAGGACCGTCTTGGGCAAGGTACAGGAAGCTTTATAATGGGCTGCAATCAATTCTGTTTATATAGGAATGCGTTCCTCATCGGATTTTTCTGATTGTGCAAAACTATTCGCATTGTAGTAAAGCTGAAGCAGGTAATTTGGACTAAACCATAACAAGTTTCCATGTAGTTGGCGAATAGCCCGGAATAATCGTAAAATTTAAGCGGTTTCTCATTAAGCCTGTTGATTATTCTGTACAGTTACCTTTACGTGTACGTTCGAGATATGGCGTCGAAGTATCAGGCTGTATCATTATGCAAAGCCGGGCTTTTGCCGTAAACACCTAAACTATAAAACAAATTGTTCTATGCTAATTGGCCATGGAGTCGTTTGTAGTACGAATAAACTGAACCGAGTAGCTGAATACCAACTAATAAGCGATAGCGCAACAAGAGCGTTCGCTAACGTGCATTCTGTGCAAGAAAAATGCCTCGTTTCAGCCTAAATGTGGCTCGTGCTGGCGCTTAAGTTGATTGTGATCTACACAAGGTACCGGTTGTCACATTATGGTCCTCCCACGACTCGCTCTTTAGTAGCTTTAGTGGAATTCGTGAGAGAATTTTTTTAGTGTCTTAAAATTTGTGATTCTTAAAGACAGAAAATCTATTGATAATTTATACGAAACTTATTTCATTCTTATTGTTTAATATGATTCGAAAAAATCGCACTGCTATTTAACCCTGATTCACTAGGTCGTTCACTAGCAACCTAACTAGGATGCGTCGCGCTTGCTTTATATAGCCGTTTGGCAACACTCGAATATTCTGGTTTAATTATGGCACATTCTTGTTGATGTGCCTCGAACTTTCAGTAGTCATCGCAGTGGCAGCGTTGCCGCTACGGCTTGTTTCTCCGCACTTGCTGCAACATTATTTTTACTTCTTTCGATTTTTATCACACTTAATTTTACTGATAACGTGTGGAACTAACCAAACATTGGTAAAGAGCATTTCTATAGCCCGTTTCGAGAGCTATCTTTCACATGGTTTATCAGACACTCTTAACCTCTAAAGAGATAAACAGATTAGCGGTTTTAACTAAAGGTTAAGTAGTTTATACATATTTCGAAAACTGAATAGAAAATATCTGCAAAAGTGAACAGTACTTTTTGAAAAGCGTTTTCTTTCCTTTTTGCTCTAGTGTCATGCGAGGTTTCTAACGTTTAAAGAGATTTTTGCTAAATTATTGAACAATTTGTGATGCTTCATTTATTGGGTAGTAATCGTCAATTCCTAACCTCTTAAAAATAGAAGACAAATTTTGGAATTTTGGTGATTTCATACCACTGCACTTTGCACCAGAATTCCTAACCTGTAAAGGGGTGGAAGCAAAATAAAGTAAAACCTACTTAAATCTCGTAAACTGTTGTAAATATCTGAATACCCATTAGGACTTTTTCGATAGGGAATTTGAAGAACTCTGTTGTGCCACACCGGTTTTATTACAACTTCTTAACCTCTAAAGATTGAAAAGCACAATAAAGTAAAAAGTGCTCATATCTCGTAAACGGTAGGAAATACATATCTGAATAATGATTAGGACTATGGGGGAATTTCAAGAACTCTGTTGGGTCACAGCGGTTTTTTAAATATTTATAACCTCTAAAGAGTTAGAATCACATTAAAGTGAAAAGTGTTCATATCTCGCAAACAGTTGGAAATATCTGAAAAATAATTAGGACTTTTTCGATAAAGCATTTGAAGAACTATATTTTGCCGCAGTGGTTTTATTAGAAGTTCATAACCTCTAAAGATTGAGAAGCACAATAAACTAAAAAGTGCTCATATCTCGTAAACCGTTGGAAATATTTGAATAATGATTAGGACTTTTTAGATGGGGAATTTTAAGAACTCTGTTTGGTCACAGCGGTTTTTTTTTTAATTTATAACCTCTAAAGATTTAGAAGCACAATAAAGTGAAAAGTGTCTATTTCTCTCAAACGGTTGGAAATATCTGAAAAATGATGTGAACTTTTTCGATAGGGAATTTAAAGAACTTTGTTGTGCCACAGCGGTTTTATTAGATATTGATAACCTCTAAAGATTTAGAAGCACAATAAAGTGAAAAGTGCTCATATCTCGCAAACGGTTTAAAATATCTGAATAATCATTAGGACGTTTTCGATAGGGAATTTGAAGAACTATATTTTACCATAGCGGTTGTATGAAAAATTCCTAACCTCTAAAGATTGAGAAGCACATTAAACTAAAAAGTGCTCATATGTCGTAAACCGTTGGAAATATTTGAATAATGATTAGGACTTTTTCGATGGGGAATTTTAAGAACTCTGTTTGGTCACAGCGTTTTTTTTTAAATTTTTAACCTCTAAATATTTAGAAGCACAATAAAGTGAAAAGTGTTTATACCTCGCAAACGGTTGGAAATATCTGAAAAATGATTAGAACTTTTTCGAAAGGGAATTTGAAGAACTCTGTTGTGCCACAGCGGTTTTATTAGAAATTCATAACCTCGAAAGATTGAGAAGCACAATAAAGTGAAAAGTGCTCATATCTCGCAAATGGCTGGGAATATCTGAATAATGATTAAGACCTTTTCGATAGTGAATTTGAAGAACTCTACCCAAAATTGGCGATTGATTTGTTAATGCGTCAAAAAATTGATTAGTGAATTAAATTTGGCCTGAGATTCAGATCATCATCATACACACTAGAAAACAGCGCCCCAGACTGAGTTCGCGTTTTACCTTAGTCATGCTCTCAGCGAGTCTATAAATTTTCTGTGTGAAATACAACAGCAAGATTAATTTTAAAGAGGAATGCTTTAAGTCATGCTCTTAGTGTGGTGGGATAAGAAACTGCAAATTGATTAGTTGCGAAACCATTAGGAAATTGTCAATGCGGATGAGTGTTTCCATCAGTAAGCTTCCCTCTTGATGTCAGAACGAGGGTATCGTCAACGAGGTGAAGAGAAGCTTAATCAAAGCCTCCTTATTTCCTCATTAAATCGAGCGGCGGCATCGAACCCGAAACGGGCTTTTATTAAATTTGATACTGCCGATGTTGTGTAATAAAACCCTTCTTCGACATCATTTGGCCCGAAGTGAATTACTGTCAATGGCGAAAAAAGCAGATTGATGGCACATCGGGCGACACTATATTGTTTCTTGGAAACAATAGGCTTTGAGGGGCGGAATGAAAAATGGGCCGTTGGCCCCTAGTAAATAGTGTTGTTGCAAGCCAAACTCGCTAATAAATGGGACACGGTGGTCCAACATGCACCGACTAATTGCGTCGGCAATGCAGAAATTATTTAAGATGTACCGGTCGTTAATTTTGAAAAGTCATAAACAATTAACGTGCTTAGCGGAATAGCCGACAAGATGTATGGCACGGTACTACTGCCAAATGGATATCCGTTTAATTAATTTCACCTCCTGTTTCTGATGAAGATGTTTTGCGTTCCACATCCGGGTACACTCGAAGAACGCATTTGCGCTTTAATGAATATAATTAATTAATTGTGAAGGCACTGTTTCAATTCACTTGTCCCACACGTCCAATGTGGATGTTACACTGAAAAAACCGCTTTGGCAGTGGCAATGGAAAATGTTATTGATTCAACAATACTTGGGGTGTACGGGTGTGTACCACCATCAAATTGATTCTTCTGTGTCTGAATTAAGCAATAACAGGTGCGACCAAGTACATGGTTGCCCAATTTCTGATTAAGTTTTTCGCCAATATCTCCCAGTTTTTTGTGATTATTGCATTTTTACATGTTTTTTTATATTCCATACATGTTTCCCACAGGGACGAAGCTGATTTTGGGCGATGGCGTTTTTATTACACTTTTACCGAAAAAACGATGCCCGATCTCTGAAAAGTTGTACAACTGGATAAACAGACAGCGGTGCCAACAGAGCTTGTTTTTTCGTAAAATATTACTTTTGCCTCATATAGAACGTACTTGTCCCTACCAAATGCCCTCAAAAGTGAATCTGCAGCTTTACTGGTTTGAGAAAAAATAAATGCCACACTGAAACTTGCATAAATTACCACGAAATTCTATAGCAAGTTTAAAAAAACGTTTTCCAAAAATCTAAACTTTTGTCGCGTCTAAAAAGAATGATGCCGTACAAAATTTATACAAAAGTAAATTCCTAACTTGTCTGGTTTTCGAGGAAATAACTGAAACTGGGGCTTGCAAAAACACGAACAAAATATAAACGAAATTCTAAAAGAAATCCTGAAAATTCCCTGTTGATGAGTCAAAATTGAAACGTTTTCCACTTATAAACCATGCCGTACGCTATAAAATGTATACATGAGTGATTCTGCTGCTTTTCTAAGTAATGAGAAAATAAATGGCAAATTTACGCCTTCCAAAATAAAGAACACATTCAAAAACCTCAAAAAAACGGTCTAACGATGGGCGAAATTCGAAAATGTTGTCACTTATGAAGCAGACTATGCTGGGATCTAACTGGTTTCTGAAGAAATAACTGTCCAAATCTGGCCTGCATAAAAAAGCGCAAAAAATAAGCAAATGTTGAAAAAACTTCCGAAATACCCAGATGTTTCAAAGTCGAAAAGTTTTCCACTTATAGAACAGCCTGTGCGTCACAAATTTTATGCAAAAGTGGCTGTTTAACTTTGCAATTTCCTGGACCTGCTTAAACATCAACAAAAAACGTATCCAAATTTTGAAAATTTCTTGAGTTTTGCCGGCTGATAACTGCAAATCGAAACTTTTGTGTCACTTCTAGAACAGACTTTGTCCTGCAAAATACATACAAAAGTGTTCTGAATCAATAAATGGCAAGCTCCGGTCTACAAAAGCAACCTCGTGAACCAAATGTAATTTTGCAAAATTATAAAAAATTACTGATAGTGACTGAAAATTGAATCGTTTTACCGTTTCTTAGTACAACTTGATGAAAAATGTGGCTCAAAATTTGCAACTTCATAAGCAAAGAAATGTCAAACTCTGACCTGCTTAAACATCCGCGAAAAAAACAGCAGCAAACAAAATTTGAAGTTTTTTCGAAAAATCGAAACGTTTCCCTTTATAGAACAGACTAGTTTGGCCTACCAACTTAATGCAAAAGTTGCTCTCTAACTGCGATTTCCAGAGCAAATAAATGCGAAACTACAACCTCTTAAATATCCGCGAAAAACGCAAGCAAGTTTTGAAAGTTTCTTGAAAATTCCCTGATTATGACTGAAAATCGAAACTCTTTCCCGTTATAGCGCAGACTTTGATCTACAAACTTGATGAACAAGTGGCTCTCTATCTTTGCAACTTCGTGTCCAAATAATTGTCAACCTGCTACCTACTTAAATATCCCCTGAAAACCCAACCAAAATTTGAAAATTTCTTGAAAATTGCCCGATGTTGACTGAAAATCGAAACTTTGTACACTCATAAGGGGAATTTTGCCCTATAAAATACTTCCGAAATAGACTTTTTCACTTTGCAAGTTACCGAAAAAATAGAGCCTGAACTCCGGCCTGCAAAACCCATACACGAGTTTGACGATTTCTTCAAAATTGCCTGTTGATGACTGAAAATCGAAACAATTTCCATTGATAAAACAGTCTTTGCCCGTCAAAACGCATACAAAAGATGTAATTTTACTGATTTCTGAGGACAAAATTGTCAAGCCCCGGCCTGCATAAGTAACAGTAAAATTAAAGCGCAACTTTCAAAGTTTTTGGACAATTAACGGAAGTTTACTTCAAATCGCAACTTTTCCAGTTATAGATCGCACTTTGCCCTGCAGAATGCTTCCAAAAGCATAATAAGAGATGATTTATAAACAGTAAATACTAATATTTATATTCAGACAGACAAAGATTCAACAGAAAGGATTTTTTTCGGTTCTTCCCAGTTGCCAGAGACAAAGAAATCGGGCCTTCAATTAGGGAGAGTCCCCGAAATACCCGCATTTTCCCATTCCCGGCTCATCAAGCCACGTGTCCCGATTTTTTCAAGCGAAATTTGCTGCTATGATGGCAATTTTATGAAAATTAGACTGATTTTCCACCCGTTTGATTGTGCGGGTTATCGGGGAAGAATTTGGGTACTTTGAGACCCAAATAGAGCCCGAAGAACTCTACATTGATGGCAGCTTTGTGGGTCTGAAATCGATTGATTGATTTGAAAATTTATAACGACAATTAAATATTCAACTTCATTGCTTAATGGGGCGATTATTTTCATATTTCTGTTTTTCTATTTCTATTTATGGAAATAGGAGACGCGTGTGGGGCGTAATCAATCTCTGTCCGTTATCAACTGATTTGTTCTTGCTAATGATTTGTAGCTGAAAAGTGCTTCCCTTCTTAGTCCAGAAATCTGCTATAGAAGACCGTTTATATAAGTCAAAATTGTAGTAATAAAGCCAGTTTAAAGAATGAAGAAAAGAAGAAAGAATGAAAATCAACAAAGCACAATTAGCATTTGTTAACGTAATCAATCATGGAGCGGAAGGTCAGAAGATGGTGTCGTCACGCTCGGCTGCCGTGTTTCTTCGCACCTTCTTCTTAAGAAGACCCGCGGGTTGCAAGCCACGCCCTCAATTCTCTTCCTGGTCGAATACCGGGGTCGTAACGGTTCAACTCGTTAACCGGCCTGAATATGTAGAACGCAAAAATGAGGGATCGTTATGGCTGAAGAAAATTAGTTGCAGATCACGACATTGCCAATCATCTCGTTTGTTGTGCCTATTTTTCCTCACAAAACAGTTTTGAACTGCCCGACTAAATCCTCCTCAAATCGACGGTAAATTGCAAGTTTTTCGGTGTAAAAATGATGCGAATTAGTCGTAGCTCATCATTAGGCAGCCGCATGATAAATGAACGGTTTCGACAAAACAGGTTTCAGCAGGCCCGAACAAAATCGGGCAGCAAAGTCAATTTGCGATGATTAATCTGGACCAGTCACACAATTTTATTGTGCCAAATTAAGATTAATCGCCGATTTGCCCAAAATATATGAAAAATGCGCCTCAAACGTGAGATCGCTTCCCAACTTTCAACATTACAACAAGCGTTTAAATACAGTTAATTGATTTATTTTTTATTGTTTAGGAAAAGGTTTTTTTTCTTAATTTACTGTCTCTTATTAGCTAATTGCTATAAAGTCGCCCTAAATGCCATGGGGTTTTATATTAGGGGCAACCGGCTTAAGCGATTTGTTSTTAGGTCRAACCGTASGATKTCGGTCCAATTTCACATTTAATTTTTTTATGGAGAACGAAGGCTTCTATCGAAAAAATGTACTGYAAAGAAGTATCTAGTGGRAAATTTTMTCSGCTCTTTGGATGAATAGTTTTCAAGATTTTGGCAAAGACTTTGYCTTCAAACAAGCTTAAATTCTCCTATGACTTAATTCTRGATACACCTCTGGATAGTAAGAKGCAAAATATATAGAGTACACATAGAATACAGTTGGTATTCASTTTTCCTGTAAARTTACTAATAAGCGAGTGATYGGAGGTTTTKTAAATTCGTACAAAATTTCCTAAGCATGCAGAAAAAGATTCGCAAAATGCTTTTGGAATTTGTACCAAATTTTTCTACGCTAKSCGCAKWYTSMRATYRMTKTTCWRYATGTASAAATAGGGCGAAAAGTGCGAATTACGTGAAACCCCTTTTGGTAGTGGTTTGATGRARCTTTGAAGATTTAACGCYCATCAGAGCCTACAGATAAATAGTTTTCTTKAGTTTTCTTGGTTCATTCGTGCATTTTTTTTCCCACAGAAWCAAACCCACTTTTTCATGCATTTTGTTTATATGAAATGTTTTCATTTTTTTGGTGCAAATTTCATCYGATCCGAAYTCAGGATTTCTGTCGATTTTCACATGAWATTTTTTTACTTTYCCATTTTTGCRGTACAAWCAGTTAGGTATTCTTCATAAGATGATAAGCATGTTGAAAGGTCTCTGCGGGGGAAAAAAATTSGGAAAAAAGTCTTRGKGTTTTTGACCGAAAATTATATCGGAATATTTTACCTAATAATTATTTTCACATATACCTGAATRAAAAAACTMAAAAAMWTGTTTTAGCKTSAGCATCTCAGGAGATGAAACCACAGTGGAATCGMCAAATTCGWSRAAACCATTTCTGTTTTACTTCGGTTGCGTGAATTTTCRGCCAATTTCTATAGTTTCTAAACCMYGAKATTGTGTATTTTTGATTTAAATCTTTATCTGTTTTATCTGTACTTTTGCCACTTTTAACCCGATTTGAACAGTTCAAGAGCCGGTTTGTGGGGAATAAAATCCTCTTCATACAACAGTTGCAATTCCACAAATATCGTGCTTCTCTTGGTGTTCCTAGAAGATGTTAAACAAAGTCTCCAGAACTTTGTCATTTTTCAACCAACAGCATTAAAATTGGAAACATTCCTGGAAGAATCTAATCCCCTTGAAAGGAAAGCATTTGTTATTGGCAATTTTTCAATTTTCCCCATTATCATCGGTAATAATGGACTGCTTAAAATCGCCGGCACATTCACTGCTAGAAGTATCACAATAAACAACATAGACGGAACCGTTTTATGGCCGGTAATAGCGATTATATAGCCAGTTTACTCAGTAAAACTCCTATAAGCAATATCACTAACTCAAAAATGCAATAAATGTGGAAAACGAGCTGTCGAGTTCAGTGCCGGGACACTAAAACCGAACAATCGCACTTTATTTTGACAAGTCAAGTGGCCCCCAATAAATATTTTCAGAATCTCCCGATCGCGCGTCCCGCTTTATTAAACCGAAAAATTACGATCCTTTTTACGAGGAATAGTTGCGAATGAAGCCTGTTGTTACTTGTAACGAGGCCTTGAAGACGAAACTCCTGCCTTTTGAACCGTTCAATTTACATCGATAACAGGAAGCTTCCATTCCGAAGAAGAATTTAACAACACTTTAGTCTGCCGGCTTCGCCTGGCCTTAACCTGGTTAATACTTGTTTACAAGAACACTTTACAGTTGTTTGTCATCTTTCTGGATGCACGGCTGCTTTGTGTACATTTCACATTCAAAGTTTGCATATTTTATGGGAAAAACGACTAAAACATTGCAAAATGAGGTGGTGATAAAGATGCAAAGGTGGTTGCCGCGTCAAACAATCCACTCCACACAAAACTCACCAGTTTGAAGAAATGGCCGAGCAGAAACTGGTGAATTTTCGGGCTTTTAATCCGTCGCAGGACCAGATATTGGAATTTTTTTAATAAAAATCAGGGTTTTGGCCCACATAAAAATGCAACACGTTTTCGATTTTGGCCTCGTTTACCCAGTGGCATGCTCAAAATTATGCAATGGAAAGCTACATTTTTGTTTTTTAGGAAATATCCAGCGGTTAGTTTTCACATTTTAAAAAGAATAACGTTTTTCGATCAAAGAAAAAGGTTTGTTTTCGAGAATTTTCTTTTCTTAGTCTGGGCTCAGTTAAATTTTCCACTCATTTAACATGTTTTTTGGGCATTTCAGCCTATTCACGCTTGAGGGCACCCACTGCAGGGTAGCAAAAAACATTGCTTTTGAGCCGCAGCTGAAGAAATTCGGCTTAAAATCCGAAAACTCTCAGTGGCTTTCTTGTTAGTGATTTTTGCAAAAATCGAATACCAACTTTCAGTTGCTTTTTGGTCCCTGTCGTTTTAAAAATAATAAGCTTTATTTAATATTAATGTTTTCGTATTTTGCTCAAAAACTATCCGTCTGTGAAGGTTGAAAAAAGCGCCAATAGATACCTTTTCACATGCCGCTTTCTTTAAAAGTTTAATTTGAAGCTTTGTTCTCGAGTAAAAAAATGCGAAAATCGACAGAAATCCTCAGCTCGGATCGGATAAAATTTGCATCCAAAAAATACAAATGTTTTCTTGGCAGGACTTTTCATGTGGATGAAATTCATGAGAAAGTGGGTTCGTTCCACAGGCTCTGATGGGGCCTGAATCTTTAAAGTTTCATAAAACCCCCAAATCCTCTCCAAATGCACCAGTTTTCACGCAATTAAAATTTTGGCTATTTTATGAATGAAATTTGGTCCGAATTCAAAAAAATCTCCAGTAACTCGCCCATTAGTGATTTTAGAGAAAAAGTGAATTCCAACTTTTTAATGTATTCTTCCTGTAACTGTTTGTTGGGTATTTCGAGCGAGTTACTGGAGATTTTCGGAATTTTGTACCAAATTTCATTCTTCAAAGTTTAAAAAAAGTTCAACTTTAAAGATTGAGCTTCGATCAGAGCCTGTAGAACAAACTCACTTTCTCATGCTAGAGAAGGTCTTTCTCCTGCTAGGAAGAAGTTTTATCCGATCCGAACTGAGGATTTCTGTCGATTTTCGCATTTTTTTACTCGAGAACAAAGCTTCAAATTCAATTTTTAAAGAAAGCGGCATATGAAAATGTCTCTATTGCTGTTTTTTCTGTCTTTTTTAAAGACTAAAATTTTTGAGGCGAAATACCCAACAAACATTTTGTGAAAAAATAATCGGGAGTCTTGCAAACTTGCCCAAAATTTACTATGAAAACGTTTAAGGGGTGCGTAGTGCGTGGTTGACTTCGAGTTAAAAGTTAAGTTACCAAGCCAGACAACTGGCGTGTTTTGTACGGGAAAGGGCGTACTTTTTCCTATAAGACCTAAAAGTTTCAATGATGGGCCATCATCAGGGACCTGTGGAAAAATTGCAAACTGGAAACCGATTTCCAATGAAAATGTTCAGAGTGGGGGTGGTTTTCTCGAAGTTAAACATTAAGTGTGCGTTTTGTATGGAGAAGAGCGCACTTTTTTATATAATTATTGAAAGTTTTATTTATGGGCCATCATCAGGGATTTGTGGAAAAATTCGCCAACTGTCAATTTGTCAATCGAGATTCCAAAGAAGGCGTTGGTTAACCCGAAGTTAAACAGCCACTGTGATGGAACGGAGAGAAACAGATGACTAAGGTTTTTTGTTTTGGAAATAGCACACTTTTCTATACAATACCTGAAAGTTTCGTTTTTGGGTCATCATCAGGGATTTCTGGAAAAATTCACAAACTTGAGCCAGATTGGTAATCGAGATTCTAATTATGGTGCGTGAGTACCGATGTGAGAGAATGAAGGTACACGACTAAGGTTTTTTGGCTTTGGAAAAGCACACTTTTTCCTAGAAGGTCGGAAAGTTTCATTATTCTGTCAACATCGGGAATTCGTGCAAAAATCTTCAAACCTAACCACGCTTTGTCAATCGAAAAACTAGACATGACGCTTGTTTTATTTGAAATTAAATGACGACTTCAGAGTTTGCTTGCTCGGCGCAGCAAGCAGCTCTGAAGATGCACACCACTAGTGCTAGCGAAACGTCAACAAAGGAATTATTTTCTACCACAGTCCAAAAGCCCGAAAAACTAATCGATCAATGAAAGTAGTTTTGTGGAATTTTAGTTGGGTGTGATAAATAATTTCTTCCCGACGTTTCTCAAGCACCATTGCATCGCTAGGTGCGGTTCGCTCGGCACAAAAATGACAAGAATTTTTATTTGGAAAAATCACAACGGCAACCATGTATCGAGTCTTTGATGTTGACAAGCCTGTCAACATTAGACACTTTGTGGTTATTTTCTAAATTGCGCTCTTCAAAACATCAGGTGTATATCAATGTCGCACATGCATAAACTTTACTCTGCTGTTGCAAAGCCAATTGATTTTTCTGAGGAATTGAAAGGCTTTTGAAGAAACGTCTTCAGATGCAGGTGTTTGTATCACTGCACTGGGAGCTAAAATGTGAAACTCTAAATAATTTTCTTCTAGCTTCGGATGTGGTTATAGCAAAAACTTGGCAGCACTTTTCGGAATTCTTTTGGTTTCTTTTCTAATTAACGCAATCGTATTCATTTGCCATCGTCGATTTATTCGAGGTGCACGTTCAAAGCGCATCTGTGCCCCATTTGATTTACAATCATTTAGACGCTGAAGGCTGGCGGCTAATGAAAATCGCAAACTTCCAACCGTAAACTGCACACGAGACAAATTGTTACCGCACGATGGCTGCGCTTGAATTCTATCAGATCTTGTCTGTAAGTCTAGGTCATGTGAACCGCCCACGCTTTTGTGGGCTTCTAAGCGCCTCAAGTGCATATTCGGCATTAAATTTGGCTTCATAAGCTTTGCGACCTTGCGTCCTGATGACCAAATTGAGCTGGCGAACGCCCACGATCGTCGTTCTGTTCGCGATCAACTGCACCAATAATCAGAGACTTTGATGTACCTAATTCCCGAAACTTCGACGATTGATTACTTACTGGCTGTTCCTCCAGTGGCCCTGAATAGCCGAAAGCACTGCTTAAATTAACAAAATCTTTACCACCAAGTCTTTCAACTCAGCTCATTGTTTTGATGGCTTGGTAACCTTTGTTCTGCAGCCTTGAGCGCGAATTTCTGCCTTACAGGTGTCATAAAGTTTTAATTTATTGCGTCCACTCGCCTTGTCTGTGTGATTTTCATAGAAATATCGCTGAAGGTGGATGGGTTTAATCACTTGCTTGCCACAAGATTAGTCATCATCAATCCACGCAACATCGCCATCAGCACCACGATTGATTGAAACCAGCAACAAGAACAACTGAAAGTGGTTCCTAATCTGCAGTGCTGGCCCCCAATAACACGGCAATTGTGAAACTTGGCAACTGAGTCGCGTCACGTTGAAGATGGGTTGCACATTTCCTCGAACAACGTGGTTAAAATTTCAAAAATTGTTATTAACAGAGTGTTTTCACTTTTTTTAATGTTGATATATAGAAAGTAGTTATGGCAAACATTACACTGATATAATTTTTTTTTGCAAAAAAGTCTCCATAATAATTTTAAAGCGAATTTAAACAACAAAAACGCCATATCGGTATCGTCGGTTGCCTATCCCGATTGTGACGTAGCAAGTCATATCAACAAAGTGTCTCGTGTTTATTTTGTTGTTTTCGCAGCTTCATTTTATTATTTAACTTCTTGTGATTATCATTATTTTATTGATTATTATTTTGCATGATGGAAAATAGTGCCATGTATGGATCACAAAATAAGTGGTGTTTTGTGCCAGGATGCAAGAATACGTCAATAAGTGCTCCAAACAAACTCTTTCTAACCGTTCCCCATGATTATACACGTACAGTTTTATGGTTCAAAGCAGATAGACGTGATGGTCCTAAATCAAAATCAATGTTTTTTTTTGTTGCGAGGATCATTTTAATGAAAGTACGAACAAAAAGCTAATGATGAGGCAGCAAGAATATGCCTTCGGTCGTATGTTCTGGGCAAATTATACTTTGTACAGTGCACAAAGAACCCTCACGTTTCAATTCCACATATCCGATATCACCATATTGTTCTCGTGATGCCCAAAATACAAATTTAAAAGTTTATTTTACTTTTAAAGCAGCCATGTGTATAAGTTAGGTTAAGTTGAATAAGTGAAATTCTATATATTATTTACTTAATGTAAGCCAATACAGACAGATTTACAGAATACAGAAGATTTGAAAGTCAACTCGACTTTCACATCTCCGCGGAGA
Organism: Dendroctonus ponderosae; assembly: GCF_020466585.1. Lineage (NCBI taxonomy): Eukaryota > Metazoa > Arthropoda > Insecta > Coleoptera > Curculionidae > Dendroctonus > Dendroctonus ponderosae. Next base: position 2,106,801 of record NW_026017213.1, read on the forward strand.
AATCTGATACTCATTTTCAAAAATATGTGTAAATCGCCCTTCGAGGCCAAAGATATGTAACTTGCCGTTGTTTTAAACCAGTAGCTTCATTGGCTTTGTACCAAATTTACACTCTTTGGATGCTGGCATTTCCAAATTATGTAAAATTTTGATTCTTCTTGCCGAACTGCAAGAATTAATTTTTTTGAAAAATTGCCGTAAGTTGTCCTTTTGGAGTTAAAACACACAACTTGCAGAACATTTAGATCACGAACTTTACTAACTTCCTGCCAAATTTCAACTGTTTAGCGGCTAGTGTTTGCGAGATATCTAGATTCCAAAAATAGTTTAAATTTGGTAGGAAGTTAGTGAAGTTTTCTGCCTAAAAATGCTCCCAGTTAAGTGCTGGGCCCCAAAGGGCGATTGGTGAGAATGTTTTATAATGAGTATCAACAACGCGAAAAATGTGCAACTGAATTTTCATATCTAGATATCCAGGAAACAGGAGCACCAGAGGACTTAAAAGTTGGTAGAAAATTTTGATGTTGCTGAGCTAAAAATGTTAGAAGGTTTTTGTCTTGAGGCTCAAAAGGCGATTAATTGAAAAATTTTAAAATTGTAATTTTTCCGTGACTCTTGCAACTCAATTTTCAAATCTTAATGCCTATAAAACGCGAGCTTCTTAGGAGTTGAAATTTTCCTTGAAGTTATCGAGTCAAAAACAAAGCAAGTTGTATGTCTTGCAGCTCAAAGGGCGATTTATGAGAATTTTAAAAAATGTGGTAGAAACTTAGTAACTGTCGCTTCCTACGCCGTGCGGCGTTGCCGCCTTGCTGTTCCACTGGCGTCGTTGCCAACATGTCCATGAAATAGTCAGGGCAATAGCACGGTTATTTTTTAAACTTTTTTTGCCCCGTGAATAATCCGCGACGCTTTAAATTAAATTCACATCAATCGAAGAGGATTTCAGTTGAAAGGCAAACTTTGCCGCCGTATTAATTAGGGAAGTTCTGATCGGCTGGATTTCGCAAGGAAAGTTGGGAACTTTTTTTGGATTATTAGTAGGCAAGTAAACAGAAAGTCAAACCCAATTGAGTGATTGTTATGATAAATCCTACAGAATCCATAAAACCGATGACGTTGTTTTTGCGAACTGAGCTCAGCTTTTCAGTGGCCAGCAATAACTTTGCTTCTATAATTGATGGCCGGCCATCGTTTCTCTGTATGCGAGTTTTCGTCAGTTCAAGACAATTTCGCTTGTCTGCGGTTCTTATTTATTGCGCACGTAGTTATTTATGGCGTTTAATAGAATGTTCTGTTGAGTTGAAACGACATTCTTGGCGAGTGATTCTTGTGCGCGAACATTTGGGATCAGCAAATGCATTCACATGTGCTTCGAACGAAAAACCGATCCGCCATCCACATCTTCCCTTGTCCAAGACATGATTGGAAGAATATGTCATCAAAAAGTGGCTTTTAATGGTTGTGTTGTTTTACAACTGCGTCGTTGTAAATAAAAAACATATTATGGAGTTTTTAATTAAATTTTTTTATGACCCAAGCACAAGTGTCCGGGTTTATAGACCAAGAGCCCCGAAACACCTACAAAATTGAACAAACATCCGATTATGTAAAGGCGACTGTTTGCTGCCGCTTTATAAACGCAAGTGCACTGAAGGAAATTTTAAAAAATTTTGCACTCAACTCAATTTTCGACAAAATGAAAGGACTTGAAATTGAATATCTTTCTTAGGGGCAAAACTGACCAAAACCTTTTTTGTTCTTGTTTTGTTACAAACATCACTAAAGGTAATCAGTTCCAGAAAAAGCAAACGCACCAGTTTGAGCTGGACAAATTCTATTTTATAAAAATTTGGTACTTCGAGCCGGATAATTTGTGTGAAGGAACTCGTTAAATTATCATATTCAGGCTCGGTTTTATCAAGCTTACCTGATGCAAAACACTGGAACTGGCGATGCAGTTTAGGGGTTGAAAACGGCTTTTTGCGATTTGCGTCGAAACGTTTAATGGTAGAGTTGTAGATAATAAAGAAATATGAAACTTCTGTATTTAACACTTTTTGATATAACCTCAAATTAACCGTGAAAATGGCGAAAAACTTATTTTGTCTCGCGCATAAATGATTTAATTTACATGAAGATCTGCAAAATTGTGTCTTTTGGTGTTGAATAAGCATGATTTTGTTGTTGTTCAGAAGGCAGCTAGTTTTCGAGTTATATACATTTTTCGAAAAAACTACCTATTTCTTCCGCGAACATTATCTTGATATTTATTTGTATTTCAGAGGTCATAAGAGTGTGTTAATAGATTTCTAACTATAGTTGTATTATTTCCCATAGTATTTATTAACCATATTATTATTGCGTTCATATGTGTAAGCAAAGATTTTTTGATATTTATTTAACCTTTTCAACATGGTTTTCGTTACTTACTGTAATAAAATTAGTTCAAGTGTAATAATCTTACATGACAGCAACTTATATTAAGTAAATATTATTATTAACGCACTATTAACAGAAATAATGAGGAAAATCGAAAATTATTGAAAATATTGAACACATCATGATTGAGAGAGTCTTTTCAGTTGTTTGCAATTTTCAGCGTTTAACGATAAATAAAACACAAGTCACTTAGGCAATTTTAAAGTAAACATCACAACGGTTAAAATGACCACTAATACACTTAGTACCAAAATCCAAATACAAAATAGATCAAGAATAATTGTGCGTGGAAGATAAAGGTGGTTTTTTCGATAAATGTACTTAACTCGAAAACTAGTCGCTCTCTGAACTCCGAAAAACTCTTACTATCTTTAACTTTTGTTTTTTGTAAGTAATTTTGGAAATATCGACATTTGAACGAAATTTGGGGATTTTGTTACACAAGCAAATTAAATTTCGTCTTCGTTTCACTCTTACATGTAGAAGGCGTGCTTGACGAGTCATCACTTTTTCGTGTATGCTTGTAAGACATTTTTAAGTACGAAAATTAAGTTTTCTATTCTTCCTACGTAAAAAAGGTATTCTTGTCAAAATTCGCTTTCAAAGAAAGCATTAAAACGAACTTTTTGGCTGAAATGGTTCTTGAGTAACGTTAAAAAAGGTGGCCTAATGTTTCAGTCGATTTCGCAATTTAAAAAAAGTGGCAGAACTAAAACTCTTGACTTTTTTAGCAAAAAAACGTAAAACTGGAATTAATTTGAGATGTTTGATCAGATGAGCTTGATATAGAAAATACAAAGCCTCCCAAATATTCCCAAAGTTTAAAAATTTCTTGTGAAGGAATCAATGGTTTAATCGGAACCAAATCCACACTATCCCTAAGCTGATGCTTCTTGTATTGAATACTGGAACCCACATTTCCATATCTGAACCGGTTCTTAAGCGCACAGCTTCAGATGAGCTTGATAGAAAAATAGAAAGCTGCCCCAATATTTCCACAGCTTAAAAATTAACTACACAGGAACCAATAGCTCAATATATACTAAATTGAGTCAAGTCAGTTGATGAATATGGGAGTAAAAGTTCTACATGTTTCCTCATAAGTTGACACTTATCTCAGAAAAATTGTCACAGTGACCAACACAAAAGTTGTTTAATGTTACTCAAATTTTTTAAATATGAATTTAAAATAAAAATATAAAACACGGAAATGTCATAATTTGAATATATTTGATATAAAGCTGCGTAGTGGCACCTGGAAGGAAAGAAGAAAATATGTTTAATACAGCACGAAATCTGTCCAAAGCCAAACTTATTTGAAATCAGCAACGCAAAGAGAGATAAATATATAAAATCCATAAAACTTCAGTTGCTTGTCGGAAAACTAAAGTCAGGTCAAGCTAAAAGATTTATAGATTAGAGATCATTCTTATCAGTTTTTTGCAAGGTGGCGCCCCATCCTCCATTTTCTACCCATATTCACTACACTTTCACAAACGACCGCACATGCCATAAGGGCCACATTGATTCTCTATTTCCGCGCGATTCGCACGACACAAAGGATTATCGAACGATTTCGTTCGAGCAACAACAAAAAATGACAAAAAGACACAGAACTACAGAATAAACATGACTATTTAATAATTAAATTGTTCGCCTTTTTCATGCTTTACTTGGCGGTTCGATTTCAGTTTAAGGGCCCGTTCGCATTGCAATATTTCCAAAGACAAATTTCACGTTCCAACTAAACGAAAAACGCTCCAAGCGCCGATCTTTCACTAATTTAATTTTGAATTTAGAGCCATTTATCTTTCAGCTGCAGTGATTACTGCACAATGCCAAAACAAAAATTAATAATCGAATTAATTTTGTTGCTCTAAAAATATTGATTAAATAAAAATACTGAGAAGACAGCAATTGAATATAAAACAGTTGCTCAATTTCCGAGCGATAATAAAAGCAACGAAATCTCAACTAATTAAAAATGTCCTTTCAAAGTTCTGATTTCAAGAGTTATTCGGCCACAACCGCAATTCGGGGTGCGGCGCAGTGAGGCGCGATGAGTATAACGCACCAACTCGGGGCGGCTTCAACTCAAAAGCGCTACTCAGCAGTGTTACCCAGGCCTACCGTAAACATGCCCCTTCAGTTGGCTACTTTTGTGCAAAGTTTCAGCTCGATTTATTGAATATTTCATCAACACAGTACAACTTTAAGCAGATCTGAAGAGAACTGGGTAATTTTGGATTGGAGAGAAGGCCCTTTTCCATTTAAGACCTGAAAGGTTCATTCTTGACACTGAGCACTTTCGGATTTTTGGATTTAGAAAAATTCAACTGCAACTCTCCATCTGAAGCGAAATCGAAGTTTTTAACTTTTGTAAATGTACGACAAATGTGTAAACATCCCTGGAGGTGTCGAAATAACGACTATCCACTCATTTTGTGCGTCCTCCCAATATCTGGAGCTCCATGAGCCAAACAAATCATGCTGAGAATCGAATTTTCCCAACATAATGGCGACAAACGTGCTGAGCTACTCACGGATAGTTTAATAGCTGGCAAACTCCATTCGCCACATCTAATTACTTCTGGGGTAGTTTCGGAAACATGCTGTAATTTGAATCCTGTTGTCATTGAGCTTTATTTATATTGGCCAAGACCAGATGGCAGATAATCAGACGCCAGTTTCCAACTGTTAGGGAAGTTCTGGCCGTTTGCTGCAGCCAACTCCCATCCTAAGTCGAATGAGGAAGCGAGTTTATTGCCGGCAACCAGGGACACAACATTTCATCGTTTCCACTAGCTGACCTTTGCAAATATTGCATTTTCCCGGACATCTCCTTGAATTGCCTTCACCTTTTTTGTCTTCACACGTTTTGTGGGCGATAATCGAAGTGAAGTCGCAGGCCGTTTACCTGGGGGAAGGTCAATGGAAGTCGTTGTCAACAGCGTTTGGAACTGCCAGTTTGGGACTTTTTCCCGGAAAATTCACCCCCGAATTGGCAAATGTTAATTGGCCGCAGGTTAAGGTTGCACCAACATTCCCTTTCATCTTCCATCAGCTCAAATCGGTGGAGCGAACGCGAATGAACGAAGGTTTTTAACCCGCATTTTGATGTACGACTGAACGATGACGGCAATGACCTTCCATCCTTCCAGTTCCCCCATAAGGGCTGCTCACCTTAAGGGCAACGACTTGAGGGCCGATAAGAATTGTGTAACGCCAACCGTAAATGCGCCACTGTAACACAACATTTGGGTTTTGCGGAGACGAACTGTGTCGTTACCACCGAAATAAAAAGTGGTGTTTTTACATTTGCAATGTTCCACCAACTCAATATAATGTTAATAAAAGCAGCTGAATCTTTTGAATAAGCTATCTTAGAGCCAAACTGTAAAAGAGCTTGAACTACAAATGGATTAATTATTTTTAAAGCTAAAGCAA
>NW_026017213.1:2112789-2115316 GCF_020466585.1 Dendroctonus ponderosae
TCATTGAAATCTCACGAAATCCTGAATTTTACTAGCCAAACCGGACTTGAAATAGACAATTTCACATACTTTTACGAGATCCTTAAGATCCGACAGCCACCAAAAGGTTTCTCCAAAAAAAATCGAGATTATGCAGAAACTGGAAATTTGGAAGCTTTCTAGAAGATAATTGAATCTTTAAGTCCTGGAGATTTCATTAAAATCGTGCGAGATTCCGACTCTGTTACGAAACAGTTTTTAATGTAAAAAATGAAAGCTGTTGGATTATGCAAGAAAATTAACCCAAATTTTAATACTTCCATAACCATTAACATTCCTTCCAAAAAAATTGGTTTTTATGCAAACCAATCTCAGTTTCTATTTCAATATTCCGTTGAAAACAAGCAACCTCGTGAGTTTCTCGCTAAAATGCACAGTTTTCTATTTAAAAAAATGAAAAGCGTTTAAGTGTCTGAAGAAATGAACGTAAAATTTAACATGGGATACTTTCAAGGGAAAAAACGGTGCACATCAATGGTTTTCCTGCAAACGAAAACAATTTTCTAATTTCGCAATTTTTTGCTAAATTGTACAGTTTTTTTATTTAAAAAATGAAAGCGTTGAAATACGTCCCAGATAGTTAGTTAACGCCACATTTCACATTCGATACTTTCCGGGCAGGAAAACGGGGCACGTCTTGGGATTTCTGCAAACCAAACATTCTTTTCTAATTGAAAATTCCGTTGCAAACAAAGAAGCTCTTTTGGGTCTTTCTGCTAAAGTACACAATTTCTGATTTAAAAATTTTAAAACCCTTGGTACGCTTGTTTTCTCGTGAGATAAAGTCTCGAGTGCGACGGGTGAAAATCATTGATTGCTAAGGGTGGTTTTTCTGCCAGTTTTTCAGTGTATTTTCCCCACGCAACTGAACTGCCAATAAAAGAAGTGATTGAAGTGCATCAGTGATTTTCAAACCGCTGGTGATTGATTGATTGATTGGTGGCCCAATGGTGGGAAATCTTGTCTGAAGATCCGGCTTCCAAGCTGTATTACCCCAAGAGGGGCGGCGCGTTTGCCGCAGGGGCTGAAGAAGCGGAAGACCCCAGTGAAGATGACTTGTCAGTGGTAGAGCAGCTGTTTGGGGGCGGTTTTAGGGCTGCCGCCCCCGCTGATGTAAACAGGGGCGACTGTGTCCCCGACATGCTTTTGGACGAGATGGGAATGGGCGGTGCGATTGATAACTTACGGTAGGTTGCACCCCACAGCCAGATTTAGTCGCTTTTTGGTGGCAAAAAAACGTGTTTTTTACGACGGTGTTCTGAAACTACTACAGCCTGAAACCGAGTGGTATAGTTTATGCAATTGCAATTGCGAAAGTTCCACCATCTCTGATTGCGTTACACTTGGTGATTGGGTGACAGTAGATATGTAAACTTATACCTGAATATCGCGAACAAAAGACGATTTCCCAGATTGGCATTCTACCTGTAAACCAAACCGATTTAATTATTTCACTTCAGCGCCAGCGGTTTGGTTCGGATTATTAAGGCCGAAATCGAAACTCGCATAAATCGCAATTTTCCATTATAAACACTGATGGAGAACTCCTGCTGGTCCGCCGGTTGCGGTTATTTACATATCTGGCCTTCAATGGCCGATGGCCCCAAATTATCTGGAAACCTTATTGAAATCTACTAAATGTTCTATTATTATTGGATTAAAGAATCTGTTTATTTGGTAATTCTCTAGGTAAGGAGACACAGGGTTGATATGCTGATTTTATGGAAAATCCTTGTGCTGAAGACGTTTCTTATTTGTATTTTTTTTTGCAGAAATTTTCAGTTTTGGCGGAGATAGCGGGTTAACATTACTAAAAAAGCAGTTATATCCAATCTAACTAAAAGTGACAAAACCAAAAAAATTAAATGCAAGCAAAATGTAGATTTGGGCGAAGTTTCCCGAATTACGTTACCGTCAATTCTGGCGAAAACTGACCAATTTACAACACTTACACTCTCTTCGTTAAAAAATGGAAACTTTCAACCGAGATCAAGTAGAAACTTGAAAATTGCTCGATTTATAGGAGAGATTTGAGTCTTTAAGACCTAGATAGTTCATTGAAATCGCGCAAAATTCGCACATTTGTAAACCAAGTCAGTTCTGACTTAAAATGACCAATTTCACACACTTCATGATTTTCTTTAAAAAATTGTAACTTTTGATTGCAATCAAGTATAAACTTGAAATTTTCACGATTTTTAGAAGCGACTTGAATCCTTAGGTGCTGCAAATTGCATTGAAATAGCGCAAACTCCGGATGTTTGCTAACCGACTCAATTCTGGTTTAAAATGACCAATTTCAGATACTTCACTATCTAAAAAAAATGACAACTTTCGATTGCAATCAAGTACAAACTTGAAATTTGTACGATGTATAGAAGAGATTTGAGTCCTTAAGTAGTGGAAATTCCAATAAAATCGCGCAAAGCAGGTACAGATGATACCTAACCAAGCAAATTGCGACTTAAAACGACCAACTTCACACCCT
>NW_026017213.1:2115416-2118991 GCF_020466585.1 Dendroctonus ponderosae
TGTAATTTCCATCACTTAAAGATTCAAGTCGCTTCTAAAAATCGTGCACATTTCAAGTTTGTACTTGATTGCAATCGAAAGTTACCATTTTTTTTTTAAATCGTGAAGTGTCTGAAATTGGTTATTTTAAGCCAGAACTGTCTTGGTTAACAAATTTCAATGCAATTTGCAGCACCTAAGAATTCAAGTCGCTTCTAAAAATTGTGAAAATTTCAAGTTTATACTTGATCGCAATTGAAAGTTAAATTTTTTTAAAGAAAAGCATGAAGTGCGCGAAATTGGTCATTTCAAACCAGAATTGACTCGGTTAGAAAACATCCGAATTTGGCGCGATTCCAATGCAATTTCCAACATCTAAAGATTCAAGTCGCTTCTATAGATCGTGCAAACTTCAAGTTTCCACTTGGTCGCAATCGAAAGTTACGATTTTTTACAAGAAATCGTGTAAGGGTGTGAAGTTGGTGGTTTTAAGCCAGAATTTACTTTGTTAGCAATCATCCGTACCTACTTTGCGCGACTTTATTGGAATTTCCACTACTTAAAGACTCAAATCTCTCATGCCAATTTCAAGTTTGTACTTGATCGCAATCGAAAATTGCGATTTTTTAAAGGGAATCATGAAGTGTGTGAAAAACGTAATTTTAAACCAGAATTCACTCGGTTCGCAAACATCCGGATTTTGCGCGATTCCAATGCAATTTCCAGCACCTAAAGATTCAAGTCGCTTCTATAGATCGTGCAAACTTCAAGTTTCCTGTTGGTCGCAATCGAAAGTTGGTCGTTTTAAGCCACAATTTGCTTGGTCAAGTTTCAAGTTTTTTGGAATCATCTGTAACTGCTTTCCTCGATTTTATTGGAATTTCCACTACTTCAAGACTCAAATCTCTCCTATACATCATGCCAATTTCAAGTTTCTATTTTATCGCAATCGAAAGTAGACATTTTTTAAAGGAAATCATGAAGTGTGTGAAATTGCTCATTCTAAACCAGAATTGAGTCGGTTAGCAAACATCCGGATTTTGCGCTATTTTAATGCAATTTGCAGCACCTAAGGATTCAAGTCGCTTCTAAAAACCGTGAAAAATTCAAGTTTATACTTGATTGCAATCGAAAGTTGCCATTTTTTTAAGAAAATCATGAAGGGTGTGAAATTAGTCATTTTAAACCAGAATTGAGTCGGTTAGCAAACATTCGAATTTTGCGCGATTTCAATGTAATTTCCATCACCTAAAGATTCAAGTCTCTTCTAAAAATCGTGTAAATTTCAAGTTTGTACTTTATTGCAATCGAAAGTTACCATTTTTTTAAAATCGTGAAGTGTCTGAAATGGGTCATTTTAAGCCAGAACTGACTTGGTTAAGAAATGTTCGAAATGTTTTGCGAGATTTCAATTAATTATCCAGGACTCAAATCTCTCCTATAAATCGAGCAATTTTCAAGTTTCTACTTGATCTCGGTTGAAAGTGTCCATTTTTTAACGAAGAGAGTGTAAGTGTTGTAAATTGGTCAGTTTTCGCCAGAATTGACCGTAACGTAATTCGGGAAACTTCGCCCTAATCTACATTTTGCTTGCATTTAATTTTTTTGGTTTTGTCACTTTTAGTTAGATTGGATATAACTGCTTTTTTAGTAATGTTAAGCCGCTATCTCCACCAAACCTGAAAATTTCTGTTGCTTTAATGCAAATTTGGCAACATGTTCTCAATGATTGATGGGCCGGAAAATTCGTGAATTTCCAAGCCTGAGAACTGCTCGAAAAATGCACTTCTGCAAAAAACACCAATAAGAAACGTCTTCAGCACAAGGATTTTCTATAAAATCAGCATATCAACCCTGTGTCTCCTTACCTAGAGAATTACCAAAGAAACAGATTCTTTAATCCAATAATAATAAAACATTTAGTAGATTTCAATAAGGTTTCCAGATAATTTGGGGCCATCGGCCATTGAAGGCCAGATATGTAAATAACCGCAACCGGCGGACCAGCAGGAGTTCTCCATCAGTGTTTATAATGGAAAATTGCGATTTATGCGAGTTTCGATTTCGGCCTTAATAATCCGAACCAAACCGCTGGCGCTGAAGTGAAATAATTAAATCGGTTTGGTTTACAGGTAGAATGCCAATCTGGGAAATCGTCTTTTGTTCGCGATATTCAGGTATAAGTTTACATATCTACTGTCACCCAATCACCAAGTGTAACGCAATCAGAGATGGTGGAACTTTCGCAATTGCAATTGCATAAACTATACCACTCGGTTTCAGGCTGTAGTAGTTTCAGAACACCGTCGTAAAAAACACGTTTTTTTGCCACCAAAAAGCGACTAAATCTGGCTGTGGGGTGCAACCTACCGTAAGTTATCAATCGCACCGCCCATTCCCATCTCGTCCAAAAGCATGTCGGGGACACAGTCGCCCCTGTTTACATCAGCGGGGGCGGCAGCCCTAAAACCGCCCCCAAACAGCTGCTCTACCACTGACAAGTCATCTTCACTGGGGTCTTCCGCTTCTTCAGCCCCTGCGGCAAACGCGCCGCCCCTCTTGGGGTAATACAGCTTGGAAGCCGGATCTTCAGACAAGATTTCCCACCATTGGGCCACCAATCAATCAATCAATCACCAGCGGTTTGAAAATCACTGATGCACTTCAATCACTTCTTTTATTGGCAGTTCAGTTGCGTGGGGAAAATACACTGAAAAACTGGCAGAAAAACCACCCTTAGCAATCAATGATTTTCACCCGTCGCACTCGAGACTTTATCTCACGAGAAAACAAGCGTACCAAGGGTTTTAAAATTTTTAAATCAGAAATTGTGTACTTTAGCAGAAAGACCCAAAAGAGCTTCTTTGTTTGCAACGGAATTTTCAATTAGAAAAGAATGTTTGGTTTGCAGAAATCCCAAGACGTGCCCCGTTTTCCTGCCCGGAAAGTATCGAATGTGAAATGTGGCGTTAACTAACTATCTGGGACGTATTTCAACGCTTTCATTTTTTAAATAAAAAAACTGTACAATTTAGCAAAAAATTGCGAAATTAGAAAATTGTTTTCGTTTGCAGGAAAACCATTGATGTGCACCGTTTTTTCCCTTGAAAGTATCCCATGTTAAATTTTACGTTCATTTCTTCAGACACTTAAACGCTTTTCATTTTTTTAAATAGAAAACTGTGCATTTTAGCGAGAAACTCACGAGGTTGCTTGTTTTCAACGGAATATTGAAATAGAAACTGAGATTGGTTTGCATAAAAACCAATTTTTTTGGAAGGAATGTTAATGGTTATGGAAGTATTAAAATTTGGGTTAATTTTCTTGCATAATCCAACAGCTTTCATTTTTTACATTAAAAACTGTTTCGTAACAGAGTCGGAATCTCGCACGATTTTAATGAAATCTCCAGGACTTAAAGATTCAATTATCTTCTAGAAAGCTTCCAAATTTCCAGTTTCTGCATAATCTCGATTTTTTTTGGAGAAACCTTTTGGTGGCTGTCGGATCTTAAGGATCTCGTAAAAGTATGTGAAATTGTCTATTTCAAGTCCGGTTTGGCTAGTAAAATTCAGGATTTCGTGAGATTTCAATGA
>NW_026017213.1:2119091-2120652 GCF_020466585.1 Dendroctonus ponderosae
TAAGAGCATCGGTACATACGTGTAACAAAGAACATTTCAGCAAACCGGATTTTCATCTTCAAATTTGAATATCCATAGATAGAGATTTCGTTTTTACAGCAGCAACTTTCCCTTTCTGCTCCCACTCCACCATAGGTAGAGCAGCAGCCAAGAATGCTGCTCTAGGGGTGGATCTCGTGTAAAGCAGGCAAATATAAAGGCCTCCGCATTAAACTACATTCAGCTTATTGGTTGAGCGTTTTTTGGTTAACTAGTTTCAAGAGGGCTGCTTCGAAATCTAAATGAGATGCATCTAAAACTTGAAATATAATCAGAAGGGTGGCTGCATTTGACACCCACTAAATTCTTCATACTGACCTTAAAATATAAAGTGCCTTTTTGCCTTATTAGCAATAACATCCACACTTATGTTCCATTTAAGATATTTGTTAAAATAAGCACTGAAATACTTCACTCATAATCTATACTCCGGGCTTGTCTTTATGAGTATGACGATCAAATATGATCGATCGAAGAAATATTTCCTACCGCTATTGGAAAACCGATAATGTAAAAGACTGGTTGTAAAAACCACCAAACATAAAAGCCGACGAAACATCTGTGCATTGTGAATTCCTGTGAAGCAAATTAGAATCACTTAAGCAACCATTTTGTTTTGTTTTTGGAAAAATATGGTTAAAATTTTCACAACATGACCAGTGTTGCCAGGTCAAGTACTACAAAAGCGGTAGAATAGACATGAAAAACATAGATTAGATAGATAGTTATAGAATAGATTTAAAAACAAAACGGGAGATAATTAAATGTTCGTAAATTTGAGCGTTTCGAACTTTTTAAGTGGTCTTCAGCCAAGAAGGTGTCAGCGAAGCTCCGAGGCGCGCTTTAGGAAACGAAAAACGAAAGAAAAAACATGTAATCCAATCGCCAATCGCAGTGCAATGTAGTTGATTTGTTGACAAATAGTGTAATATATAATAGTTAGATTTAAAGTATTTAACGTAACGTTTAGTAGTAGGTTCTGATAGCGGTAGAGCAGGAGCTCTCATGAAAACAGAGATCCACCGTAAAAACGGTAGACCTGGCAAGCATGAAAATAACTTCTTCGATCAGCTGAGATCAGCTCAGAAGCGCGAAACAGCGCGCTCACGGTCTGAGCAAACATTATTAACGCAGAACTGTCATTACACGAGAGCGCACAGTCGGAAACCGTTCGCCGGAGTTCGACTCGCTTCCCCACAGGGTTGCCAGGTCCGAAAATCGAGTTTCGGTAGATAAGCTCGACACTTTTCAGTAGAAAATCGGTAGACTCATTTTTCTTTTATTATTAAGGGCTCCATCTGGTGAGATTTTGGAAATGCTCTGTTACGCACACCTCGAGCTGGTTGGGTGGTCCAAAACCTCATCACAAAAAAAAGGGCTCCAAAAAATCGCGCGTTTTTTGCATACTAAAATTCGCAAGACTAAATAAACATGAGTCAGTAAAGATGAAATTGTACTCGTTTTTAGCTTATTTCTCGACTAAATTTTCATTAGATTAACCTGTGAAAATATCCGTTCAACT
>NW_026017213.1:2120752-2121880 GCF_020466585.1 Dendroctonus ponderosae
ATAATTCTTTTGAAGAACCTCGACTGGGACAAATAGAGCAAGTTTCATAGGAAATAATTCAGAATTTGTACCTTTACTTTTAACGGATTACATTTCGGACACAAAAATCAGGTTTCCTTTTACCTCTGTGAGGGTCCATGAATTTTTCTAGAAATTTGCATAAAACGTTCGCGAAAGTTTGCGATGCTCGTTTACATATCTAGACAAGCTGCGGGAATTTCAAATTTTGGGTTGTTCTTCAAGTTTAAGTCGAAAGTCACAGAAAAATGCAAAATCTGGCAGAAATCCCGATTTAAACCAGATTTTCTGTAAAATTCAATAGTTTGCAGAACATTGCGCGCTGTTCATCACCCCATCATCATTCCATCACCCCAGAGGAATTGCGCCAATTTTGAATCACCGTGTAAAAATACAGCATTTTACATGTTTCGCTTATGTCCAGTAGTGGATAAATCTAAGCTGATGAAGAAGAAGAAGAACATGTTTCGCTTATATCGTCAAATTCAAAAGTTGGTCCAGTTGGAGTTCACACTCTTTTTCCAGTTGAGCTCCAAATGAGAAATTTTGGTGCGAAATCCGAAAATCTCCATTAACGCGCTTATTAGTCGCCTTAGGCAAAAACTTAATTTTTCAATTTTTATTATTTTTTTAATATTTTTTCTTCTTTGAAACCAATACGTAATTTTTTTGAAAAAATCACTCATTCGAGTGCCTTGGAAAGCACCTCAGTAGGAAGTTCTATTTTACAGAGAGCAAAGTTTTTCGTTCAATAGTTTCCGTTGGGAGAAACAATTAAAATGTTAAAATCGAGTAAAATCCAATGGCGATTTAAACATTTTGATCCAAAAACAAAAATGTTTGTTTCCACATTGAGGGCGTCTTATAAGGATAAAACAAGCGAAATTGCCATCAGTTTGTCCAAGTGGGTTGGTTTGTTTCGGCAGAAATGCCAGAGATGAGCTAAGAAGGGAAGCTTTGTATTGGTTCCTACGAGAGATAAATATTCAGGTGTATTAAACACCACAAGTCTAAAGAAAACTGACTAATTTTGTTGAAAGTTTTGGGTTGTTTTTCAAGTTCAACTCGAAAGTCACAGAAAAATGCAAAATCTGGAAAAAATCCTGATTT
>NW_026017213.1:2121980-2123008 GCF_020466585.1 Dendroctonus ponderosae
TAAGATTTGAGGAATTTTCAGACATTGGCGCCCCATTTGAACACTCAATTTTTACGTAAATTGTGAAAAATGCGCCAAAATCAACGAAAATTTGTTGACAACTTTTGGGGTCTTAAAAATTTGCATCGTTTCTATCAGAATGTTAAAGGCTCGCTTTATTATCTGCTCTTGACAGTATTTGAGAAATTTTCAAAAACAATCGCGCTCAATTAAAACAGATGTTGAGGTAATGTTGGAAAATTTCTCAAAAATGACCGGAAATTTTTGCAAATGTGAAACTTTGGACTCTTGACTAGTTGCGCCTCTCCTAGTGAAACACAAAAATTCCATTGCATTACTTTTGCTCGATAAGATTTGACAATTTTTCAAAAATAGGCGCGCCCCATTTAAACCCGCGATTTTCAACGCGATTCAGCAGAGCGGCGGGAATTTACAGTAGGGTGTTTTCATTGTTTCAAAAATTCCTACAAGCTGAACATTAATCTATGGTAATATATTTATATGAAAGATTAAATAAGTGTATACTACCTATCTATTACTGTTTTTTTAAATATTTAATAAACAAATTCAAATTATTCATGAATCTCTGAAACGCAATCCTATTGGTTGTGACGTCTCTGGTGATATAAATGGCGGATTGTTTACGTTCTGTGCATAGTGTTTAGTTGTGTGGTTGTGTTTCATTAATTATTTTGTGGATTTAAATAATTTATAGTTTGTGTTAAACTAAAAAATCGCTTTAGAAGGATTCCTTAAAGCGGCAACAAACAATTTACCATGTGCACATATTTTTACCGAATTTTTAAAAAACGACGAACGCCGATTCAGCCGAATTTAAGGGTGTCAAAGCAGCAGCGTAAGTAAAAATACGTAAATTTATTATTAGTTACTCTCTCCTTTATATACTAAACTGTCTGTATTGGTTTAAGTTACGGAACTAATATATAGAATGTCACTTATTCAACTTAACCTAACCTATACACATGGCTGCTTTAAAAGTAAAATAAACCCTTAAATTTGTATTTTGG
>NW_026017213.1:2123108-2126461 GCF_020466585.1 Dendroctonus ponderosae
TAATAAACCACCACCAAAATGCAAGCACGTGTTGTATAAATTAGCGACTTCTTGACTCTGTTCGGCCTACTTGCAGTCGGATGGCCTTCTCATTTCGGCGGTAACGACTGTGCCGGTTTGAAGATCATTTCAGCTGAGGAAGTTTTTGTTTTTTGAGTTTCCAGCGGACATAAATCTGCCCCTAACAGGCGCATTCCAGGTTTAATTTGCTACTGTATCAAATGAGTTATGGAGATTGATTATGCCGGATTGATTAAAATTTGATTCAAAGTGGCCCCGGATTGATTCCGCACTCGTTATGGACCCATAAAAGCAAATTGATGACATTTCCTGCTTCTGAATCGAATTAAACACGGCGTTGCGTGATAAATTGTCCAGCTAACCAGCTACAACTAACGCTAACTATTATTAAATTTACAAACGGCACGTGAGTGCCCGCGGGTGATTGTTTTTTATTAATTTATTTGTATTTTCGGGTATTTTCATCAATATCGGATAGGTAATGGGATTTTCTGCATGGGAGTGAAAATTGCACAATATTTTCATTCCCATGCACTGCCTTTTGCCTGGATACAGGAGAATATGTTTTTATTGCTCAATACGCTCTACTGATTAAAAAACAGTTGAAGTTTTGAAGAGTACAATGGAAAAACTAACCACAAATACGCTCTAACTTGTTTGTCAACCAGTGATTTTTCATTAAAATAACTATAAAATTGTTCTTTCTCCAGCTAAAAAGTTTGGATGCATTTAAGCAATAGATTTTCCACTTCAGCCTCTTCCTGCGAAAGAGACGTTGGACCAAAGTTTAGATAAAACTACCCCCTGAAAGCGTCTAATATACTGGGTGGCTCATCGAAAACGAAGCAGAAGCGTTCTCGGCTTTTTAGGAATTTACATTTGAAAAATGTTCTTTTGACCATTATGACCGTATACTCGCTCCTACATCAACACGCCAACAGTGGAGGGATAATTGGAAGATGGTTTTTCCGTCTTGGGGCTTCGGTCTGAGCCGTGGTGAAAAAAAGAAAAACTTTTTTAGCTACTAAGCTTTCGGTGATTTATTGTCGTCTACTCCGACTTCCATCCGTTCAATCGATCTTTCAATTGTTGATATATCGGTCAGGAARCTAACACTAGTGGAGGAACAAGTAAAGATAACCCCTTAAAAGTTAMAATGGAAAGTAGCGTCAAGTAGTACCAGGTTTTGAAGAGTACAATTGAAAAACTAACCACAAATTCGCKGTAGCTTTGACATGTTTGYCAGCCAATTTGTGCCTAAATGCAAGGATGCCGTTGTGATTTTTTAATAAAAAAATAGAATCGTAATTTCTCCAAATGGAAAGTTTGCGTACATTACATCGGTACCTGGTTCCGGGCAGGGTAACTCTCATGTAAAAGAACCATGCKRTTTSCAGGWACTAGCTAAATTCTGATTRCTTCGAGCGATTCAACTTTTGATTGAAGCGTTATTTAGTGCAATTCTTATTCGGTTAGTGCGTGTTTTTKCGAAAAATTGCTGGTTTAGGTAAATTTTATACAGGGTGGCAAATGAAACAATGCAAAATTGGAGAAAGKTGGACAAAAAAGGTTTCCTTGTATCATYRAGACAGGCCTCGTATCCTCTATCATCTTCATCTCGTTTATTTTCGCCGTGGTCTTAAAAAATCAACTTTSAACTTTTGAACCGGTTAGCAAAATATTCTAAAACTTCAGGCGACTTCAGAACCAAGTGAATATACCGGGAGTTGTRTGAATAAACGGCATTATTGCAAGTTAACTTCAGTTAGTTGAAAATGTTCCAGAATCACAGATCTGGGGGCAATTCTGATTTGGGTATTTTTTTATGCAAGCCTGTATAAGAAATTTTTGTCTTAGATTGACTATGAAGATTTAGCTTCAATATGAGCTCAAGATCGTGAAAATCGGACCAAGAGTAGAAATGTTATCACTACAAGACCAAACAGTGCATTTTTTGAGACTACTCTGTAAATAGAAGGTGTGGCCGAAAAAGTCAAAAACTTCTTCGAAATATTAGACAGCGCCTTGAAACTTGCACAGTCTGTCGAATGCACTTGAGCCTGAAAAGCCCAGAAAGTTCAATTAAATTGCAGCAAATCCCGATTTTCGCCGGCTTGCCGACTTTTTGTTTTAAAATGGACATTTTTAATCCAACTTATGCTTCAAAAATTATTTTTTCTTAACCTGGGGACGGTGGCGACCTGAAACTTTTAGAATCTGTAGACAATTCTTATATCTGTTAGTTAATTTACATTAAATTATAATTTTTGACGACTTGGTAAATGATGGTACAAAAATGGCCGTTTTTGCTCAAGTTCACTCTTTGCTTCAAAAATTCCTTACTTTTTCTCTGGGGCGGGCAGCGACTTGAAACTTTTAAAATCTGTAGAGGATTCTTATTTCTGCAGAATCGGAAAACTTCAGCTAGTTCGCATTAACTTCTAATTTTTGACGACTTGGTAAATGCTGGTACAAAAATGGAAGTTTTTGTTCAAGTGCACTCTTTGATTGAAAAATTCCTTTCTCTTATTCCGGAGCGGACAGCGACTTGAAACTTTTAAAATCTGTAGAGGATTCTTATATCCGCAAAATCGGAAAACTTCAGCTAATTTGCATTAACTTCTAATTTTTGACGACTTGGTAAATTCAGGAACAAAAATGGAAGTTTTTGCCGAAGTCCACTCCTTGTTTCAAAAATTCCTTACTCTTTCTCTGGATCGGGCAGCGACTTGAAACTTTTAAAATCTGTAGATAATTCTTATATCCGCAGAGTCGGAAAACTTCAATTAATTTACATTAAATTATAATTTTTGACGACTTGGTAAATGCTGGTACAAAAATGGAAGTTTTTGCTCAAGTTCACTCTTTGCGTCAAAAATTCCTTACTTATTCTCTGGGGCGGGCAGCGACTTGAAACTTTTTAAATCTGTAGAGGATTCTTATATCCGCAGAATCGGGAAAAATCAGTTAAATCACATGAAATGCAAATTTTTGACTACTTGGTAAATGTTGATCCAAAAATGAAAGGTGCATTCTATACTTCGAAAATGTATTCCTTATTTTCTGAGGCGCGCAGCGACTTGAAACTTTTAAAATCTGTAGAGGATTCTTATAGCTGCACAACCGGAAAGCTTTAACTAAATCGCCAGAAATTCCAATTTTTGAGGACTTGGTAAATGTTGATAAAAAATGGGCGTTTTTTCTCAAGTGCATTCTATGCTTCAAAAATGAATTTCTCTTATTCTGGAGCGCAGCGACTTGAAGCTTTTAAAATATCTAGAGGATCTTTATATCTGCAGAATGGGAAAACTTTGGCTAAATCACAAGAAATT
>NW_026017213.1:2127460-2135015 GCF_020466585.1 Dendroctonus ponderosae
AAAAATGGGCGTTTTTGCTCAAGTGCACTCTATGCTTCGAAAATGCCTTTCTCTTATTCTGGGGAGCGCAGCGACTTGAAACTTTCAAAATCTATGGATGATTCCTAAATCTGCGCAATCGGAGAACTTCAGTTAAATCACATGAAATTCCAATTTTTGACGACTTGGTAAATGTTGGTCCAAAAATGGACGTTTTTAGCCCAACTTTATGCTTCAAAAATTATTTTTTCTTAGTCGAGAGCTGGTCGCGATTCGAAACTTTTAGAATCTGTAGGCGATTCTTATATCTGCACAATCTGAAAAGTTCTGTTAAATCACATGCAATTCTAATTTTTGACGACTTGGTAAATGTTGGTCCAAAAATGGACGTTTTGCTCAAGTGCACTGTTTGCTTAAAAAATATTTTCCCTCATTCTGGAGCGCGCGGCGACTTGAAGCTATTAAAATCTGTAGGGGATTCTTATATCTGCAGAATCAGAAAACTTTAACTAAATCAGAAGAAATTCCAATTTTTGACGACTTGGTAATTATCGCTGCAAGACCAAACAGATACTTTTTGCGACCACCCTGTAAACAAAAGAGATAGCCGAAATATCCAAAATCCGTTTCGAGCTATTCGGTTTACCAATAAACTTGTGGTGTTAAGATGCAAAAATCCTCTTTTTTGTCCGACTAGGAGGTGGTGAGCTGCAAAATTTTACATTTTTGTACAACATTTATCTGAAGTGCTTGATTTTTACCAAAACATTGACGAACAAAAACCAAACGGGGGTCAATAACGGTTCAGACAGAAACTAAATCGCTTGCAGCAATCAGAATTTATTCAAACTTCCAAAATTAGGGCCAACTTGGCTGGGTTTTGTTGATTATTTTGTAAAAATTACGCCGTTTTGAAGAAAAGCCGGCAAAAAATTAAACACTTTTATAACAGTAGGTAATAAGCATTTATGCTGGATTCTACGCAACATTCATGCTAACTAGCGCAGACAGATTGGACTTGAGCTCGTTTCATTTCCGAGGTGTGCGGAACGATTTTTCAGACAAAAAAAGGCAGCAAAATCCCAATTTGTGGATAAAAGTGGTCTTTCGCACAATGATGTTTAGGAAAATGTCCATTAAATCCCAGCATCAGACTTAAAACTAATTGGCGATTTCCATTCGATTTGCATATTGAGCAATGTTCAGCCCAGTCACTGCGGATTAAATTAGGATCGCATATTCCTGCTAGCGACATATTAAGACGATGCGCGGCCGCCTCCAGATGCCACAGCTCATCGCCATAGTCGCCATCGAAGCAACCAGGTAAAATAATGAAATTCGACAGGGATTGCGATGGTTTTGCAACATCCGAGACCTTGGCAGAACGTGGCCCTGGCCGGGACTTTCACTTTTCATCCGCAATTCCTGCTGCCGAACCTGCCATTGAAACCATTCAAACTGCATCATCATGCCCGCAATATTTGCCAACAATTTAACCAGATTCGCGATGGTTTCGGTTGGGATGTGAAGAACTCGGCGAAGATTCGTTTCAACTTCGAGTGCTGTGCACATGAGATTTGCAGGATTCAAAGCGGATCGTTTGGCTTGTTATACCAGAACGACGATCTAGTGTTCACACACTGTAGCAATCACTACTAACCCATTGAAGAGGAAGTTAGACCCGATTGATATTCAAGGCGAAAATGTTGGCACCCACCTCGGTAACCGTAGGTTGTACACCTAATTGATATTTCGCTCTTCAATCGGGTTTCGTTCGTCAGTCGATTGATCGTTTAACGAACGGATCGCTACCTTTGCAGCCATTCGCCCTTCAGGTGGATGCATGTAATCGATTTATGCAACTCCACTAGTGCAACGTAACTGGATTACTTTTACAAAGCTTCGCTACGCCATCGCATTATTCCGGGGGCTTTTGAACCGGTTAGTGTTCGAACTTTGGCCAGGAGAGGAGGAATTTGCCAACTTTAYATCAATCAAATCGCAGCATAAGCAAATTAACTGGAATTGAGAATAGTCATTTATCAATTAAAATACGTTTCGGTGTTTTCCACCATCATCAGTTTCTATGTGTACCGTTGTTGCTACTTTAAGCCTTGGAAAAATATATGCCAAGGCCATGGCAAAATATATGTGATTTAACTGAAGTTCAGCGATTGCGCAGATTTAGGAATCATATATAGATTTTGAAAGTTTCAAGTCGCTGCGCTCCCCAGAATAAGAGAAAGGCATTTTCGAAGCATAGAGTGCACTTGAGCAAAAACGCCCATTTTTTTTATCAACATTTACCAAGTCGGCAAAAATTAGGATTTCTTGTGATTTAACTGAAATTCTCCGGTTCTGCAGATATAAGAATTATCTGCAGATACAATACAAGATAAACGTCGCTGCGCGCCCCAGAATACGGGAAAGGATTTTTTTAAACATAGAGTGCTCTTGAGCAAAACGCCCGTTTTTGGACCAACATTTACAAAGTCGGCAAAAATTGGAATTTGAAATTGAGAATAGTCATTTATCAATTAAAATACGTTTCGGTGTTTTGTGGCAAAATATATGCCAAGGCTTAAAGTAGCAACAACGCTACACATAGAAACTGATGATGGTGGAAAAATACACCGAAACGTATTTTAATTGATAAATAGACAATAAATGACTGAAGCCCAGGAGTTGATTTTGATTTGGAATTGAAACAGTCAGGAAAGTATGTACAATTGAGAATAGTGTGTGATAAAGTAACGAAGTGAGGCAGTTTTTATTGCTACTTTTCTTGCTGATGCAACCAATATTTGCACGGGAAGTTTCCCGGTTCTCCGGTTGATTTTCCTGCAGATGTTTTGTTCTTTTTTCTGGTGCTTGATTGTGTGCTTTCGTTCTAACCAGCCAACATTCGTTTGGCCAGGGGAAATTAAAGGACTTTGAAAATCTTATATGGTTCACATGGGCGGGGGCAGTTCTTTATTTGTTACTTTTCGTGAGGGTTTCACTGGAAGATTCAACCTTTGGAAGGAAGGTTTCCAGGTCCTTCTGTTGATTTTCCTCCAAGTGTTTGGTTCGTACGTCTGTTTTCCTTCCCTGGGACTGGGGAAATTAAAGATTCTTTCTTATGTCTTGGAAATGTGAAGATTCGAACGTCCATATGAGCTGGAACAGTTCTTCATTTGTTAAGGGCGTTTTACAGTCAGCAATTTTATTGCCCACAACTTTGCAACTTGCGCAACTGCGGCTATTTTCTTGCAGCTATAATTTTAGTACTCCGCTTTACAGTGTGCAATGTTAAACTTCACATTTAGACAAATCCATCAAGCGTACCAACTATTCACTATACGTAAAAAAATTTAAAGTTTGTTGGTTTGTTTTGTTTTCGTTTGAGGTTAAAATTATATTGCCACGGAAATTATTGTGATTAACATAAGTTGTAATTTATTTCGATGAAAAACGAAAATAAGCAAATATGCCAGTGCTGGTGATTTATATTACTATAAACGAACAGTTGGCAGCATGAAAGGAACCAGAAAAGTCACTAAAATTGCGGCTAGCTGCAAGAAATTTTATGTTTGGAACTATAGCCGGCAAGTGCAATAAAAGTTGCCGGCAACTCGAAAACTGATAAAATGCGCAAGCGTAAAACGGAATATTGCGTGCAAGAAAGTTGCGGGCAATAAAAATTGCCAACTGTAAAACGGCCTTTGCTCTTTTTGCTGCTTCCACTCGAAAATTTAACTATCATTTATAATGGAGTTTTCAGGTTCTCTAGTTCATTTTCCAAGTGTTTTGTACTTGTTCCTGACGCTTGATAATGTGTTTTCTCTTCTCCCTTAGCCAAACTATTTATTTCTGTTCTCAAGGGGATTTCGGGGTTTGTTAAATGTGTTTGACTTTGGCTAGTTCTAAGGACGATTTTAGACTATTTTAGAAGGCGCTATGACCAACATACTCGGCCAATCGTAGGGAGCATTTAAGAGAATGTTGTATGAGGCCTTTTGGCGATGAGATTTTAAACTAACGGACGTGCTCAGTGTTGCCAAGCCTCTGGAAATGTCCTTAAAACTGTCAAATTTGGGTTTGATTTAAAAAAGTCCTATTGGAAAATAAAGAGTAGGAGAACTTTTCAAATGTGTTTAAAACCACATTATAAACGATTTTTGGCCACTTGGTCAATGTTGGTTCGAAAATGGACGTTATTGCTTAAGTTGCCCACTTTGAGATTAAAAAATTGTGAATTTTTTGTTTGGAGCCACTGGAAACTTTTACAGTTTCAAGAAAATTTTGTGTCTGAATACTAGGAATTTTTTTTCTGTACGCATTTAATTCCTGATTTTGGTCCACTTGGTAAACGATGGACGATTTTCCTCAAGCGCACTCTATGCTTGAAAAATTGTTTACTCCTAACCTGGAGTGGGCAGCGACTTGAAACTTTTAAAATCTGTAGAGGGTTCTTATATCCGCAGAGTCGGAAAACTTCAATTAATTTACATTCAATTATAATTTTTGACGACTTGGTAAATGCTGGTACAAAAATGGGCGTTTTTGCTCAAGTTCACTCTTTGCTTCAAAAATTTCTTACTCTTTCTCTGGGGCGGGCAGCGACTTGAAACTTTTAAAATCTGTAGAGGGTTCTTATATCCGCAGAGTCGGAAAACTTCAATTAATTTACATTCAATTATAATTTTTGACGACTTGGTAAATGCTGGTACAAAAATGGGCGTTTTTGCTCAAGTGCACTCTTTGTTTCAAAAATTCCTTACTCTTTTTCTGGGGCGGGCAGTGACTTGAAACTTTTAAAATCTGTAGCGGATTCTTATATCCGCAGAATCGAAAAACTTCAGTTAATTCACATTAACTTCTAATTTTTGACGACTTGGTAAATGCTGGTTCAAAATGGACGTTTTTGCTCAAGTTCAATCTTTGCTTCAAAAATTCCTTACTTATTCTCTGGGGCGGGCAGCGACTTGAAACTTTTAAAATCTGTAGAGGATTCTTTTATCCGCAGAATCGGAAAACTTCAGCTATTTCGCATTAACTTATAATTTTTGACCACTTGGTAAATGCTGGTGCAAAAATGGAAGTTATTGCTCAAGTGCACTCTTTGTTTCAAAAATTCCTTACTCTTTCTCTGGAGCGGGCAGCGACTTGAAACTTTTAAAATCTGTAGAGGATTCTTTTATCCGCAGAATCGGAAAACTTCAGCTAATTCGCATTAACTTCTAATTTTTGACGACTTGGTAAATGCTGGTACAAAAATGGAAGTTTTTGCTCAAGTGTACTCTTTGTTTCAAAAATTCCTTACTCTTTCTCTGGAGTGGGCAGCGACTTGAAACTTCTAAAATCTGTAGATAATTCTTATATCCGCAAAGTCGGAAAACTTCATTTTATTTACATTAAATTATAATTTTTGACGACTTGGTAAATGCTGATACAAAAATGGAAGTTTTTGGTCAAGTGCACTCTTTGCTTCAAAAATTCCTTTCTCTTATTCTGGAGCGGACAGCGACTTGAAACTTTTTAAATCTGTATGGGATTCTTATATCCGCAGAATCAGAAAACTTCAGTTAATTCACATTAAATTCTAATTTTTGACGACTTGGTAAATGCTGGGACAAAAATGGAAGTTTTTGTTCAAGTGCACTCTTTGCTTCAAAAATTCCTTACTCTTTCTCTGGGGTGGGCAGAGACTTGAAACTTGACAAAATCTGTGGAGGATTCTTGTATCCTCAGAATCAGAAAACTTCAGTTAATTGACTTTAAATTTAAATTTTTGACGACTTGGTAAATGCAGGTACAAAAATGGACGTTTTCTCTCAAAGGTGCTTTGCTTCAAAAATTCTTAACTCCTTTTTTGAAACTGCTAGCCACTTGTTGATTGATCCAAGAGTCTGTAGCCGAGTCTTGAATCTGAAAGCCTAGGAAATTTCATATTAACTAGCACGAAATCCTAATTTTTGCCGACTTGCTGAATGTTGTTCCAAAAAATTTACGTTTTTAAAACAGGAAAGCAATGGGGCGATAACAATTCAAATTTAACGATTGAGTAAGTAAGGAAAAACGCGCCAGTTACCCATTTGCTGTAATGGCAGTTATTTTCCATTACCACCGCCGAAAGGAAACGCAAAAACTCATCGCCACCTTGCTTTGATGATAAACAACTTAATAGCGATGCGAGTTCGTTTTAAGTCTGGGCTTATTAAAATTGATATTTTGCCGGGCAATTTTCCCCAAAAATTTCCTTTGAAACATTTTAATAAACGACCGCAGAAAAAGTAGCAAAGTAATTGAAATTAATTGCCTCTGTTTTGCAAAATCGCAGCGAAAAGACCTCAATTCTGTTCTTGACATGGGCTGGAGGGCCGCAGGCCCTTTGCCATTAAAGTCCGTTGACTTCAGCTAATAGTCTTCCATTGATTTCATATGAGACTCACACAGATACAACAAAAAATGTTCATGGAGGATTTTCTGCTGGTTGTTTGAAACTTCTTATTCACGCTGAGAGCATGACTAAATACAAAAACCTGCGTATTTGGTTGGCGCTGAATATGAATGCAGGTCCCTTGCATAACTGTGGATGTTGAATAATGGGAAATGATGCCTTATATTCCCGGGTATTTAATTAATCAACGTGCCTCCATCGGTTTATAATAGAAAATCGATTTGGGCGACTAATTCATCTCCAAACAGGCACATTATTTGTCATTTTGCCGGTTGTTACGCATTCCGGTTCCGTAGGAGACTCGTGTCGTTCCCCGTCGGATTAGGAGATTTATCGGGAGCGAGGGAGTGTCTCCAGCTTTGCCAGACTGTCTAATGGATTTTGGCATCCCTCGCTCGTCTACACCAACACGCAAATGGGCCTACTTCGGTGCTTTGTTAGGATTAAATCTAATTATTAAACGCGCCGTTTCCCCAATCTCGACCACTGTGAATTAACAACACTGGTTTCATTCAGTTTGGATTGTTGGCCTGTTCATTTCATTATTAAACCTGCTGCGGACTGCTGWAGATGAAAGCGCATAGATGGAGTTCATTCAATGGGCAAATTCATAARATTWCTTGGCTGAAKGYTCTGGGTGTCCCRTARGCAACAAGACAAAAAGTTCTGCGTTTTTGTACCGAMACWCTCAAAATATGAGTCCTGCAYTCAMAGCGATTTTCATTAAAATCCAGCGTACAACCATTTATTTTTTGAAGAACTTTGACSATCAGTAGCGGAGGRRYCAGACTCAACTATCATGTGRTTGCTTATGAGACATSYTGTGTTTTTCAATTGCAGTTTCTTTRAAACACACCTGAGCCAAATTAGGGTAGTTTTTTTAARGATAATTTCAAACCCTYGGCAACCTTGAAAGTCCGTTAATTTAAACATTCCAATAACGAAATTCCGATCAGTAAAAACCCGGTTGCTGCGCCGAGCAAACCATGTCTGAAGATGTGAGACACTGGTGCTTGCAAAACGTCAGCGAGACACCAAAAAATACCAGTTTGAAGCACTGCGCCTCTTCAAAGTTCAAAGCCTAAGCGCAATTGAGCAGCTCAAAAGTATCGGGTTTTGCAAAATTTTCTGAAT
>NW_026017213.1:2135886-2140919 GCF_020466585.1 Dendroctonus ponderosae
CACTAATTTCCGGCTCCGTGATTCTGCCATTGAGCAGCTCAAAAGTATCGGGTTTTGCAAAATTTTCTGAATGGTGACTTTTTTTGATATTTTAATAACATATTTTCCTGTGTAAAATCCCTTGATTGGAATCGATGAGTGCTAAGTATGTAAATCAGTCATCCTGCGGCCACCGACATAAACAGGCCTTGAAAATCGCCGGCATTTTTTTCCTCTGCCACTAATTTCCGGCTCCGTGATTCTTTTCTGTAATATTCGGTTTTATACGCTAATTAAATTAATGATTGCCATATCCATTATGCATCTTCTGGCCCAATGGTTGGGCTTATCTCCACGTCTAACGACCCATTTCCTGAACGGGCTTTCGCGGATTACGTCATCGTCTTAGCCTTTGAGTCCGATTGGTCAATTTCGATATTTTTCCTTTTTACTTCGGAATTTTATTTTAAATTTTACTAGCAGCAGGACACTGAGTTGAATAGATTTTTAAACAGAAACGCTAAGCGCGCTGCAATCTGCATATACTCAATATTCTAATACATACCTATTTATAGTTCTGTATTGACTGTAGAAAAATTCTAGAATAACTATTCTTGCATTTATTTTAACTTTCTTGACAGTTCTTCTTCAACTTATCTGCAGGTTAGTGTATTATGTCAGTGTGACTGCTGTCATGTGTCACTGTTCTGCCTCTTACTGCAAAAATTCGTTAAAAAACTGGGATAATTACGTATTTTTTTAGTCGTTTTTGCTACTTTCTTGCATTTATTTTGACGTTCTTGACAGTATTTGTTCAGCTCATCTGCAACTTAGTGTATTTTGTCAGTGTGACTGCTGTCAGGTGTCACTGCACTGCCCCTTACCGCAACAATTGCGAAAAATTCGTTACAAAACTGGGATAACTATGTGTTTTCGTGAAGCGAAAGGTTTTCCGCTCATTTTAGCCCCAAATTCGTATCTCCAAATGTGGTTTTGTATGGGCGTTTTCAAAGTTCTGATCTGTCAGACTTTTGTCAGGTGAGCCCGTTCTCAGTCACTTGACTTTTCCAGTCGAATGCTGCGTGTTGGTAGAAAGAGGCGTGGCAAGGTTAGTGTGAAATATAGATAAAATCGAATTCAAAATTAAAACCGTTAAAAACCTGATAAATTTGGGTGAGTTTAATTTTTTATTAATTTTGCAATTTTCTCAAAATTTATTGAAAATTTGGTGTTCATTTATACCGTTGTTAAAAAAACTTGGCGGCTCGAATTTTCAAGTTTTTCCAGTTGAATCTTTGCTGGGGAATTGAAAACCTTTGAAACTTATTTTCTGTTTTTCGAGTTCAAACATGTTGAGGCCAAGTTCGCTTTCATTAAATCAACAATTTTGCAAGGGTTTCTTGGAAATGTGATTTTTTTTGAGTCTGTTCTCAGTTCCTTGACTTTTCCAGTTTTTTGGAGAATTTTTCATGAAACTGAAAATGAAAATATCAAGAGCTCAAGTTACCATGGATAACGACAAGAAGTGAGGTTAGGGCAACGGATATCAACAAAAACCGCCTGTAAAGGTTATGCATCAATAATCTATTTGCAATTAAGTTGTTATATTTGTGCCCATGTAGTCGCTTTATAGTGTATTCTTGGCAGCATTTTGAGCAGCTTCTCGTATTCGACGGTTAATTCACTCCTGCTCAATTTGTACCGACCAATTTAGAATCACCCTATATAATCATGATTCCTGCTGCTTGGAAAACCGGATCGTTTTCTTGCGCGATTTTAATTAGTCTAATGATTATGGCTCGATCGTTATTATTTATTGGGGCCCTCAAATGGCCAACTTGATGCAGTTGATGTGTCGGTCGTAGTAAACTAAGTCAACGATTTTCTATTGTTCGCCACATCACGGATTCCATAATTCATGAAAAACGGAGAATGCAAAACAATAGTCCATTTATGTGTGCCGGCCATCGATTAGATAAATAACATGTCGCAAAAGCGCAGTTTACTTTTCAAATGAGCGCCGTTGTCTCAGTTGATTTGTTGCATTGTGATGGTTATCTGAATGTTATGCTCTTGCTGGAATTTTCATTAAAATCTATCTAATTTATCCCAATTTCCATCGACAAACTGGAAACTTTGCAGATATTTTCCATGCAAATGAATAAGTCAGGTTTTAGAACCGCCAAATGCGACAATTGTGCCTACCAAATGCCGAAATTTTTCAGTTTGCAGGAAATTTTGGAAGGTCTAACGCAGTTGAAATGGTAGATTGGCTTTGTGTGCCAACTATTGCAATTGTTTGCACTAATTTTTAGTGAAAATATGACAATTGTTTGCAACACATTTTCCTAATTGTGACTTAAAATGGGGGTTGAACCCGCTTTCTAAGGCTTTGCTCAAATTATTCACATTTGTACGAACTCAAGTAAATTTGGTGGGAACAATGGTCACTCAGGATCAAAATTTGGTTTAGTTCGCAAATATTTTGACAATTTTTAAGCTACCAGAGTAAAAGTGTTTCATGTTCAGATGTGTTCGTTCAGGCATTCATCAAGCCCTTAGTTACCTTTTTAGATTTTAATAGAAACTTCTACGTGGAATCGCAAATTATCCAAAAAACATTGAATCCAAACGAAAAGTATCAGGTTTCGTTCGGCCAATCGTCAGTTTTGTTACCCAAAGTGATTATTTGGTAGGAACAATTGTCGCTTTTGCGCTTCAAACGCTGTATATTTCCAATATATGGGCAACATGTGTAACTTCGGGCTTAATAACCGATCAATGTGTCTCTCGTTCGTTAAACCCAGTATTTTTTGGATGCAAATGCGAAAAACCATAAATTCTGGCGATTGGTTTTATGGAGGCAAAACACATGTGAATTAATATTTGCACCCTTCACAAGTGGAAAAGCCGGATTGTTTTCCCAAAATCCAGATTTTTATGCATGTTTTCCATTCAATAACGTGCGCTTCTAGTTGAGTTACTTAAAGTAATTTTTCACTCATTATCTGGTCTGTCCAAGTGCAGATTTGACCAAAAGTATATGTTTACGCATCAGTTGAGACATCAAGACACAACTCGATGCTGCCTGTACAAAAATGTCTAAAGCGGGAAGTTTTTAAGGGTTTTCAATGGTTTTCAATCTGAAAGCGACAGTTGTTTTCACCAAATTTTCAAGTCTGGGACTTTAAGCGAAAAAACTGGAAAATTAGTCAACTATTGTGACTGCAGATTCATTTGACACGGAAAATATTGCAATTATTATACGAAATTTTCGTTCATTTGCAATTTTGGCAAATCTGACAAATATTCCCACTAAACTTTAGTCATTTAGGCTCAACGTTGCAAAGGGTTTTCAACTTGCTATTGGCAAATGGGCTGATTGCTGATTTTTGCATTTTTTCCAACGGCAAATCTTACTAGGGGTATTTAGAAAAAATTAGTGAGAACAATTGTCATTTTTAATCTCAAGTAATCGAAAGTTGAATAACAATTGAGGCTTGAGCAGCTCAATAAGCTTCGAATTATTTCCATAGAGATGCATTTTAAGGGTTTGCAGCAGAGAAGGGACAATTGTTCCGACTGAATGTTCAAATTTTCGAGTTTTAGCGGTAAACTTGTAACATGGATATGAAAATCCGAATTTATTAGCGGTAGAAAACATTAGAATCAACATTTTAAGTGAAAATATGACAATTATTGTCAGTAAACTACCAGGAAAAATGTGTTTTCTCGCATTATCTGCATTTTTTTCAACTGTGAATTAAACTGGACTTGTTAAAGGAAATTTAGTGGGAACAATTGTCAATGTGTATTAAAAACAGTCTGAAATGATCGCCGGTCATAAGGAATTAGAAACGTGAGTTGCTTAAGAAGTTTCATGCTATTGAGATACAGATTATTTTTTAACGATTTTCCAACTAAAAGCGACAATTGTTCCCACTAAATGGTCAAATATTTCAATTTTAACCTAAATTCTTGAAAATTGGTTTACAATTCCGTGTGCAGATTCATTTGGTGTAGAAAATTTTCACAAAAACCTTGTTTATTTGCCATTTTAATTGAAAATGAGACAAATGTTTCCGCTAAAATTTCATGTTTTTTGAACATCTTAATATTTTTGCAAGGATATTTAGTTTTCTCCGAATATTTACTTTTTAGTGTGCAGAAGTTTCTATTTATTTTGAAAGCCATGAATTTTGAAGAATTTACATCCCAAAAGCGACAATTGTTCCCACTAAATGTTCAAATATTTTAACTTTTACCGGCCACACTCGAAAATTAGTCAACAGTTCCCAGTCGAGATTCATTTGACATGGAAAATATTGCAATCATTAAGAATTTCCTTTATTTGACATTTTAATAAGTGAAAATATGGCAAATGTTTTAACTAAACTCTAGTCGTTTAGGCTCTACGTTGCAACCTGTAGYGACCTTGTTGCTGGTAAATGCGATTTTTTTCAGAAAATTTACGTTTCTTAAACATCAATTCCTCTCACGTTAGTTAATGGTGTTTGGTAGGAACAATTGACATTTTAAACTCAACGTTTTGTTTATTTCGCATAGTATATTTGCTACTGTTGATCAGCTCAGGAAAGTTGTTAATTATTTCCAGTCAGATGATTTTGTTGATAATTGTTCTCACTAATTGTTCAATAATTCGATTTTTACCGGCAAAACTGGAAAATTATTCTACAATTCCTTGTCCGAATTCATTTGACATGTAAAATATGGCAATTTTATGCAAAAAAATGCAAATTCAAGAACTCCGACAAATATTCCATTTCCGCAATATTTACCTATAACGTTCAAATTGAGGAGCATTTTGGTAGGAACAATTAGCCTTTTTTACCCCAAATTGAACGCAAGTGGCAAAATATTTGCGTGTTTTTTGGCTGCAAATGTTAAACTGTACAATTCAATGTTGATTGGGCGCTTGCCGGCCTAGATATTCATCAAGTAGTGTATAGTTGAGAAACGTTTTCAGCTTTTCATGAAAAAAGCCACTCGCGATTCTAAATAATCTCTGATTCCCTAGAAATATGTGGCAAATA